>NC_059266.1:4748038-4753038 GCF_017591435.1 Portunus trituberculatus | reverse complement strand
GGAGGAGGAGGAGGAGGAGGAGGAGGAGGAGGAGGAGGAGGAGGAGGAGGAGGAGGAGGAGAAGGGAAAAACATAAAAAAAAAAAAAATTAAAGGAAAAACCGTAAAGGAGAAATAGAAGAGAAAGTTGTTTTGATGATAATGATGTTGTCGTGCTGTATATTTACCTCTTACCCCTCTTCCTCCCCCTGCTCTCTTCTTTTCCTCTCACCCTCCACTTCTCTCCTCTCCTCTCGCTCTCCCCCTCACGACTAAGACCGGGCCAGCAACACTAATTAAAACATTGCACTAAGGTTGAAACGCACACTCGTGAACACTACCTAACTTAAAAAAAAAACATGAATTATTAAAATGTCTATTCCTGTCACGTCGCTCATGTTGCTCTTATCTTGGTCAAATTTACCGGCTTGTTTTTCCAGCTCGTTTTCTCACTCTCACTCTCACTCTCACTCTCACTCTCTCTCTCTCTCTCTCTCTTCTGCATCCACGGAGATCTCAGTCGACCTTAGAAAGCAAAATAAAAAATAAATCATATATACAAACTGCGAAAAACAAGAGAGTCGTGAAGGTTTGTAAAGAACATCAACAGGTATATAACAGGAGAAAAATGAAGGAAAATACAAGACAAAGGAGAAAGGTAATAAATAAATAACAATGGTGTGTGTGTGTGTGTGTGTGTGTGTGTGTGTGTGTGTGTGTGTGTGTGTGTGTGTGTGTGTGTGTGTGTGTGTGTGTGTGTGTGTGTGTGTGTGTGTGTGTGTGTGTGTGTGTGTGTGTGTGTGTGTGTGTGTGACGTAAATTGAATAAAACCTAACGAAGGGAAGATAATGAAGAGAATGGAAAAAATGCCGCAGTAAATTAAGGAAGGACACACACTAACATTAAAAAAAAAAAAAAATAGAAAAGGAGGTTAACTCTCTATTTGCTTCACGTGACAACTGTTGGACGGACTACTGACCTAAAACTGAGGAAAATTGTAAAAAAAGAAAATGGTACAATGAACATACGAAAAAAAAAAACCAGGTAATTACTGATAGATTAAAGTCATAAACGAGCGAAGTAGGATAAGCTACTAATAATGATCTAAAAAATATAAAAAATTAAAAAAGATAAAAAAAAGAAATGAACAAATAAAACAAATGAAAACGAGGCATAGTAAGATAAATCACTGATAATGAACTATAGTGAAAAAAAACTATTAATAATGGAAATTGAGAAAAAAAATAGAGGAAAAACAGAAAAGTCACAAATGATGAGGTATAAGAAAAAAAGATTAAAATGGAGAATAAAAAAATGCAAATTATGAAAAAAATAAGAAAATAATAAAAAAAAAAAAAAATGAAAACGTTAACATCTGATACTGACAATGCAAAAACACTTCATATAAAAAGTGAACAAGATATTGCATTCACTTTGTGTAAAACGTAACGGCGCCAACAACAGAGAGGAAATATTGACAACACACTACGAGGAGTGAAGTAAAAAAACAACTGCAAATAAAAATAAATATGGAGGGAAAATAGAAATGCAAAATGTACAAATGTTCTAAAATATATCAGAGAAGGAAAAGACTGGTGAAATAATAATAATGGTGCTTGTTTCAGAAATATACATACCTTAAAAATAAAGAAAACATTGTACGAATATAATGAAAATGAGAAAATAACAACACGGGAAATCTCAATTAAAAAAAGCACAATACGAAAACGAAAACAAAATATATATCATGAAAAAGATAAAATGCATTAATTCCCGAAAAGCACAAACGTGAATAGAGGAAGAGTAGAAGCGATACCAGGAAATGTTATTGACGTACAAAAAATAAGTTAACAACAACAACAACAACAACAACAACAACAACTACGCTCTTTATTGTGTTTGAACGCTGCACTGACAACGGAACAAAACGTGAACATCAAAGCGAACTATTGGAAAGAAAAATATAAAGATTATAAAAAAAAAAAATAATATAAATAAATACAAATGAAAAAATACACAAGTAAATAGATGATGATGATGATGATGATGATGATGATGATGATGATGATGATGATGATGATGAAGATGATGATGATGGTGGTGGTGGTGGTGTTGCCGATGGTGGTGGTGTACAAGATGATGATGATGATGATGATGAAGATGATGATGATGGTAGTGGTGGTGGTGGTGGTGTTGCCGATGGTGGTGGTGTAGAAGATGATGATGATGATGATGATGATGATGGATAATAATAATGATAATAATGATGATGACGATGATGATGATACAACAACCAACAAGTATAAACAACAATAACAACAAAACTAACACCATCATCTTCTAGGCTGCAGATCAAAATAATGTATAAAAACGAACTGGTGGACATGAATAAAAAAAATAAATAAATAAAAAAGGAGACAAAACAGACAGATGGAAAACAAATATAAGGGATAAAAAGAACAAACCTAACTTAACATGGTGAAAAACCCAGTGTAACCTAATTCAGCCACACCAAATCTCACCTAACCTAACCTAACTAAACCTAATCCAAGACAACCTCACCTAGTTTTACCTGACCGAAGCAAACCTCACCCCCAAACAAACCTAATCAAATGAAAACCTCACACTATAAAGAACACTAATCAAAGCAAACCTCACCCAAATAAAACCTAAATAAAGCAAACTTCACCCCACAAAAAATAATCCAAGGCAAATATCACCCGAAATGAACCTAACCCAAGTAAACCTCACTTCACCTAACTTATCCCAAGCAAACTTCACCTAACCTACCCAAACCAAATCTCTGTCAACCCCTTCAGTACCATGACGTGTTTTCATATTCATTACTATTTGGTGATTTTATATACAGCTTCAGAAAATCTTATATACAGCTTCAGAAACTTATGTGGGGATTAAAATAGTAAAGACTGTGGCTATTAACCTTTAGACCTCCACAGACCCTTCCTAAGGCAAGTAAAATCGTTTAATCACACCCAAAACCCGTAATAAAAATGCGTCCCAGTACTGAACAGGTTAACCCAACCCAACCCAATTTTACCTCATCTCAACTCACAAAACGAAACCAAAACCCAAACTAAACCTCACTTCACCTCAACTAACCTCACCTCACTAAACTAAATCTCCTCACCTTACTTCACCTCACCTCATCTTATATAACCTTACCTCCCCTCGCCTCACCTTACCTCATCACCTCACCTCATCTTACATCACCTTACCTCGCCTCGCCTCACCTAACCTCATCTCACCTCGCCTCGTCTCATCCCACCTCACCTTACATCACCTCTCACCTCATCAAACCCAACCAAACCTCACTATACCTAACCTAACTTAATCTAACTTCACACTCACCTACGGAAACCCAACCGGACTTAACCAGACTTTAACCCGACCAAGCCAAGCCAAACTAAACCAAACGTAGAATAAAAGAAAAGTAATGGAGAACGATCTATAAAACTAATGAGAACGCTAATTTGCTTAAAAGCGAGTGAGGCGCAACAACAGCAATTAACACACTACTGACCTACATTGCGAAAACTGAGCGAAAGGGATAAAAAAAAAAAAAAAAAAAAAACTGCAGAAAAAAACTAAATACGAAATATTGAGAAAAGTCAGTGATTAATAAGGGAAAAAATACTTTCCCTAATAAACAAAATTAATGAAAAATAAGAAATGTCGCAAAAAGAGGAAGCTAATAATGACGCAAAAAATAGATGGCTAATTAACAGAGGAAGAGAGAGAGAGAGAGAGAGAGAGAGAGAGAGAGAGAGAGAGAGAGAGAGAGAGAGAGAGAGAGAGAGAGAGAGAGAGAGAGAGAGAGAGAGAGAGAGAGAGAGAGAAGAGAGAGAGAGAGAGAGAGAGAGAGAGAGAGAGAGAGAGATGAGAGAGAGAGAGAGAGAGAGAGAGAGAGAGAGAGAGAGAGAGAGAGAGAGAGAGAGAGAGAGAGAGAGAGAGAGAGAGAGAGAGAGAGAGAGAGAGAGAGAGAGAGAGAGAGAGAGAGAGAGAGAGAGAGAGAGAGAGAGAGAGCAAATATTCAGCATCAGCATCGAGGGGCCACACATTCCAGGTCGATCCGCCACGCACTGTAAATCTCAGAGAATCGAACATGGGGACGAAGACTGAGACACAAGACAAATCCTCTCTCTCTCTCTCTCTCTCTCTCTACATATTGCCAAGTTTTTCAATTTTTTTCATATATAAAGAATTTTTTCCTCTTTTCCATATTCCCACTTCATGATTTCTTTTTTTCTTCTTTTCTTTCACTATTTTCTTTGCTTTTCTATTGAATTAGTCTTCCTTTACCTTTTATATTCCATTTTTTTCTTTACATTTCGCTATCATAAAATTTTCTTACTTATATATTTTCTTTTCTTTATTCTCTTCTTTGATTTTCTTAATGTTTTTTTTTATGATTTACTCGTTTTCGTTCTTCGGTATTCTCAATTAATAATTTTCTCTGCTACTTTTCTTTTTTGAACATGCTTTTTTTTTTTACTTTCTTCATTTATACCAAATATACTCGTCGGTTCTTTTTCTTTTTCATCGTTTCTCCGTTCTTCATTAAATTTATACACTTCATTTTTCTCTTTTTTTCTTTTCCTTCCATTCATTCTCTCCCTCATTTCATATTTTTTTCGTCGTTTCTTTCCCCAGCCTTATTCTTACTTTGCATGTCACTCCTTCCTTCCTTTCTTGCAAGTATATTTTTACAAAGTACTTTTAAACTCTCTCTCTCTCTCTCTCTCTCTCTCTCTCTCTCTCTCTCTCTCTGGTTTGAGTACTTTTAACTTCCCTTTTCTATATCTTTTTCTATATTTATAACTTTCCTTCCTCAAAATTTTTTCCTATAAACACATTACTTTTTCCTCCTTTCCTCCGTTTCCTTCGTGACAAATCTCCGACGCAGTGCAACTATTTCTTCCTCCGTTTCCTTCTCTCCGTCTCTCTCTATTTTTCTGTCCCAGTAAAAATCCTTCTCAATGTCACAACTCCTGTCCTTTATAA
>NC_059266.1:4738038-4743038 GCF_017591435.1 Portunus trituberculatus | reverse complement strand
GACTCCCGAAAGAGTGACGAAAACCAGTCAATATAATGAATGGCGTGTGGTAATGGGCGGGTTACTTATGGTGGCACTGATATTTGATGGGTGGGTGAGAATAACATAATGGATGGCATTGGCAGCTTTAAAGGGTGAACGGGTGTGTGGGAAGACAGAACAGTGACTACTAGGGACTTTAATGGGTGAATGGGGGTTAAACTTGAGAGAGAGAGAGAGAGAGAGAGAGAGAGAGAGAGAGAGAGAGAGAGAGAGAGAGAGAGAGAGAGAGAGAGAGAGAGAGAGAGAGAGAGAGAGAGAGAGAGAGAGAGAGAGAGAGAGAGAGAGAGAGAGAGAGAGAGAGAGAGAGAGAGAGAGAGAGAGAGAGAGAGAGAGAGAGAGAGAGAGAGAGAGAGAGAGAGAGAGAGAGAGAGAGAGAGAGAGAGACAGAGAGACAGACAGACAGACAGACAGACAGACAGACAGACAGACAGACAGACAGACAGACAGACAGAGACAAGAGAGAGAGAAGAGGAGAGGAGAGGAGAGAAGAGAGGAGAGGAGAGAGAGGAGAGGAGAGAGAGAGAGAGAGAGAGAGAGAGAGAGAGAGAGAGAGAGAGAGAGAGAGAGAGAGAGAGAGAGAGAGAGAGAGACTGCATACATAATGAAAAGCTTTGCTGCAGTCACAATTCCACACATATTTTCACTCTTACTACCTCGCTTTTTCTATTCCACGTCGCTGCGCAAAAAAAAAAAAAAAAATAAAATAATTAATAAATAAAATAAATAAAATCCATTATTATATATGCAATTCTTTTTTCTCCTTCCGCTCAAATCACAACATACTGTCTGTCTCATCTTCTCCCTTAATTGAGTAACTCCAAATCCTTATTCCTTTCTTCATTATACCTGTCATGTTTCTAATTAAATCTTATCTGTCTCAGTCTCTCTCTCTCTTCTAAAACTCAACTTTATCTCCGAAATTTCTCTATTAGACCCGTTTCTCATTTGTATCATCCTCCTACATTCTCTCTCTCTCTCTCTCTCTCTCTCTCTCTCTCTCTCTCTCTCTCTCTCTCTCTCTCTCTCTCTCTCTCTCTCTCTCTCTCTCTCTCTCTCTCTCTCTCTCTCTTGTCTCCTTTGTTCTTTGATCTATTTAATCATGTTACCATTCTCAATTCCTTGTTCCTTTACCTCATTTTTTTTTTCTCTCTCCATTACATACTTTCATTCGCTACATTTCTCTCAACACTTAATCCTTTCCTCCATTCGTTCCATTTATTCACTATATAAGCCATTTTCTTTAATCTCTCTCTCTCTCTCTCTCTCTCTCTCTCTCTGTGTGTGTGTGTGTGTGTGTGTGTGTGTGTGTGTGTGTGTGTGTGTGTGTGTGTGTGTGTGTGTGCGCACTAGTGAGTGAGTGAGTACGTGCGTGCGTGCGTGCATGAATGCGTGCATGAATGTGTGTGTGTGTGTGTGTGTGTGTGTGTGTGTGTGTGTGTGTGTGTGTGTGTGTGTGTGTGTGTGTGTGTGTGTGTGTGTGTGTGTGTGTAATCACCTCGGTCGCCTGCTGGTCACCCAGCCAGTCTTCCCCATTACGGAGCGAGCTCAGAGCTCATAGACCGATCTTCGGGTAGGACTGAGACCACAACACACAACACACACCGGGAAAGCGAGGCCACAACCACTCGAGTTACATCCCGTACCTATTTACTGCTAGGTGAACAGGGCTACATTAAGAGGCTTGCCCATTTGCCTCACCGCGCCAGGACTCGAACCCAGGCCTCTCGATTGTGAGTTGAGCGTGCTAACCACTACACTACGCGGTGTGTGTGTGTGTGTGTGTGTGTGTGTGTGTGTGTGTGTGTGTGTGTGTGTGTGTGTGTGTGTGTGTGTGTGTGTGTGTTTATGGAAGAGGGCAAGCTGGCCAAGGGCAACAACAAAAAATGGCCCACTTGATTGACAGTTCCCTGAAAGATTAATAGTGTTAGGAGGCGGTGGCATAGTGGATAAGGTGGTGAGCGTGGGATCGGGCAGACGTCCACGCGTAGGTTCGAATCCCACCACGTACAGCCTTAAAACACTTTGCCATTTGTCGAGTGGTTTAAAGTTACCTACATATCACCATGATACCCAGGTTCTAGGTGGTTACACCCAAGATGAGCTTGGGTGGTGATATGGGCCCTAATATGGGTACCACTATAAATAAAATTGCCTGCGCCACTAATGGGCGGAAGCTGAACAGCGCTTCCCATACACTATTCAAGTGTGCCTACAGGCGCTATTACCGTAAAAAAAAAAAAAAAAAAAGAACCAAAGTCTTGCACAAAATGTCTTGAGACCTCCCTCTTAAAAAACTCAAATCGTAGGAAGATGGAAATACAAAAACAGGCAGGGTGTTCCAGAGTTTACCGGAGAAAGGTATGAATGATTGAGAGTACTGGTTAACTCTCGTATTAGAGAGCTATAGACAGAATAGGGGTGAGAAGAAGAAAGCCATGAGCAGCGAGGCCGTAGGAGCTACGAGGGGAGGCATGCAGATCAGATCAGAAGAGCAGTTAGCATGAAAATAACGACAGAAGGTAGCAAGAGATGCAACATTGCGGCGGTGAGAAAGAGGCTGAAGACAGTTAGAAGAAGGGAGCTGAGACGAAAAAGCTTTTGACTCCACCCTATCTAATTAACCTGTGTGAGTGGATTCCCCCCAAACATACGAAGTGTTAAACTCTGTGTGTGTGTGTGTGTGTGTTTTACTTTAGAATATTTAAAGACGAGAACTCTCTCTCTCTCTCTCTCTCTCTCTCTCTCTCTGTGTCTGTGTTTGTCTGTCTGTCTGTCTGTCTGTCTATCTGTCTGTCTGTCTGTCTGCCCCCTGTCTCTCTCTCTCTCTCTCTCTCTCTCTCTCTCTTTCAATTAAAATCCTCCAGCTCACCTGTCCGTCTACCTGTTCGTAATTAAGTCGGTATCCTCATCACACCTGCCACCCATCCATCACCTACATCTGTTCCTGTTTCATTCACCTGACTTATCCCACCTTCCCCATCACCGCGGCCTTATTACAGGTGTTTTCCCGACTATTCCAGTTCATCACACCTGTTCCTGGCATAGAGTGAGGCCATTACACGTGTCCGCCACTCCCACATGTCCCTTCGCGCCTCTCACAACAAGAGCACTGACGAGTAATTAGATAGTTTAATGGCCACTGTTACCCGGCGCTGCGTAAATTCAGATAATTGGCCTACCAATCTGCCTGCCTGCTTTAGACTAGCCTATCTGTATACTGCCTGTTACTATTGTTTGTTAATACGTGTTTCTTAATCGTTTCCTCAGTGCTTCATAATCTCTGTGGTTATTTATATATTCTTTTCTTTTTTTTCTTTTTATCAATGTCTTTCTCCGTTTCTTTGCCTGTGTCAGTCTTTAGCTCTAAATCCGTCACTTTCTGTTTCTAAGTTTTTTTTCTCTCTCTCTCTCTCTCTCTCTCTCTCTCTCTCTCTCTCTCTCTCTCTCTCTCTCTCTCGCATATCTTGTCTCTATCTCTGAAGTCTGTCTCTCTCCATTCATCTATCTTTCTGCCAGTTTGTGTATCTCTCTCTCTCTCTCTCTCTCTCTCTCTCTCTCTCTCTCTCTCAGCGCGAGCGTAGATTTCTGTCCACGAATGTACGTAAGCATTCGTCTATTTACATACGTATACATGTATGTGTATATATATTCTATGTATGTATGTATGTATGTATGAGCGTATGTATGTGACTACCTGCCTTTCTCCCTTCCCCCCGTCTCTCTCAAATGTACCATCAAACTCTCTCACTCTCTCACACAACCTGTCACTCTCACTGCCACTCTCCATCACCCCGCGCTCCCTCGCCCTCCCTCTCCCGCGCCCCTCACAAAGCACCACAGGCTGTCATTTGCACACATAAATACCAACGGCCCGCCTGTCCGGAGCGAAACGGGCCTCACTTTCGGGAAAACTAATTGAAAGTGACACTATTTTTAAGCAAGAGGATTCGAGGGAGGGAAAATGTGAGACGGAGGGGGCTGGGCGGGCAAGACGAATGCGGGGGAATAAAATATATGGTGGAAAAAATAATCTATAACAGAAATTGCTATGTTGAAAGAGACGTATTTTTAAAAAGACGCTCAGTAAGTCAGGGTAAAAATAGGTGATCAAAATGGCGGGAAGACGACCAAGGAGAGAATAAAGCACCAGAGAAACAGTACAATAAGATCATGCATAAAAAAACAAAACAAACACAATAAAATACACACAAAATAAAAATAAACACTCGCGAAACCAGAACACAATGCAAACAAGAACACGAGCAAGGAAAAATAAAGAAGCAAAGAAATAGTACAATAAGATCATGTATAAAAACACAATGAAATACAAATAAAAAAAAAAAGCACAGGCAAACCAGAACAGGACGCAAACAAAAACAGCTACCCCCACAAAGGCGCAGAACGCAATAAAGGGAGAGTAACAGAATTAAGAGAACAATATTAAAGAAACAGGAAAAACACAGAGAGAGAGAGAGAGAGAGAGAGAGAGAGAGAGAGAGAGAGAGAGAGAGAGAGAGAGAGAGAGAGAGAGAGAGAGAGAGAGAGAGAGAGAGAGAGAGAGAGAGAGAGAGAGAGAGAGAGAGAGAGAGAGAGAGAGAGAGAGAGAGAACCGCACTGGACCACACAAAAGTCTTGGCAAAACGTTGTTACCGAAACCCGCAAAGGAAAACCAACACGCAGACACACTCAATTTTGGAGGACCGAGTCGCGTGTGGGGAGAGATTGGGGGTGAGGGGAGAGGGATGGAGGATGGGGATGTCTCTTCCTACCCCACCCCCCTCCTTCCCCCCTTGACACCTAAAGCAGGTACGCAGTTCGTGAACGAACCTGATTATGGGAGAGCAAGAAAGGGCAACACAAACACACACACACACACGACAGAGAGAGAGAGAGAGAGAGAGAGAGAGAGAGAGAGAGAGAGAGAGAGAGAGAGAGAGAGAGAGAGAGAGAGAGAGAGA
>NC_059266.1:4673038-4735538 GCF_017591435.1 Portunus trituberculatus | reverse complement strand
GAAAGGGAAAGAGAGAGAGAGAGAGAGAGAGAGAGAGAGAGAGAGAGAGAGAGAGAGAGAGAGAGAGAGAGAGAGAGAGAGAGAGAGAGATAAGAGCAAAGGTGTTTCAAAAAAGTGTTGTCCCAGCGCACACCTGTACACACACACACACCACACCACACCTGTGCCATTGTGTGTGTGTGTGTGTGTGTGTGTGTGTGTGTGTGTGTGTGTGTGTGTGTGTGTGTGTGTGTGTGTGTGTGTGTGTGTGTGTGTGTGTGTGTGTGTGTGTGTGTGTGTGTGTGTCAGAGGGTGCTTTCTTTATTTTCAACCACAAAATCCACAACCCTCCCTCTCCCTCTCCCTCTCCCTCTCCCTCTCACCTCTTCCTTCTACTTTTACCTCTCCCTCTCCGTCTCTCTCTCTCTCTCTCTCTCTCCGTAACAGAATTTCTCACATGAATTTCCCCTCGAAAGACAAACCTTCCTTCCTCCTCTCCCTCTCTCCCAGTCTCCCCCCATTTTCTTTTCATTCCGGCCAGCGGGAGGGACGCCGCAGTGTGCCGCCGACCCTCCCCTGCTATGCAAATGCTGGCAGTCACGTCCTCAAATATTTCTCGCTATATACTCGCCTACAAACTGCGCCGGAAGTACACACACGCTCACGCACTCACACACACACACACACACACACACACACACACACACACACACACACACACACACACACACACACACACACACATTTTAGCTAAATTGTTATGCTTTGCGCCGGAATAAAAAAGCTCTCTTCCTCTTCCTGTGTTTCTCTTTTCCCTTGCTATTTCTCATTTGTCGTCATTTCATTCTCTCTCTCTCTCTCTCTCTCTCTCTCTCTCTCTCTCTCTCTCTCTCTCTCTCTCTCTCTCTCTCTCTCTCTCTCTCTCTCTCTCTAGTGCTTCCTTACTCTCAATTCTGGAAAACGATACTAGAAATCACAATAATGAAGAAATAAATTAATAAAGGGAGAAAGAGTTAAAAAGACGCTAACTTCATGAATCAGACTTTTAAACACAGTCAATACAAACCTGATGAAAAAAAACTATCGCCACGCCTACCTACACCTGTGCCTGTCTATGTGTCTGAATGTCTTACTTGGAAACAAACTCTGCTACCGATTTTTCTTTTTTTTTTTCATGTTTCTCTGATCTCAAGATTCCAATAATAATAATAATAATAATAATAATAATAATAATAATAATAATAATAATAATAATAATAAAAAAGAAGAGAGAAAACGAAAAAAACAAATAAAGAAAAATAAGAAAATAAGAATATAAAAATAACAATAACAATAATAATAACAATAATAATAATAATAATAATAATAATAATAATAATAATAATAATAATATGAAGAAGAAGAAGAAGAAGAAGAAGAAGAAGAAGAAGAAGAAGAAGAAGAAGAAGAAGAAGAAGAAGAAGAAGAAGAAGAAGAAGAAGAAGATGATGGTGATGATGATGATGAAACCAGAAGGAGGAGGAGGACGAGGAGGAAGAGGAAGAGGAAGAGGAAGAGGAAGAGGAGGAGGAGGAGGAGATAAACTTACACGATGACGATAAGTGTAGGTAGAGTAAATACAGAAAACTAGTCTCACAACTTTTCAATAGCACTTAGGGAGGACAAGATTGCCTAACCATAACTTGATAGGAGGGGATCAAAACTTGTGAAATAGTTTGTACGTACGTTTCCTGCACGTCTCCATGGCTACAGAAACGTCCCCCCCCCTTCCCTCAGGCTGGAGAAGTTGCTTATATCATCACTCCACCTCCACCTCCACCTCCATAAAGAGGAAAAATATCTACTAACTCAACAGCCATACCCTTAAAAGACTTCAATCTCCTATTTTCCTATATAAAAGGTTCAAATTGGCTAGCCTTATTCAAGAACGGCTTTAAAATTGTTAGTTTAAAAGTAATCTCTTACTTTTAATTAACTCGAGTACATTGTATTATCATTTTCTATTGTGTTTTCCTAATCATGATATTTTCATAAGTTAATTGTTTCCACTACTTTTACTTGTATTTTTTTTTTTATATAAAGCTTTTCAAGGATATTTTTTTCTTGTTTATAATGATGGTTTGAAAACTACTCCTCATCTTTCAACAGTTTAAATTAGCAGTTATCGGTGTTTTTAGAGGCATTTCCATGATTCTTGAGACAGTTTTGAAGTTATTCGCTATATCGACCCTTTTATCACTTTTTTACTGTATATCATAACGCATTTCAAGATATTTCATGATTCTGGTGAAAGATTACCAAATTGTGTTCTCTTAACGTCAATATCCAAGAGCACCAACCTTTGAATATGTTCCAAATGAAAGAAGAAAACGTTAAAGAATATTGCGGTGTAAGCAAGTGTTATGTTAGTATGTGTTAAATGAACATGTAGGTTGGTAGTGTGTGTGTGTGTGTGTGTGTGTGTGTGTGTGTGTGTGTGTGTGTGTGTGTGTGTGTGTGTGTGTGTGTGTGTGTGTGAGAGAGAGAGAGAGAGAGAGAGAGAGAGAGAGAGAGAGAGAGAGAGAGAGAGAGAGAGAGAGAGAGAGAGAGAGAGAGAGAGAGAGAGAGAGAGGAGAGAGAGAGAGAGAGAGAGAGAGAGCCCCCATCCACCTTCGCATTGTGTTCATTCGGTTCACAAAATGCTGAAGTTCCCCAAAAAAGAAAGTAAAGGAAAAATAGAATATCGGTGCGTGTGATTTCCTTTGACAACTTAATTACCAAACATATTTTTAACAGCCAATTATAATGTCTACTGCACATCACTGCCACGCCGCGGGGAGAAAGGAAGTAAACGGAAAATAGAACTAACTTTTTTTTTTTCTGTCTTTATGCATTTGTATTTTTATTTAAGGGTAATTTCGGCATTAACTATTTTGAGAAACTGACACACACACACACACACACACACACACACACACACACACACACACACACACACACACACACACACTCACTTTTCCCCTTTAAGCTAGGCATACACAATCTCTTTTATATTCCTTAATTTATTCTATCCTTTTCCTCCTTACCATTCTATTCTTCTTTCCTTCCTTTTTTTTTTATTTATACCTTGCTATCCCATTCCTCCATTGCATTCTTCCCTATCCTTTCCTTCACCATCACTCCCGCTGTCGCTCTCTCTTCCCCTTCCTCTTCCTCTCCCTGTCCCTGTCTCTCTCCTTCTCCCTCTCTCCACTTATTACCTTCCTTTCCGCACTTTTTATTATTCCTTCCCTTCCAACCACTCCTTTCTTTCTCTCTTTCTATCTTTAAGCACTGTTTCTTGCGCCTATATCTTCTCATCAACCTCCCCCTCCCTTCCAATCGCCTACATTATACCGTATCTCATTTTCTTTCAATATCTCTTCCAACTATTCATCTTCAATCCCTTCCTTTTCTTATTCTTTCAGTCATCTCGGCCACTCTTCACCTTCCAGTGCTCATTCTCCCTCCCCTTCTTTAAGTCTCGTCTCCCGCTACCCCCTCCCACCATCCCGTCAGGCAAAATGAAAGGGTTGACGATAGGGTTGGTCACAAAGTAATTTAATATCGCAGACTATCGGAAATTTGACTCAAGTATTCCCGGGCTAATAACGACAAAGGTAAGGGTGATAGCGAGCCTTTTCTCCCATCGTAAAAAGATCAGATTCGCCCTTGAGTCCTAATGAGATAGAGCTCAGTCTTACATAAACCTTCTGAATGATATGTGACATTTATGAACACGCTACTTGATTAAAGAAAGTGGTATTCTTTAACTTTTACTATTTTTTTTTTTTTTTTACTTCTCTGTCTTTCTGAGACGATTAAAGGTATACTAATTTTCTCTTTCGCCTCGGTTACGGTGGACTGTTACCTACTAGCTACCTGGCGGGGCGCGGGACAGTGTGGTGTTCTGGGTGGGGTGTGTAATTACCTGCCGCCCGTCACGTATCGCAAGTGTGTTGCCTTTGTCAAAACTCGCCTGCACTAATGAAGCGCACACATACACACGCACGCATGCACATACTTGTACTACCGTGTGTGTGTGTGTGTGTGTGTGTGTGTGTGTGTGTGTGTGTGTGTGTGTGTGTGTGTGTGTGTGTGTGTGTGTGTGTGTGTGTGTGTGTGTGTGTGTGTGTGTGTGTGTGTGTGTAAATAACCTCAAAGATGATCAAAGACGGATGTGAAGTAGACGGATTTTTAGCATGGATGCATATCTTGGTGTTAATGGATGACACGGTGCTCCTTCCAAAGTCTCGAGGAAATATGATTAAGAAGATAAAACTGATTCAGAACTATTGTAAAGAACATTGAATGAAGATCAATCAATCAAAGACCAAATTGTTTGTTATCAACGGTAGTGACAGAGACAGGGAGCTGTTATCAGTAGCTGGTTTGAGGGTGGAATGGTGCCACACCTATATATGTCTAGGTTCATCCTTCACTAGTGACGGCTGTGTGTCATCCGCTATAAAAAGAACACGCTAAGATGAAAATATGCCATGTTCTCATATTTGTGTCGTTCATAAATAAGAAAAAATGATATTCTGTTTGTGGTGAAGCGGAGAGTGTTTGAAGCAGCACTGATGTCATCACTATTGTCTGGAGGTGAGTCTTGGCTGACCGGCGATCTTAGACCATTGTTAAACTATATAATTGGTGTCTTAAGCAATTACTTGCAGTAAGGAAAAATGCGTGTAATGATGTTTGTTACGGTGAGTCTGGATTTCCTCCTGTTAATGACCTGGTTAAGTACAATCAACATAAATTCTTTTATAAAATGTGGCAGGAAAGATCTGAGTTCAGAAATTATCCTATACAATTTGTTATGAACTTAATAAAGAGTGGTGACACGGTGACAAGAAGGTTAATTACAGACTATATTAGTAATCAAGTTAAAGAAATAAAGTAGGTTATGCAGTGTAATTAATAGCATTTCTGAAAGCGACTCGCCAAGGAGATTGACATACAAAGATATAAACCCAAACTTCATAGTACATGAAATGTATATGTATGTATGTATGTATGTATGTATGTATATATGTATATATATATATATATATATATATATATATATATATATATATATATATATATATATATATATATATATATATATATATATATATAATGATGTTAATGAATTTCATAGGTTGTCCTTTACTAGGTTCAGTATATATATATATATATATATATATATATATATATATATATATATATATATATATATATATATATATATATATATATATATAAAGTGAAACATAATGTTAATGAATTTCATAGGTTGTCCTTTACTAGGTTCAGGGTGAGTGGTCACTCCCTAGTGTGTGAGACACGGCAATAGAACAGGAGGGGTCGTGGCCGATTACTTATGAATGAAAGGTTATGTGAATGTGATATGGTTCAGACAGAAACACGTCCTCCAACACTGCCCACGAACTCAACACATTAGGGATCGTCACCAGTTTGAGACATGAACACAGGTATTTTCTGATAAGTTTGCAATGGCTGTGACAAGTAAAACAATACATGATATTCTGTCTGTTTACCAGTAAATACATTGCCAAATATTATGAAATATATATGTTTGCAGTAGGTAGGTGTAGTAAGTTACAAATAAAATACTAGTCTTGATAATATGTTGGATTACAATTGTCATTGAAATGAGTATCAAAGACTAATTTAGTATGTAATTATGAAATTATCAAATTATGCAATAATTAATACACAACCCACTGTACTGCTGTGGTCTAAAAACTTTTTTTTGTGTGTGTGTGTGTGTGTGTGTGTGTGTGTGTGTGTGTGTGTGTGTGTGTGTGTGTGTGTGTGTGTGTGTGTGTGTGCACGCGTTTCGTATTACTTTTTTTCAGTTTTTCCTGAGAGAGAGAGAGAGAGAGAGAGAGAGAGAGAGAGAGAGAGAGAGAGAGAGAGAGAGAGGAAAAACCGCGGGAAATATTGCCATTACATCACCTTTCCTCACACCTCAGTTCTCCCTTGAAAGAACACCATTTTTTAGAACACGCCCGTTTTCTGAGACCTCGGACACGACGGAAGTAATGAGAGAGAGAGAGAGAGAGAGAGAGAGAGAGAGAGAGAGAGAGAGAGAGAGAGAGAGAGAGAGAGAGAGAGTTACATTAGTAGACATCTAATCAATCTTTTACACGATCGAAGACTCACACGATAAGATATAGCTGGAGGAGGAGGAGGAGGAGGAGGAGGAGGAGGAGGAGGAGGAGGAGGAGGAGGAGGAGGTGACTGAAAAAGATAAATGACACAGAAATGGGAGGAGGAATGAATGAGAGTAAAAAGGAATGATAGGGAGAGGATTAGACGATGGAGAAGGAAAAATAAGAGAGGAAGTAAGATAAATGAAGTAAAAGGTAGTAAGAAAGGAGAGGAGAGGAGAGGAGAGGGACTGACGGAGAGAAAAAGGAGAGATAGAGGGGCAATGGGAGGAAAGATAAAACGAGGGAGAGCAAAACGGAGGAAAAGAACTGGAAAGAAAAACGTAATGGAGGAGGAGGAGGAGGAGGAGGAGGAGGAGGAGGAGGAGGAGGAGGAGGAGAAAAAATTGTCAGACCAAAAGATCGAGAGAATTACATAAGAGGAAAAGAAAAAAAAACTTTAGACAGGACAAAACGGAATAGATGAAAAAAAAAATGAAACAAAGAAAGGAGTAGCGAACAAGAAGAAACAAGGATAAAAGTAACACGGAAAAGAAAAAAAGAAGGAAAATAAAGGAAGAGGGAAAGGAAGAGGTTCAAATAAGCAAAATGGATGTAAAGTAAGGGGAAACGTGTGAAAAAAGAGGGGAGAAAGAGGGAAGTGGGGGGAGGGGCATTGTTTGCACGCGGACCCGAGGCAGGAGTTTAAAGGGCAAAGGTTTAAATGTCCATGTGGCGGTGAGGGGAGATGGGAGGTAAGAGAAAGGGAAGGGGGTAAGAGGGGGGAAGAATGGAAGGGGAAAAGGAAGGGAAAGGGGAGGAAGGGGGCTTAAAGAGGTGGAAATGGGGATAATGTTTATTGCTTTTTTTTTTATTGTTTGTGATGCTGCCTCTCTCTCTCTCTCTCTCTCTCTCTCTCTCTCTCTCTCTCTCTGTGTGTGTGTGTGTGTGTGTGTGTGTGTGTGTGTGTGTGTGTGTCGAAAACTGGCATTTGGATAAAATAATATACGTAGGTCTCTCTCTCTCTCTCTCTCTCTCTCTCTCTCTCTCTCTCTCTCTCTCTCTCTCTCTCTCTCTCTCTCACACACACACACACACACACACACACACACACACACACACACACACACACACACACACTGTCATCTGTTGTCATCAACGTGAAAACAAAATATCATTAATTTTATTACTGATTGCTTTAGTGCATGATGTGACTTATAACATTGCTTTGTTCTATTTCGAAAAACACTCGGGGCATTATAAAACAAAGTAGCAGCAGTAATAGTAGTGGTGGTAATATTAGTAGCTGTGGTGGTGGTGGTGGTGGTGGTGGTGGCAATAGGTCTAGTATGAACAGTAACAGCAGTATACCCTCAACACACTAACCTCCCTCCTTCCCTGTCCGACTGCCTTCCCGCCCGTCCGCCCGCCCGCCTCCCAGTCTGACCACCCGCCCAACCTCCACCTTGCTTGCCCTGCCACCTGCCCGCAGCGCCGCCACAACACTGGAGGCGCGACGTGCTATGTAACACGACAGCTGACTGGCCTGCGTGATAAACAATCCCGCAACACTCGAAATGCGACCTTTGCTGAACACACACACACACACACACACACACACACACACACACACACACACACTCCATACTCAACTGCCCTCATTGCAACCCGCCGCCACCACCATCACTATTCCCACCACTACAGCCACCAGCACCCCTACACCACTACTTTCATAACAATTCATGTGATAAACACGCACACATTTAAAAGTAAAGTACACACATCATCATCACCACCACCACCACCACCACCAACAACAACAACTTCTATAGGGCAGGTTAATAAACTCATTAAATGGACGACAAAGATAATAACTAACAAGATGGTGGACAGCACATCCCCCAGCGGAGCCTCAGTTACCTCACGCCCCTCCTCTTCCCTTCCTGTCTCCGCCTCCCTCCCGTCAGCCCGCCCCGCACACCTTCGCTCCTCCTTGCCTTGCCTTGCCTTCTCCACGTTTACCCGTCTCATTATACTTCTTATCTCACTACCTCTTCCCTTCCTTCCTTGCTTGCTACCCATCCTAACCCTTCCCTTCCTCTCCTAGTTACCTTTCGTATAGATGTGTTGCGAGAGAAAGACGTAAAACTAGAGATGGAAAAAGTAAACATAGAAATGGAACAAGTAAATAAATACAAAGTTTGATAATCTATACAATACATTAAACTCAGATACAAATTGCAATACTAATATCCGTCTCGTTTTTTTTTTTTTTTAATTAGATAAATAAAATGATGTTACATGATTTCCTTAATGTATTCTGCTCTCTACAACTCATACTTGTTCATCACACTCACCTCTATGATCAACTGTTACCATAGCAACGCCATCCACGCCTGCCACACGCCGCACCGCACGCAAACACCCAGAAACGCATTGCAACACGCACATTAAAGAAGGTAACCTGCAAAATGAGAGGTACCAGAGAGGAGAAAAGGTACGCCGGTTCCCTCACATGAAGAGTAGCCAATGAAGAGCGAAGGATTTAATCACGTGATGCCCCGCGGCCGCTCAGAGCGAAGCCGGCAGAGTGCAAGGTGCCGCCACCAATCACAGCGTTGAGGCATCAGGTGAGGTAAGTGCTCGTGGCTGCCTCAGTGTTACCAGACTCACGGAAAATGTCACATACCACTAAACTGAAGTCCTCCTCCATCGCTGCCTTGAATTCTTCCTTACCTGTTCCTTGTATTTCTATATATATTTATTCCTCATCTCTTTTCTTATTTCCATCTTCGTTGATACTTTCTTTCCATACAAGATTTCAATGTAAATACAGTATTTATGTATATCTATTTTTTTTTCTTTTCTGATTCCATCCTTAATACTTTCATGTATATTTATTACTTCACTGGTTATTCCTTTCTTATATTTCTATGTGATGTTTATTATCGTTGTTCCTTTCATATAGTTTTTTGTTTGTTTCTTTCACCAGCAAGTTTCATTAAGTTCTTTACCTGGTTTATCTTTCCTTCTATTAAAATTATTCTTTTTTTATTGCGTTTACGTGTTTAATTTCCTTGAAAACTGACTTTTTTTTATATCCTTCCTTCTTTACCAGCATAGTTAGGCTTTCTTCCTATGTACGTTTTTATTAATCTGCTTAATCCCTTCAGTACCATGGCAAGTTTTCATATTCATTCTGTTAACTACTTGGCGATTTTTTTAACAGCTTCAGAAACTCATGTGGGGGATTAAAATAGTGAAGACTTTGGCCTTTAACCTTCTGACCTCCAAAGACACTTCCCAATGTCAATGAAATGGCCTAATCGTACACAAATCTCAAGGCAAGAAATGTGTCCCAGTATTGAAAGAACTAACTTCCTATAACACTTTTTTTTTTTCCTTCGTTCTTCCAGTAATCATTCTTTTCATCTACTTAAGAACACTGGTCACAATTTTTCGACTTCTTCCCTCACTTCACCATTTCCCTGGTTGTAACTTACTTTTTTCTGTTTACACTCTGTATCTTATCCTTTTATCTATTCATGCTTCTTCACTTTTCTATTTATTCTTGCTCTTCCTTATTTATTTATGTATCTCTATTTTTTTAATCCTTTACGCTCCTTCTCTACTTATTTTCTATACTTACTTGTTTTGTTCATGTACTCATTCATTTATTTCATTTTATGGTGCCAAATTGTGATATCCTTGTTTTCCTAACCTTACTTCTCTCTCTACCTCTCTCTCTCTCTCTCTCTCTTAAGCTGAGTTTTTTCATCCTTATTTCCTTCCCTGCTCATTTTTTCCTTCTATTTTTTCTTTTACTGTTTTTTTCTTCTTTTTTTTCTTTTGACTTCCACTCGTTCACACTTACTCGATTTCCTACACCGCACACTTCCTTCATCCTTACTACGCATGCATATTTGTTCTTTCCTTCCGCCTCCCATGTATTCAATTCAATTTCTCACACCGCGCAATTCTTACACCCTCACTGCCTATACGCTGTTTATTTACGCTGTGGTTCACTCGTACGTTCGTTCAAGTTACTGCGACACATGGGAGAGAAAAAAACATCTGTACATTGACAAATTCGTTTCCCAATAGTTATATTTTTCTGTCTGAACGAGAAAAGAAAAGAAACATACAAATAAAATAACTGGAGTGTTGCACGTGTTTTCTGTTATGGTGGATTGAGGAGAGAGAGAGAGAGAGAGAGAGAGAGAGAGAGAGAGAGAGAGAGAGAGAGAGGAGGGAGAGTGCAAAGGCAACGAGCGAGTTGGAGTGAGGAGGGAACATTCCTTGCATGAGATATGTGAAGGTGTGATAGGTGAGGCATATCTCTCTCTCTCTCTCTCTCTCTCTCTCTCTCTCTCTCTCTCTCTCTCTCTCTCTCTCTCTCTCTCTCTCTCTCTCTCTCTCTCTCTCTCTCTCTCTCTCTCTCTCTCTCTCTCTCTCTCTCTCTCTCTCTCTCTCTCTCTCTCTCTCTCTCTCTCTCTTCTGGTAGGTAGTAAAATTTTTATATTCCGTCATATTTTCCTTTTACAAGTGTGTGTGTGTGTGTGTGTGTGTGTGTGTGTGTGTGTGTGTGTGTGTGTGTGTGTGTGTGTGTGTGTGTGTGTGTGTGTGTGTGTGTGTGTGTGTGTGTGTGTGTGTGTGTGTGTGTGTGTGTGTGTGTGTGTGTGTGTGTCATGCCCTCGACTTCATAAATCAAATACAAAGCGGGACACAGGAACATGCTTGCTATAAAGGAAAAAAATATATATATAAAAAAGAAAGTGAGAAAGGAAAAAAATGGTGGAAAAAAATGTTACTAGAATATTTTTCCTGGTGACTTTTATGCACCTTTGAAAAGTTTTAGATCCATCCTATTTCTTTCTCTTACTTTTTCATTCCTTACCACTCGATAAACCTTTTTTCTACTATTTTTTTTTCCGTTTTATCTTCGTGAGATCCTTCCCTTATAGTTGTTTTATATATTTATGTGTTTGTTTTCATGTGAGAGAAAATACATACATTTCTTAGAAGGGCAAATGAACTTTTATTTTTTAACGCTTTCCATTCAGAATCCCTTCTTTTTAATCTTGAATTCCTCTCTGAAATTCCGTATTTATAATTTTTTTCATTGTATTTTCTATATTTCTGAGAGAGAGAGAGAGAGAGAGAGAGAGAGAGAGAGAGAGAGAGAGAGAGAGAGAGAGAGAGAGAGAGAGAGAGAGAGAGAGAGAGAGAGAGAGAGAGAGAGAGAGAGAGAGAGAGAGAGAGAGAGAGAAGCCTAACAAACGAATCAATCATAATTTTTTTCTCATCAAAATCTTCCATAAAACATTTCTTTAGGCAGCGAATCAATCTTATTTCTTCTCCTCTAACACTCACTTATCTATTTTTCCCCGTGAGAAACTCTTTTAACTTATAGACTTTTTTCACCATCTTTACTCTGGCTTTTCCACGAGATTCTCCTATATTTTTTTCCCCTTTATCACATTTTTTCTTCCCTTTCCATGAGATCCCTATAGACTTTTACACATTTTCTTCCTGATGGTGTAAGGGATCTCAGACACTTAGGATATTGCATCAGGAAATAAAGGAAGATGCGAAAAAGCAGTCACGAACGCATCCTTGTATACAACCTAACCTATAATCTTTTCTTCATTATTTTTGTTGCCCTAAACCAGAGCCCCTTTTACACGCAAAAAATACATATATAAAAAAAAAAAGAAAATGACTGAACAGATAAATAAATTAATAAATAAAACACTCCATTTGAGAACCAATTTCTTCTTATTTCCCATTTTCAAATTAAACTGCGAAACTTGTGTGTGTGTGTGTGTGTGTGTGTGTGTGTGTGTGTGTGTGTGTGTGTGTGTGTGTGTGTGTGTGTGTGTGTGTGTGTGTGTGTTTCATGTAGTGTTCACTTTCTATTTCCCCATGACAGGTTCTCTTAACTTCAATATATCTCGGAGCTATTTATTACAGTGTCGGCACAAAAAAGGTTCCCTCAGCGAGCGATCAGCGCACGGACACACTGCATCACGCTGTCACCGGCGCACACCATTACATCGTATTTACCGTCGTTAATATTAATGGCGCCGCTGCCTGCATGATCAGGGCGGTGCTCGGGGCGTATTTGCATGAAACAATGAGGCGAAGGTTAATGATAATCGCCTCACTCAAATCACCAGGGCGCTGCTTTACAGAATAATAACAGTAGAAAATAAATCGTTGAATGTATACACCGCCGCCTACACTTCAATAACACGTCACTTCACAGCACACCACTCTGATGAATATATATTGCACACACGTAATGTCGCTTCCAGAAATACGACCTTAATAAGGCGCATGACAGTAAAATAACATATAAAAACACATACCATACAAATAATGCCGCTTCAGTGCAATGCTACATTTATAATATACCACTTGAACAAAACTAGAATACTTAAGGAGACCACAATACAAATGACATATAAGCAAAAACAAAAATAAATTAAATTACAATAAATAAACAAAAACCAATCAACAAACTCATTCTACATCGATGAATATGACACCTAACACGTCACAGAGGCATGGAAAATACCTGATTAACCCTTTCGCTACCAGGTAATCTTTCTCATTATCCTCTGTTCCCATCCTTCACTTCGCTTTACACTTCCAATGGTAGCTAGTCTTAACCATTATCATCTTTAACTTTGAAAATACTTGAAAACATAGTACTTGTATGAATTAGCAGATATTAACCTTTCTTTCTTTTCTTTCTTCTTTTTAAGTTCTTTCAAACAATTTACTGCAAAGATTTCAACGTTACGAAAAACGGCTATAGATTTCACAGGTTTAAAGTGTCCAGTCAGCCACGTCAGCCCAGCGTGAATGGTGACGCCCCGTGCCACCCGCCGCTCAGGAGTCAGGAGTTAGCAACACTTGTATCTGTGGCGTCATGAAAGAAAGATTCCAAGAGTTTACATCACAAAGACTGACTTGTAACCCTTTGTGTCTGCAGTGCCGCTGGTAGATATGGACGCCAGCACTACTACTACTACTACTACTACTACTACTACTACTACTACTACTACTACTACTACGTCTTACATAAACAGGAACAGCTACTCTCTCTCTCTCTCTCTCTCTCTCTCTCTCTCTCTCTCTCTCTCTGCCGAAAAATCAAATGCATCCGTTGTCTTCATGTCTAGTATAAAATTCAAAGAGCACACGGCCACACGGGCTTATACACACACACACACACACACACACACACACACACACACACACACACACACACACACACACACACACACACACACACACACAGAGAGAGAGAGAGAGAGAGAGAGAGAGAGAGAGAGAGAGAGAGAGAGAGAGAGAGAGAGAGAGAGAGAGAGAGAGAGAGAGAGAGAGAGAGAGAGAGAGAGAGAGAGAGAGAGAGAGAGAGAGAGAGATATGACTTGCTATTATTGGCAGCCGGCGTGTCATCACATCTAATATCAATCTTGCCATGAAAGATAGTGAAAATGTGGTAATTTTTGAGTAAAAGGTTGACCTACATTTATTTTCTAGAATGTTGCCAACGCCTCTGAGTGCGGAGAACACGAGTGTTTCATCAGTATTTGAAACAAGGGAAAAAGATTAATCTGCCAGAAAAAAAAAGAAAAAATGCCATTTTCTACATGACGTAACATCTACATTTTTTGTTTTCACTTCAATAAAGAAGTTTGTGATTTTCTACTGAAACCTTTTAGAGCGAAATGCAACAATTCTCTGTACTAAAGACAATTCTGAGAGAGAGAGAGAGAGAGAGAGAGAGAGAGAGAGAGAGAGAGAGAGAGAGAGAGAGAGAGAGAGAGAGAGAGAGAGAGAGAGAATATTTGTAATTCGCTACACATATAGCAAAAACGTATACTCTTTCTTACGACATCGAAGAAGTAACTCCATAAATAAAAAAACTACATTAATAATAATAATAATAATGATAATAATAATAATAATAACAACAACAACAACAACAACAACAACAACAACAACAACAACAACAACAACAACAACAACAACGATTTACATGAACGAGAAAAGACTCATCATCGTATCTGAAGGGAGTATCGTCAAGTGTCTCGTGCACCGCTCACCTGATGTGCTGTAATACACGCAGATTACTGAGGGACGCACGCTCCTCGCTGCAACTGGTCTTTCTTTTTATTTTTTTTATCTCTCATTCTCTTGCATCACATTCTGCACCATTGTGTACATCCAATATCTCTCTCTCTCTCTCTCTCTCTCTGGGGAAAGGGTTGGTGTCAGTCGCGTGCTTATCTCCTCAGCCTTCCAAGTTGTGAGAGAGAGGCAACACCAGGGGAGCCGCCAGACCCTTCAAGATCTGGTAATACTGCGAAGTAAGGCAGGATAGCCGGGTGGGATGCAGGACCAGGGGAGCGGAATAGCTGAAGTAGGTGGTAGGGATGGGCGAGGGGTGAGAAGGGGAAGCAGAGGGAGGGGAGAAGGATAGCTGAAGCAAGTTGTAGGGGAGGCTGAGGGGTGAGAGGGGGAAGAAGGGGGAAGGGAAGGGGAATAGCTGAAGTAGGTGGTTGGGAAGGGTGAGGGTGAGAGGAGGAAGCAGACGGAGGGGAAGGGGATAGCTGAAGTAACTAGTAGGGGAGGGTGAGGAGCGTCAGATGAAGGGCACGGTAATTTCTGACGTCAGAGCATCAATTTTAAGTCAAAATGATTTTTTTCCTCTGCTTTTTTTTTCCCGCCGTCACGTAATTGCGTTATTAGCGGTGAACGCATTACCGGCGCCGCGAGATCAAGTGATTGACAATAATTCAGATAAACAACCAGCTATTACAGGGCGGGGAAATAAGCTACGACTGTTACTGTCCTCGTTTGTGTTTCATTTATTCAACTCGACGAAAAGATATTTATTTGACGTTACTAGTGAAGAACACGTTATCAAAAAGAACAGTTAGCTAAGAAATACAGTAACACAACAGGAATATTAACATTTCACTCTTGTTTTACCTACCTATCCTACCTACACACACGCCGCTTGCCTTGTGGCCTCACACAACACAACGCAGCTTTCTGACGGCACCAACAAACACACACTCTGCAACACACAAGCAAAGCAAACACGCGAAGTGTAGGCTCAAGGCACCGGTGGCTCCCTGGCGCTCCTCCAGGCGAGTGCGTATATTTCGGCACGTAATAAAAGGAGGAGTATAGTGCTCGCAGCGCTTATTGCTTTAATCTGCAACATAAGTGTGTGCTGCCGCCATTCTTCCGCCTTGGTAATTGCAATGACATTCACAGACATACGGTGTGTGTGGGGGGTGACTAGGGAGTGGTGTGGATGTGAAATGAGCAGCGGTTCTCCAGACTTCACATTTCTCGAGCACTGGTAGACAACGGTGACTCAGAGAGAGAGAGAGAGAGAGAGAGAGAGAGAGAGAGAGAGAGAGAGAGAGAGAGAGAGAGAGAGAGAGAGAGAGAGAGAGAGAGAGAGAGAGAGAGAGAGATATCAGATTTAAAACTTCTTCATGGCCTGGTTACAATTTTCAACACACACACACACACACACACACACACACACACACACACACACACACACACACACAGAGAGAGAGAGAGAGAGAGAGAGAGAGAGAGAGAGAGAGAGAGAGAGAGAGAGAGAGAGAGAGAGAGAGAGAGAGAGAGAGAGAGAGAGAGAGAGAGAGAGAGAGAGAGAGAGAGAGAGAGATACCTCCCCCCTCCAGTATATTACCAGCACACAATCATCATGTTAACCAGAAGCCATGGGTGAGAGGACAGCGGGACAGCGGGACAACCAGACAGCCAACCAGACAGACAGAGAGGCAGACAGATAGCCTGACAGCCGCGCCATCCACATCTCAGAAGCACTGCCATAATTCTCCGTTAAGCTCACCATTCCCTGGGTTCCTCCTAACACGCGCCCGTCACCTCCATCACCCACATAACGAGCACGAGGACCAGGAGGCGCCAGTTGTTTTGTATTGCCCACTAATTATGCCTGGGATGGTTCGGATGGTTATAATAGGTGGGGAGAGGTAGGTGGGGAGGCTACACACACCACTCGTAAACTAGGTGTCTTAATCCCCTGGCCTCTCTCCCTCCCAGCCCTTCACTACGAGTATAATCTGTCTCCGGGTCTCATAACAAGGGACGCAATCGGGTTAGCGCAGTACTCCGGGATCACAGGGAGAGTCTGATCCTTTGTATGAGTGATGCTAATGTGCTTAAGGTCCGTGCTCTGAACCGTCCTGTCTTGTCATCTTGCCTCTTACTAGTTTTGACGGGGTGTACTGGAATTAAGGGAGTGGAGCTAGGTTTGAAAGGGGTTTGGTGGGAGTAGTAGTAGTAGTAGTAGTAGTAGTAGTAGTAGTAGTAGTAGTAGTAGTAGTTGTTGTTGTTGTTGTTGTTGTTGTTGTTGTTGTTGTTGTTGTTGTTGTTGTCGTCGTCGTTTTCTAAGAGTTTTGGTGGAAGTCATTGGAGGTTGTAAAGGATACTCGTGTTAGTTATTAAAGGTCTGAAAGTTGTTGTTAGGGATTTTGGTGAAAGTTGTTTGAAGTTGTAAAAGATTATCTTGGAAATTAAAGGAGATTTTCAAGGGTTTCGGTTGAAGCTGTTTTCTTTTCAATTGTTTTAGTGGAAGTTATAAAAATTCTCATGGAAGTTATATTAGAGATTTTCAAGAGTTTTGGTGGAAATTCTTGTATGTTTAAAAGTGTTTTCGTGGAGGTCATTGGAGCATTTATGGGGGTGTTTTCATGATGGTAGCATTGCTGGAGCGAACTCTAGTAGTAGTTAGTGGAGGTTAAAAGAATGTACATGGAAGTTATATAGCATTCTCAAGAGTGTTTCCATGACGCTAGTTAAAAAATTAAAGCAGAAAATCATAAGACAAAAAAATAAGAAAATAATAATAAATAAATAAATAAATGCAACAATAAAAAAAAATAGAACGTAGAATTAAAGGGAGAGAAAATAATGATCACATTTACACGAGAAAACCAAGAAAATAAGCAAAATAATCACCAAAACACGCATTCACATTCTTAAAGACGAAAAATATACATGCATCACCATCGTCAATGCCCATACATACTTTAAAAATAATAATAAAATAAAAATAAATAAGAATAAGAATCGCGTCTCAAATCTCAGCAATACATTCTCAGCGCTTAATGAACTTGTACTGCACACCTGGCGAGACTTGCTTTCACTCACCTGTATTCACTTCAACTCAGTCACATTTCCTTCACCTTTTTAGCGGAGAAAACGAGAACCAGGAGGAGGAGGAGGAGGAGGAGGAGGAGGAGGAGGAGGAGAGAGAGATGAATTTAGAAGCACCTCACTCATGTGACTCGCCTACACTCATGTCTCTAATTGGATTTGTGTGATTTCCCTCTGAGCTTCTGCTGCTATTTGCTACACACACACACACACACACACACACACACACACACACACACACATGCTTGCACATCTGAATACGATTACACAGCTGTGGTGGTTTAGCCCGGGCTGGGAGAGTGGCCTGTGTGTGTGTGTGTGTGTGTGTGTGTGTGTGTGTGTGTGTGTGTGTGTGTGTGTGTGTGTGTGTAAGCACAGATACATCATTTAATTCAAACCAGATTTGTGGAGTTTTGCTAGGCCTACGAAATTGCACGAGTTTCAAACCAGAAGTCGGGAATTTATTATTATCATTATCTTTTTTTGTCCTTTTCTTCTGTATGAAAGAAAACGGGCGAGCACATGAAATAATGAAGGGAAACTAGCATAACGCTTCACACCAAATATGAAACACTAAAACATGTTCAATAAAGGGGAGACATGAAGTAAGGTGTTGTGGTTATATTCTTGTGAAATTAAGCAGATCTGGTTATAAAACAAAAACGAAAACAGAGAATTTCAGAGTTTACCAGAGCAAAGAGTGAAAGTGAAAATACTAATTGAGAGAGATGGTCGTGAAAAATGGGTAAATTCAGAACTTAGCTTAATGTAACCTTATGTAATCTTATCAACCTAACCTAAATAGTGAAAGAAACGTAAAAAAAATAAAAAAATAAAATAAAGTAAAAGAAAAAAAAAAAAGTAAAGTAGAAATGCTGAATCATGCGAGATAACCAAGAATTTCTTTACCTCAATCTAACCATACCTAACTCTACCTAAGCAGAGAAAGGGATGACTAACTCTTGGAATAATACTATAGATAAAGATAAATACGTGGAGAGTCACGCAGCGAGATCTCGGGAATGGGACGGCGAGCAGTTAGGCAGTTGAGAAGAGCAGCAAGGATGGAAATAACGGTATAGAGATGGCAAGAGGTGCAATGCTGGCGGTGAGTAAGAGAGAAGCAGTCGGCTGGAGGAGTTGATGAGGCGGAAAGCTTTCAACTCCACACACTGCTTGCTCAGGTTATGTGACACGACTTAAGGAACGAAAGGTATACACTCTCTCTCTCTCTCTCTCTCTCTCTCTCTCTCTCAGTGCGGGTTTTTCGTGTGTATTCTTATTTGAAATGTAAATATTTTTTGTCATATGCTGACTGTAATTACTCTCTCTCTCTCTCTCTCTCTCTCTCTCTCTCTCTCTCTCTCTCTCTCTCTCTCTCTCTTTTTAACGTTATAGTATCAATTATGTGATATCAGTGTGTGTGTGTGTGTGTGTGTGTGTGTGTGTGTGTGTGTGTGTGTGTGTGTGTGTGTGTGTGTGTGTGTGTGCCATTACATTCTAGGGTTCGTATATATATCATTACTATTTTTCTAAACTATCCTCGGCCGTTCGTATCTTGTCGGAGGCGGTTGGGTTAAAATATGTTAAGTTAGGTTACATCCTGTTAGGTTGGGGGAGTCATAATTACCTATACGATTAAAAGCACGTGTTAGGACAGGTATGGCGGTTAGACTAGGCGAGGTATTTACTGTCATAGTCACTGCCATTAAGGACACAAGAGCCACATGTTATACTACAAGGGCGATGACAGCGATGGTAGGAATCAGATCGCAGTTAGGAGGCTTAACGATCAAATTGGAGGGATGTGATTGTTAGAAAAATACAAATTAAGATACACTAAGTTTAAATAGATTGTATACGGTTTTTTTTTTTTTTTTCTATTATTGTCTTCATCTTCATGCATGGCACTCTGACACAAAATGGGTAAAATGGACCCTTTAAATGCCACTCGGTAAGCAGTGGCCACAAGTGTTATACAGAAGAGCTAACTATTCATATGTATTCATGGCAGATAACTCTCAATAAAGGCAACAAAAACAACAGCAACAACACTCAAAAATCACCACCACCATCATCACTTCAACCACTGTCATCACTATCAACACCATCACCAACGACAATAATATTCAATCACCATCATTATCACCACCACCACCAATACTCAATGACTACCACCACCACCACTTTTACCACTGTCATCACCAACATCATCACCACCACCTACAACAATATTCATCACCACTCACCATCACCACTTCTACCACTGCCTCCACCACCATCATCACTTTTACCACTGCCATCGCCACCACTATCATTACCAACAACAACAACAATACTCAATCACCACCACCACTTTAACCAATGTCACCACCACCACCACCACCACCAACAACAACAACAACAATACTCATTTACCACCATCACCACCACCACCACCACCACCACCACCACCATCACCACCACCACCACTACTATAACTACCAACAACAACAACAATACTCAATCACCACCACCATCACCACTTTTACCACCACCACCACCACCACCACCAACAACAACAACAACAACAACAACAACAACACTCCACCAAACAGATCAGCATCAATAAATAAAAACAAAGAGCAGATGAATGTAAAAAAAAAAACACAACGAAAATCAATGAAAATATACATAAATTCGTGAATAAATTTGAACATTGGTAAGAAAAATAAATAAATAATCATGCGGAACTCAACAAACTCCCCTTAGAGCGAAAAAAAAAAAAAAAAGCAGCATAAGATCTCAGAGAGTGTTTAATCCCTTCAGTACTGAGATGTATTTTTACCATGAGTTTTGTGTACGATTAGACTTTTGTGTTGACATTACCAAGGGTCTCTCTCTATGGTGGTCTGAAGATTAATAGCCAGAGTCCACCCAATTTTTTAACTCCCCAAATAAGTTTCTGAAGCTGTGTAAAATAACGTAGAAGTAAGTAAAATGAATATGGAAATACGTCATGGCATTGAGAGGTTAATGTAGGCTGCATCTAACACTAACTTCACTTACAAACCATGTGTCATAACCATCAAAGTCCCTGTTTAATTTCCATACCTATATATGAGTTTTCCAACATATGTCTCTTAGTACACCTAGGAACACTAAGCTGCTTGGAAGGCTGGTGTGACGTCAAATGTCCTCACTAACTCTTCTCTCCTGCGGTATCAAATTCTTCATTACTCTTATTTTTCCGCTCTCTCTTCCGACCTTCACTCCCCTTCTGCAGTTTTTTCTTCCTTCCTCTTAGTTTTATCTGGTACTCTTACTCTTCTCTTCACTATTTTTACTATTCTATTTTTCATTTTTCATCTTTCCCATTACATAGGAATAAGGGTTGATATATTTCTGTTTACCATTAAAGTCTCCATTTTCTACGATGCAACACTAAAGAAAATGATCGCTTAGTATGAGTAACTACATCAATGTGGTAAGCTGCTCTACCTTTCGAAGTCTTCATTTCCTGAGTGAAGTGTTGAGAAACGCATTTCATCACAACGCTACCAATACCATGATTGCTTCAAAATTTACACATACTATTTAAAGATAGTTGGTCATGACGCTGGTAAATATGTAGTAGTAGTAGTAGTAGTAGTAGTAGTAGTAGTAGTAGTAGTAGTAGTAGTAGTAGTAGTAGTAGTAGTAGTAGTAGTAGTAGTAGTAGTAGTAGTAGTGGTGTGGTGGTAGTGGTATTCGCAATAGTTGTTATTATCTTTCAGTCAATTTGTATACCTGGCAATTTATCCCACATATAGCAGTCCATACAAAAAATCATATTCACGCACGCGCGCACGCGCGCACACACACACACACACACACACACACACACACACACAGATCATTCACACTCTTAGTGATGATGAAGATGATGATGATGATGATGATAATACATACATACATACATACATACTACTACTATTACTACTAGGAATAAAAAAATAAAAATGCTGCTGCTTCTGCTACCACTACAAACACACCAACACTGCTCTTCTTCCATTCTTTCTTCTCTTCCTCCTTCATAACTCACTTTGTCCTCCTCTGACCACTATTACTGCCACTGCCACTACCGACCTCAACCACTCGTCCCGCTTCATTCATCATTCCTTCTCTCAATTCATAATTTCTTTCCTCTTAAACAACCAAAATTATGCATTTTACTAGCAGCAGCAGCAGCAGCGCATATCTAAATAGCTAGTCTCTCTCTCTCTCTCTCTCTCTCTCTCTCTCTCTCTCTCTCTCTCTCTCTCTCTCTCTCTCTCTCTCTCAATCAATTTCTAATGCAGCCTAACACCTGGTGATAAGAAAGCCTTCAGTACTTTGGCGTCACACTTACAAAGGCATGGAGGAGAAGAATGTGGCTGGATTAAAATAACATCAACGATGATAAGAAAAAAACAGGCATACAATCAAAGTTAAATCACAAACAGGTGAACGAGATCATAATTACGCATTGTTATATTTTCTTTAGATTTGATTAAGCTCAGGTGAAGGCGGCGTGCCCTGGTGGAGTGCAGAGGAGCGTCGCTGTCTGTTAGTGGGGTTTGGATGGAGCCAGAAGAGGATTTGCAGGGGTAAAGTTTGGGAGTTAGGGAAGAGAGAAGGGGTTAGGAAGGAGTTTGGGTGGGAGAGGGAAGATGAATATTGCTGTGGGAGATTAACTTGTGTGTGAGAAGAGACGAGATAGGGCTCCTTAGGGAGGCGTGACTAAGTGTAATAATAAAAATAATAATAATAATAATAATAATAATAATAATAATAATAATAATTTTGCTTACCTAAATGGACACCTTACAGTAGAAAAATCACGTTAAACATATATCTTAAAACTCTCTCTCTCTCTCTCTCTCTCTCTCTCTCTCTCTCTCTCTCTCTCTCTCTCTCTCTATATATATATATATATATATATATATATATATATTAAATCTACACCTTAACTCTTATATACTTTGATACCGTGGATGACAGATAGGCTAGGCCATGGATGGTCAGGGTTCTGTGAAAAAAAAAAAAAAAAAAAAAAAAAAACGAATATTCAAAGTTTGTTTTTCCTACCTAGCAGCGGATAACAACTTCCAAATTACACCAGGTACTACCTAATCACTCCCACGTAGCTAACAAGGGGCAACACTGAAATAAGTCTGCCAAACTTTTGGCCTGACTAGGGATCCGAGCCCAGCCCCTAACAATTGTGAATCGGGCGCACTAACCACTCGATGAAAGTTAACCAACAGAAGACAAAGTTTTTTGTTATAAATGGTTGTGATGTGATGCTGATCCAAGGATAGTAAATTTCTGCACTAGTCACCTATATCTTAGCTCTCTTTTCACATGTGATGGGTCTGTGTCCTCGGCAGTGAAAATACATGCATGAAACAAACTATGTCAGGTTTTAAAGTACAATATGAATTTCCTTAAGAAAAATTACAACGTCCCGTTTGTTGGGTACATATATACGACACTGATGTCCTCGCTACTCTATGGCTGTGACTCGTGGGTCGGTGCAATCTTCAGCTAGTCGCAAAGTTGTAAAATTGTTGTGTTAAATAGCTGTTAGAGGTGAGGAGGTCAATATCGAACTTGGTTTGCTATACGCAAAATCAGATTACCAAAGTTTGAAAGACCATGTAAAGTAGAAATACAAATTATTTGATAGAATGTGGAGAGAGTGGTGACATCATTAACATAGTACGTGCCAAATTATGTAATTAGTCTACTGCTGATGTGTTCTGTACCAAGAAATTAATGCTAAACGGAGGTAAATGGCATCTATAAACATAAGCATATAATTCATGAATTCCACACAATATGTTTCACGCGTTTTCGAGTGAGTTGCCGAACTGGCTATAGAGATATACCGATGGAACAATCGCCGTGTTGCCTACCTGTGAAGCAGTGTGTGTGTGTGTGTGTGTGTGTGTGTGTGTGTGTGTGTGTGTGTGTGTGTGTAGCTCCCTTTCACTTTCTTACTCTGTAGCTTTTTTTTCTTTTCATTTAATGCATCATATTTCTACTCTTTATTCAGTTTGTAATGATTGTATACAGCAGCAGGTTCTTACTCTTCCTCTGATTTAATATCTTTTCTCTTTTTTCGTCATTATCTATTTTTTTTCCTTCTACGCATTCTAGATCTGCATTTCAGTGTCCCATTCTAATAGCGTGCACTTCTCATCCCTGGTACGCTCCTTCCGTCAACCTTGGCCTCACAACACGCTTCCAGTCATTAGTGTGTCTTTGTATTGTCCACTCACATCACACTGTAACTTTATCCTTTTATATGAACTGTATCTCATTTCTTTAAAAACAAACAATTGCGGCGCAGGAAGGTGGCAGCGTCACTCTACTCGCACCCAAAGGTCTGGGGTGGACCCTTACGGGGTGAAAGGGTTCGTCCCAGTACCTGTGTAGGCAAGTGGACTTCAATATTGTGTCGTGAAATCGACATCGTGGAAACTCGCATCGTTACCGTGGACACTGGAATTGCATCTTGATCATGGAAACTCGCATTATTATCGTGGAGACTGGAATGGCAACTTTATCGTGGAAAGACATCGTTAGTTTGGAAACTCGCATCGCTACCAAGAAAAATGGAATGGCATTATATCTTGGAAACTCGGAGTGCTATCAAGGAATCTGGAATCACATCTTATACACACTGTTATCGTGGAAGCTCTCGTGATCGTCGTTCGTTTCGTTATCTCTGAATTACTTAATTAGTCTTGGTATTATTCTTAGCCTGCGTAATAATAGAGATGTTGGTCATTTTTATAATATCTCTTTTACTGTATTTTTTTTCTCAGGGTATAGTTTAGTATTCTTCAACCTTTTCTAAGTTCGTGCACCTTTTCGAGAAGCAAGGAGGACTATAAAAGAAATGCATCAATATTTGTAATTTTCCCCTACTTTAAGACTGAAAATCGATAGATAACATTATTGTATATCTACCTAAAGCTATGGTTTTTGGTCCTAAACAGTCGCTATATAGTGCGAAATGTACTATAACAAAATGCCACATCTCAAACACATCAGGCCCGTGTTCCGTCTGAGTATAATATATTACTATTGTGAATAAATCGTAATACTTTGATTAATGTCAATAGGAGAGGACCCAAACTGTCACATTTTCAGTGTTCGCAGGTTGGTTTAATTCAGGAGTGGGTCAGCATCGTCTCGCGGTACAGAGTAGTCGTCTCTAAACACTGTATTACGATGTATCTATTGATTTACCATGCTTTTACTCCTTCCAGTATTTTTCTGTTCTTATTCTACCATGGTATTTCTTTATAGTTACTTGAGTTTATACGACTAACATCATAATATAGAGCAAAACATAATTGTCTGGTGTACCAAGATCTTTAATTTCTAGAGACTTAAATACAGCACGGAACCTTAACACACATTTCACCTCGCTTCTGCACAGGTTAATTCTTCACAAGGAATGAGTAGAGCAATATTTGTTCGGTTTTCTTTATGAGAAAAAAAAAAAAAATTAGCGGCCGAAACAGAAACAGTCCCGAGGGTGCTGCAGTGAGTTCATCACCGTGTTCCTAAGCTCTGTCTTGCCACAGCCTGAACATGGTATTCAGTTCAGCTCAGTTGATAGGCGGAAGTGTGGCCTGGATATCGACACTACCTGATGTGTTTTGGTTTAAGTTTTGTTTGGGTCTGTAGCTGTAATGAATTATTATTTAAACTTTTTACTTATGTTCTCTTATTTTCCACAAATTATATATTATTTCTTTATTTTCTTCTATACTAGATTTTTCAAGAAGTAATTTTCCAATGAGGTGTTCTTCATTTTCTGGGTAAGGACGCTGCCAATTGGGGTGTTTAGATTTTTCATTAGTGTAGGTTGGGCAATGTAGAAGGAAATGTTCTCAACCCTTTTCTCGTTAAAAACCCTCTGAATTATAAGACCATCTACCCGAACCCCCCAGTAATTTGACATCGAACAGAATGTTAATTTAGTGACTGACACTAACTCAGTAGGCAAATCTATTCTGCAAAGGATGTATCATTAAATCAGCCATCTAAATACCCCTCGAAATCTTGTGAACCCCTGGGGGTTCGCGAACCCCAGATTGAGAACCCCTGCCTTAGAGTTTGCTTCCCGTAGAAAGAAAATAAAGAGGAAACTAAAAAATACAAACAATTATGATAAAAATACTACACAGTGTAGTAATTCGTTAATAAATAATAATTTGGGTTTCTCGAAGTTAAAATAAATAAATATAGGAAGAAAAAGAACAAGGAAATAAAAACACAGTAATAAAAAAGACGATACATTGACTATTGTCTGAGGTAAAAGTGAGGGAGAGAGTCATAGGAAGGAGAGAGGGAGGGCAGGATTTACAGAAGGAAGGGAATCACAGGAGAGAGAGAGAGAGAGAAGACAGGAATTACAGAAGGGAGGGAGGGAGTCATAAGGAGGGAAGGCAAAGGGAGGGAGGTAAGGAGGGAGTCACAAGAAGAAGGAGGAACAAGAGGGAGTGAGAGAACTTCGCCATTGATTCTCATCGCTTCATTAGTCAACTAAAGTCAAGAAATAGAATATCAGTGTTCTGTTACCTCATAGTGTTACTGTTACTTGGCATCTCTCTCTCTCTCTCTCTCTCTCTCTCTCTCTCTCTCTCTCTCTCTCTCTCTCTCTCTCTCTCTCTCTCTCTCTCTCTCTCTCTCTCTCTCTCTCTCTCTCTCTCTCTCTCTCCCTCACCGTTCCTAATTCCACTCAGGTGACACTTTCCTCCCCTCACACCCCTCATGCAATTCAACTCTTCCCTCACTCACCTTCACTCCTCTCCCTCACCCTTGCTTCTCTCATTCATTTACTTATTCATTGCCACAGTACACACTGCTTATCTCTTATCTCCTTCCCTTCTCTCCTCATACTCTCCCGTCCCCTTATTCTCCGCTTTTACGAATAATCTCTCTCTCTCTCTCTCTCTCTCTCTCTCTCTCTCTCTCTCTCTCTCTCTCTCTCTTGCTCACCCCTTGCACTACATAAAATACATGAAACACTTGCATTTCTGAAGTAACGCAACACAAGTGATAAAACAGACACGCTCCCTTCCCTCTTAACATTCCGACATCAATTACTCATCAGAACGGCAGCATTCAGCGCAATACCCACTTTTACCCACCTTGCTATTCCGCTGTCTGTTCATTGGAGGTTATGTGCGAGCTACAATGCACGCAAAAAAGGGTGATGTACCTTTTCCAGCTTCACACCCAAGTAGGAATGTTCGGTTAGCTGAGGTGCATGGGGAACTGCTGTGGCTCAGGGCTTTTTTTTTTTTTTTTTTTTTTTCTTTACTTCCGTATCACTCTTCTTTCCAGACACACACACACACACACACACACACACACACACACACACACACACACACACACACACACACACACACACACACACACACAGCTAGCCAGTCATCTCTAGTTAACTCGCTCCTTGCTTAGTCAGGAAGAGAATCACGTTCTAATTCTTTCTTCCTCAAAATTTGTTTAAATGTGGTGATTTCTGTATTGCTTCTTGTCGTGTCTTGCTTTCCCACACCGCATCAGTTCTCGTGGATAAATTTTTTCAGACTAAAGTAAACAACACCTCAATTCTTTCACTGTGATATGGAACACTTCAGTTTTCTCACTGCCATATGCAACACGTTAACTCTGTCACTGTCATATACAACACTTCAACTCTTTCACTGCGGTATGTAACACGTTAACTTATTTTGCTGAGATATGCAACACCACACACCACTGTAACGAAATCCTAATACATACTGACAAGAAATTAAAAGAGAAAGTTAAAAAAAAGATTGCATTTCTTTATCGGTATGATGTTCAGAGATGGCTGTAGAGTATGAGTGGTTAGTAATGGTCAGAATGGTTAATAATTAAAGAACACCTTACCAGATCTCAAGAAACGTGTTAATTGTATTCATCTAGATTTGCACGTTGTAACAAATAAGACTTGAAATAAATCAATAACAAAAAGCAGTATCAAAGTAAGCCTTCTAACAAAGTAACGTCTTGCAGAACTGGAATTAGGGCAGTACAGGGAGAGTCACGTATAAATCTAGTGGTTTCTTATAGCTCGCCTTACTTTATGTCAGCCTACCAGCAGTGAAGGAATGAATGCCACAATGATAAGCAGAAAATAAATACAATGTCACAGTTCCACATGAATGCCACAATGATACGCAGAGAATAAATACAATGTCTCAGTTCCACATGAATGCCACAATGATACGCAGAGAATAAATACAATGTCACAGTTCCACATGAATGCCACAATGATACGCAGAGAATAAATACAATGTCTCAGTTCCACATGAATGCCACAATGATACGCAGAGAATAAATACAATGTCACAGTTCCACATGAATGCCACAATGATAGGCAGAGAAAAAACACAAAGGCCCAGTAGTTCCACAGTCGTTCTTCTTCGTCTGTTAGGTAACCAACAAAACTACTTAATCCTTTCAGTACTATAACGCATTTTCATACTCATTCTTGTTTCTATTAGGTGATATCATACAGCTTCAGGAACTTAAGTGGGGATTAAAATAATGAAGACTCTGGCTATTATTTTTTTTACCTCCATAAACCCTTCCTAAAGTAAATAAAATCGTCTAATTATTCCAAAAACTCAAGGTAAAAAAGTGTCCCATTGCTGAAGGAGTTAAACCGTGATTAAACTCCACAAGAAATTTTCGCATCTACTTTTAGTTTGGAAGAGTACCAAAAAAGAAAACTGGTGAAGCTATGCAGCCAATTCTAAAGTTATTTTGTACGCTATCCAACCCCAGAATGTTTCCTTGTTGCTAAGTTCCTGAACAAATAGGAGACTGTGAAACTGGCCCATTGACACATGGCACGCACTGGTAAAGAATAGCACTTACATGATGAGGCTGTTACAGTGACAACCATAGAGCAACGTGTATAGTTAAGCATCAGTGAAGAGAGAGAGAGAGAGAGAGAGAGAGAGAGAGAGAGAGAGAGAGAGAGAGAGAGAGAGAGAGAGAGAGAGAGAGAGAGAGAGAGAGAGAGAGAGAGAGAGAGAGAGAGAGAGAGAGAGAGAGAGAGAGAGAGAGAGAGAGAGAGAGAGAGAGAGAGAGAGAGAGAGAGAGAGAGAGAGAGAGAGAGAGAGAGAGAGAGAGAGAGAGAGAGAGAGAGAGAGAGAGAGAGAGAGAGAGAGAGAAGACCAATATCATGAGCATATCTATCCTCCTTGTGTCACTTTTGTACACTAAAACACTGATCCACGACACATTACCTCCTGGACATTCTTCCTTTCTCTCCTCCCACTGACAGGTTCTTCCCTGGACATAAATACCATATGGACATTAACCCGTGGATATACTGAATCGCACTGTGTTGTGGTGAGACAATGGCCGAAATCATTATTGTTTATGTATTATGTTAGAAGAGACACGAAAGAGAAGATTAAAAAGGTCTAGAAGGAAAAAATATGTCCACGGAGCAAATTAGGAGTGAAAACTAATGACCTGAGAGGAAAAAAGGGCTCAGGGGAAAATGTCAAGGGAGTAGGAAGTCAAAAGGGGAAGCATCCGGAGAGAGAAAAAAAAAAAAAAAAAAAACAACAGAGAGGAATAAGTCAGGCAGGAAACTGTACGAGGAAAGAAAATGTCCTGAGGGAGTGAGTCGTGGGAGTTTAAGGCCCAAGGGTGGAAATGGCCGGGTGGGAGGAGGTGAGGAGCATCGTCAGGAAAAGGAAAAATGCCACTGAAGAAAATGAGCTGCATTACCCACCCACCCACACACACACACACACACACACACACACACACACACACACACTCTCTCTCTCTCTCTCTCTCTCTCTCTCTCTCTCTCTCTCTCTGCAGACTAAGAGACTCGATGCCATACACTCAAATTTTTTTTTATGTAAGAGAGGGACCAAGCCAAGAGGAACAAAAATTGCGATTAAAAGTCTAAGTAAGGTTAAAGGAGATAGGGAGATAGAGCGGTAGATGACGGAAATAAACTCATTAATCTCGATGTTAGCGGAAGACAATAGGAAGCTGTATACAAGATGGCATGGATTTCTGAGTAGAGATGCCAGGTGAGTGCAGGAGTAAAGGCTTCACGCTGAACCTGCCACAGAGCCCTGATGAATTCTGGCTCCCTTGCATTTTTTTTTACCTTCACTTCTCTTCTCAATACTTGTGTGAATGCACTTATTAACCTTCCTGTGGCTCCCTTATGCTTATTTTTTTTAATCATTTTTGTCTTATTTTCTTTCTCTATAAATGGTGCTCTTAATCTTGCGGTTGTCTTACATATTTTATTTCGCATTTCTACGTCTTTATTCTTATTTATTCTCTATGGTACTGCTACGAATGATGTTATTAACCATCCCGCGGCTCCGTAATATCTTTGTTATGCTTTATCTTATCTCCTTTTACTGTGAATGATAATATTAACCCCTTCAGTACAATGACGCGTTTCCATATTCATTCTACTTATTATTTGGTGATTTTATACAGCTTCTGAAACTCATAAGAGGGATTAAAATAGTGAAGACTGTGGCCATTAATCTTCTGACCTCCATAGACACTTCCTAATGTCAATAAAATGGTCTAATTATACACAAATCTCAAGGTAAAAATGTGTCCCAGTACTGAAGGGGTTAATACTGAAGCTGCCTTATACTTCACACACTTATTTTCTTTTCGCACTTTCCTCTACTTGTATATTCTTACTCCCTTTTGTGGTACTGCTGTGCATGCTATTATTAATCTTGCTGTGGTTCCCTAATACTTTTTGTACTTCTATCGTATTTTCTTTCTGTGTTGCTTTATATTTCTTGTATTTCTACTTGTTTATTCTCATTTCCATTCTGTAGTATTGAATGTTGTTATTAATCTTGCTGTGGTTCCCTAATACCTTTTTTTTTTTATACTTTTATCGTATCTTCTTTCTTTCAGAGTGATGCTATTTAATCATATGGTTGGCTTATGTTTCTTGTATTTTTGTTTGTATATTTTCATTTCCCTTTTGTAGATGATATTATTAATTTTGTGGTCGTTCTATGTTTTTTTTATGCCTCTATCTAATTCCCCTTCTCTGTAAATTATACTATTAAATTTACTGTTGCCTTATATTTCTCTTATTGCATATTCTTAACTCCCTTCTGTGGTACTGGTGTGGATGGTATTAATCTTCCTGTAGCTCTCTAACACTTTAATGCTGCTATCTTACTTCCCTCCTCTGTGAATGACACTATTAATCTTACTGTTGCCTCACACATATCTTATTCTATATTCTTGATTCTGTGGTACTGGTGTGGATGATATCATTAATCTTACTGTCAGGCGAGGTGCGTCAACAGGTTAGTTTACGAGGTAATTAAGCAACCTCCTCGTTTACCTTTCCCTCAGGACCCTAAACTAATGAGTAATGGTAACAGTAACGACCCAAACTGGCTGGTCTTTATAATCCACAATATTTCAAAACATTAGAGAATTCTCGGTATAAATGTTGAAAGTCTCTAGCCAATGTATTCCTTAATGACCTGTACTGGTTAATCTTTTATGGAACTGGAATATCTGACAGTGTTGACGGATTCAAAGTTATTTAAATGCAATACTCTATTCTCTAAGTATGTTTACTGATATTTTGTGGTCAATATGTGAAAATTAGAGTCTACGAGCAACATTTCTAAGCATAAAGAACGGATGGCTTACAAATCTTACTTAGAAAATCTACTTTACATTTGATATCTTGAAATACCACGAGAGAGAGAGAGAGAGAGAGAGAGAGAGAGAGAGAGAGAGAGAGAGAGAGAGAGAGAGAGATAGTATTGGATTAAGTACGCTTGTTTCTCTTGTCTTCTTTCATTTAGTTACTGGCTCCACCTCGTCCCTCTTCGTTTGCCGTGACGTCAGGTGGTAATGGCGGGACTACTAAAAGAGGAATATAAAGTGATGTTGTAATATATGACGTCTATTCTTTACTTCTTTTTTTATCTAAGAAGTGATGATGGCTTACTATGTGGATTTCCGTTTTCTTACATGTTATTGTTCTCTTTCTACGTTAAAACTGGTTCTGAAAAAAAAAAAAAAAAAAAAAACAGTACGGTCCACTGAATATGCAAGTTCCAAAGAAAACGAGTCCACAAGAATATCAAAATTTACTAAGGAAAGGTCTTGAAATTTTGCTATCCTGTTGTTTAAAAAAAGTCAAAATGTAAAAAAAAATAATAATAAATCAATAAATGAAAATAAGGGAAGCTGCAAAAGCCATCAGATCTACACGAGGCATTCCCTGTATGTCCACTTACCATTCCTATCCATAAAGTTAAGTAATATTTCAAAGCTCCCTAATGACTCACCACCAACAACCTGATCAGTGAGTCCATTTCATTCATCTGTCCCTCTCTTGAAGAAACAATTCGTTCCTATTTTTTCTTGAGCCAATTTTCTTACTCTAACATGATCAAAGATAGAATACAATATACTTAAGATATGGTTATAATTCACCTTCGTCTATTACACTTCACTATATTGTTATCTTGAAATAATATAAAATAATATACAATTTATTTGCCACCTCGTTGCCTCTGAATCATAAGACAACGTTGTAAGTGCTCCCCATACGTGCACGAACACACAGATATAAAAAGAAAAAAACTACAATACCTACAATAGTGAAGAGGCTCAACTTGTGAACACTGAAGTTAAGCTTAATTTCAAGTCTGTGATATTAATTATGTAAAATTAGAATATTTCCCCCTGTAAGATATATATACTTTCAGTTCTCAAGCTGCCTATGCCTAAATAAACTGTTTATTATTATTATTTCATTATTATTATTATCATCGTCATTATTATTATTATCAATTTAATCTCACTTACTATATTTTCTTTAGAATGGCATTATCTTTCATTAGTCGCATGATTATATAATTTATCCCGGTTCATCATAATTTCACCATCACGTCACCTAGAGAAGTGATGGGAGAATGTGATAGTTTGTTCTGGTTTCATCCTAACTTTACCCTCTCGTTGCTTTGAAATGATGAAATAATGTTTCAATTTGTTCTCGTTCCATGACAACATTACTACTTCGTTATTTTGACATGATGAGGTAACCTAATTTGTTCAGATTCATTATAATTTTGTCGTATCGTTACCTTGAAATGGGGAGAGGCAATGCTATAATCCGATCCTGTCTCTACTATACCTGTTTATCTCATTTCATCTCACGCCTCGTTATATTCGCAGAGAAAAAAAATCACTCGACTGTTTAACTTTATTTTTTCTATTACACCAACTGGTTTAATCTCAGGCCTCGTTATCACATGATTCTTTAACTTCGTCATTATTCTGTTATCTAATTCATTATTCTGTTATCTAATTCAAACTCACGTTTCTTTATAATGCAAACAAATAAAAAAAATAACGGGACTCCTTAATTTTTTTCTATTTCTTTTATTTCTTTTTTTTATTATTAATTACCATTCCATCATTTCATTTATCGTTTCAAAATCTCGTTTATTCTCTTTACTTTTGTAAGGTAAATAAGTTAGTTTGGAAAGACTAGAAAGTAAAGTTAGGGTTAGAAGATTGTATAAAATTAAGTTAGAAGGATAGGACGCCTGACCTCTGATCTTCCTAAGATTTCTGATTGGGGCAGAGAAAACTTGGTAGTTTTCAATGCCTCAAAAACTCAATTCCTCCATCTATCAACTCGACACAACCTTCCAGACAACTATCCCCTCTTCTTCAATGACACTCAACTGGCTCCCTCTTCCACAATAAATATCCTCGGTCTGTCCTTTACTCATAATCTTAACTGGAAACTTCACATTTCATCTCTTGCTAAAACAGCTTCTATGAAGTTAGGTGTTCTGAGGCGTCTCCGCCAGTTGTTCTCGCCCCTCCAACTGCTAACTCTGTACAAAGGCCTTATTCGCCCCTGTATGGAGTACTCTTCGCATGTTTGGGGGGATTCCAATCACACAGTTTTCTTAGATAGGGTGGAATCAAAAGCTTTTCGTCTCATCAACTTCCCTCCTCTGACTGACTGTCTTCAGCCTCTTTCTCACCGCCGGAACGTTGCAGCTCTTTCTATCTTTTATCGCTATTTTCATGCTAATTGTTCTACTGATCTTGCTAACTGCATGCCTCCCCTCCTCCTGCTGCCTCGCTGCACAAGGCTTTCTTCTTCCTCTCATCCCAATTCAGTCCAACTCTCTAACGCAAGAGTTGACCAGTACTCTCAATCATTCATATCTTTTTCTGGTAAACTCTGGAACTTCCTACTTGCTTCTGTATTTCCGTCTTCCTACGACTTGACTTCTTTTAAGAGGGAGATTTCAAGACATTTGTTCCTTAATTCTAGTTTAGGTTAGATAAAGTTAGTAGGTTATGTCAGGAAGTTAAGTTAGATTTGTTAAAGTTAGGCTAAAAGGTTAAATGAGGTAAGTTTAGCAGAGAACGTTAGGTTAGGGTTATGCTAGGCTTTGAAGGTTAGGTTAGGTGAGTTGAGGTGAGGTGAGGTGAGGTGAGGTGAGGTGAAGTGAGGTGAGGTTAGGTGAAGTGAGGTGAGGTGAAAAGAAAAGTTAGGTTGGGCTGGGAAAAAAATTAGGTTAAGTTAGACAGAAAAGTTAGGTAAAAAAATTAAGTTAGGTTATAATAATAAAGAAAAAAGTTAAGGTGGAAAGGTAAAGTTAGGTTAGATGAGAAGATTGTGTTAGGATGGGACACACAGGCACTTTTGCCACCAAAACTTATTACAATATCTAAGGCAAGTTATTTGAATCTGAACGCAAAGTAGAAGTTGTGGTGGTGGTGGCGGTGGTGGTGGTGGTGATGGTAGTGGTGGTGGTGGTGGTGAGCATGATGATGAACATCATCATGATGATCATTGTAGAGGTGGTGGTGTTCCTGCTATTCAGTTTAAAGAACAATGAAAAAATAAAAGAAACTAAACTAAAATAAAAAGAAGATAGAAAAATCAATCAAAATCAAGCTAAAAAAAGAATAAATGAGAAAAAGAAAAGAAAAATATGACAAGACTAAAGAAAAACTGAAAAAGCTGAAAAAAGAGAATAAGAGATACTCGTAGGACACAACAAAATAAAATCAACCTTGAAACAAGAGATCAGAATAGACCCTTCCCCTCCTTTATCCCTCTCCTTCCCCTTCCCATGAGTGCCGCGTGGGGAGAGTACAGGCGGGGATAGCAGTGTCTGGCCAGAGAGGCACCGCATGGCACTGCACGTAAAGGGGAAGGGACAGGGGAGGGGAGGCACGTGATAGTAACCCCTGATTGGCCGTGCTGCAGGGGGGGGAGAGGCTAGGGGAGGTTTTAGAGCCAATAGAAACGCAGCATAACCATGCCATTCTGGAACCCGCGCGCTTAATTAAAAACTTATCCCGCGCAAAATGAACGCGGCATTTGTTGTATTGAGTCACTCTGGCACACCTGCAAAGTTTCCTTAATTACCTGCCGGGAAAGCTACAGGTGCGCCTCCTCAAGGGAAGCACACGGAATTTGAGGTGGAAATTAACTGTCGTGTTGTTCTCACCATCCCCCCTCCACCATATGTGTGTGTGTGTGTGTGTGTGTGTGTGTGTGTGTGTGTGTGTGTGTGTGTGTGTGTGTGTGTGTGTGTGTGTGTGTGTGTGTGTGTGTGTGTGTGTGTGTGTGTGTGTGTGTGTGTGTGTGTGTGTGTGTGTGTGTGTGTGTGTGTGTGTGTGTGTGTGTGTGTGTGTGTGTGTGTGTGTGTGTGTGTGTGTGTGTGTGTGTGTGTGTGTGTGTGTGTGTGTGTGTGTGTGTGTGTGTTTGTTTTACGACCATCATCTCTGTGGCCAGTGTCACCTGTTGGCTCACCTGCCGCTGGTCTTGAGTCAAACCCTCCCATGCATTAATCCACGCACACAACTTTAACACCCCACACGTCGCAACGCCAAAGCCTCTACCCTCCCACCTCACTCCTTGTCTTCACGCCTCCGCCCTCACCTCATAAGGGCGGGAAGAAGCCATTGAGGCCTCTCTCCCCGCTGCTTCCCGCCCTAAACCTCCAGGCAGGGATGGAGGAGACGCGGCGACGCTCTTCTAGCTTTGTAATTCGCCCGTAATAAAGTGACAGAATTAGTTAATAAAAGTGGATGGTTATCACGCGGCGCCGCCATCACTAAGGCCACCCAATGACGCTTAGTTACTGCCACCACGCCGCCCTTGTATTTATCCACTTGTCTGTCTGTCTGCATGTATGTTTGCTTGCTTGTCTATATTTCTGTCTTTTAATCAACCCGTATGTCTGTCTATCTATATGTCCGTTGATTTATTTATATGTTTAACTGTCTATATGCTTGTCCGCTTAATCATTCATATTTTGTCTAGATTTTCTGTCTGTATTTCTGCCTTTTTGTCTACATATATATCAATCTCTGTCTAAATACATGTGGATATGTATGTTCTCTGTCTTCCTATCTTTTTCTTCTAATCCATTCATATCATTATCCGCGTGTCCGTACCTGCATTTGTCTGTCCTCTTCCTTGTCCATCTCTCTATTTCTCCATATTCCTTTTTCCCTCGCTGCGTTCCTCGGTCATCCATCTCTCTCTCTCTCTCTCTCTCTCTCTCTCTCTCTCTCTCTCTCTCCTTCCTGTCATTAATCTGAAGGTCAATATGTCGCTATTTGTCTGCTCTTCCGAGAGTGCTCGTTTTTTGGGTTGGTTTGTGTATCTGTGTGCCGCTTCGTATTTCCGTCCGTGTGTCTGTCTGTTAGTTGTCTGTCTGCCTTGCCTTTCCTCTCCTCCACTTTCCCTTCCCATCCCATTCCCTCACCTCCCCTCCCCCACCCCTCTCCTCACTTTCCCTTTCCAGCCAGCAGACACCAACAACCGCAGTGGCTTCACTCAGGTAACATTCTTTTCTTAAGTCCAATAACAATATGATGCCTCTTCACACACACACACACACACACACACACACACACACACACACACACACACACACACACACACACATACACACGCGCAGTTTCTCACTTTACATGACTCCATTCTTCTAGTATTTTTTTTCTTTCTTTTCTTTTCTTTTCTTGTCTTTTTTCCAGTTCTCTTCTCTCCTTGTTCCTATTTCGTTTCAGGTCTGTCTTTCAACACACAAGATAGATAAATAGTCAGATAGATAGATAGATAGATAAATAGATAAATAGAGAGAAAGACAGACAGACAGACAGACAGATAGATAGATAGATAGATAGATAGATGGATAGATAGATAAATAGATAGATGGAGAGATAGATAGATAGATAGATAGAGAGATAGATAGAAAGATGGATAGATAGATAGATAGATGAATAGATAGATAGATGGATAGATAGCTTAATAGATAGATAAATAGATAGATAGATATTTAGATAGATAAATAAATAGAGAGAGAGACAGGCAGATAGATAGATAGAAGGATAGATAGATAGATAGATAGATAGATAGATAGATTGATAGATGCAGGTACTTAATTTACCACAACCTAATAATAATACATAATGTCTCTATGAAGATAACAATGATGGTCCAAATATATATTCAAACCACAGTGAAACGTTGTGGTGTGGCACGTTTTGTGTAGTATGGAAGCGATGCAGGTACACACACACACACACACACACACACACACACACACACACACACACACACACACACACACACACACACACACACACACACACAAAATTCTACAAGAATGGTTCCAGAATTTGAAGGGATGACATATGAGGAGAGACTAAAGGCTATGTATCTACCAACCCTGAAACAGAGAAGGGAGAGAGGGGATCTGATACAAGTTTATATATTGATTAACGGAATGGATCAAGTGGATAATGAGAAAATGATCCTGAGAGAAGAATATGACATTAGAAGCACAACATCGCATAGTAAAAAATTGAGGAAGGGAAGATGTCTGAGAGTTGTTAAAAAATATAGTTTCCCGCAAAGATGTGTTGAGACTTGGAACAGTTTGAGTGAGGAAGTGGTGTCAGCAACGAGTGTGCATAGTTTTAAAGTAAAATTCGATAAATGTAGATATGGAGACGGGGCCACACCAGTGTAAAGCCCAGCCCTGTAAAACTACAACTAGGTAAACACACACACACACACACACACACACACACACACACACACACACACACACACACACACACACACACACACACACACAGACAGGACACTAACAAGCTTAACCTTAAAACAGTGTGGCGTTTCTGATAATTAATTCCAGCTGGAGTAAGCCAAGTCTGTTCCAGCCATGTTTCCTCTACCACTGGTTTTGTAACTGCACAGTGGCGGCGAGTGTAATAAGTGTTTGTGTTGACATAAAATGATGTTCTGTTCTCTGTAAACACGCACAAAAAAAGCCACCTCATCATTTGTATTGTGTCAGTGGGTGAATATTCATTTTTTATCACCTGAGCGTGTGTGGGAGTTCAAAGGTAACCTCGCGTCAGGAGAATGCTAATTAGACACCTGATTGTGATTCTGGCATTAATGCAGTTCATCTCACCAGGTGTTGTGCCTGACTAATTATTTCCATTGCTTGTTTTTATTCTCTTTTGGACAATGACGATATTTAGTTGACAAAGGGCGCAGGTAAGAGTGATAAGTCTTTTCAAAGCCAACAAGGGAACAAGTGGGAGGTGAGTTAGGGATGGTTTGCGGTCGTGTTTTCAAGGTATTCAGGAACGTGCTTCACCTGACGTTACGTGACTACACAATACACTACTGCGTGACTGTAAATGTTATGAAGGTACTCCTCTCTCTCTCTCTCTCTCTCTCTCTCTCTCTCTCTCTCTCTCTCTCTCTCTCTCTCTCTCTCTGTTATTCTTCCTTTTTTCCAAGGTGCTAGAATGTGAAAGAGAGGAAAATAGAGAAAAAAAGAGATAAAGCAAGTAAGGCACATCACCTCCTCTCAGCTTTTGTATTTCAAGAATCCTTCAAATATTTCCTTCCCTCTCCATTACCAGTAGCGAGGCGTCCAGCCCACACTGACGCCTATACAAACTCTCACCTGAGCGCTCATCTGCAATTCCTCGGCAGGTATCATTCCAGGAACTCATTCACTAACAGGCAGCAATAGTAAAGTCTGCGAGGTAAATGTATGTGTGTGTGAGTGAGTACGTGTGAGTATGTGGGCGTCATCCTACTCGCTATACGTACATTCAGGAGCCGAACCCAGGGCGCGTAGACGGCTGGCAGATTGGTTACCATTTTACCGCCAAGACGCGACGCTCAGTGAAGGGAAAGGGCGATTTAGGGTAATAGCTTCCTGGAGTCGCAGGAAGGGAGAGATGTAGTACAGTCTATTGAGGACGCGGCTTAGAGTTGACGAGGAGGAGGAAAGGAAGGCGGGGACAGGAAGAAAAGAGGAGGAGGAAAGGAAGGTGCGACAGGAAAAAAGGAGGAGATAAAGAAGGGATAGGACTTGAAAGAGGGAGAGAAGGAGGAAAAAAGGATTAACGGATGATGAACCAAAGGGAGTGGAGGAGGATAAGGACGAGAAAGATGAGGAAAGAAGAGGAGATGAGTGGAGAGGAGAAGAGAAGCGAGGAGAGAAGAGGAGAGGAGAGGAGAGGAGAGGATAGAAGAGGAGTGAAGAGGGGATGAGAGGAGAGAAGAGGAAAAGAAAGGAAAAGAAAGGAAAGGATAGGAAAGGAAAGGAAAAGAGAGGAGAGGAGAGGAGAGAAGAGAAGGAAGAGAGGCATGCACAAGAAAAGAGAAGAAAGGAAATAAGACGTGACGGAGGAGAAGGAAGAAAAAAGAGGACAATGAAGACGCGAGGAAAAGAGCGAAGGTGAAAAAAAAAGAATGAAGGAAAAGAAAAATGATAGTGGGAACGAAATGATAAACAATAAGAGAAAAAAAGAAAAGGAAAAAAAAAACAAGGAAAGAATATGAAGACAGGCCATCAAGAAACAATAAATAAGAAGAAAAGAAGTAAAGAAAAAAAAACATTAATCTTTTCCTCTTTTCGTAACGTAAGAAGGAAGGACAAGAGAGGAAGACAATATATCAGAAAAGCAATAACGAAAAAACTATTGAAAAAAAAAAACATTAATATCTTCATCTCGTCGTAGGAAAAGGAGGAGGAGGAGGAGGAGGAGGAGGAGGAGAAAAAAGAAAAGGAAGAAGAAGAAGAAGAAGAAGAAGAAGAAGAAGAAGAAGAAGAAGAAGAAGAAGAAGAAGAAGAAGAAGAAGAAGAAGAAGAAGAAGAAGAAGAAGAAGAAGAAGAAGAAGAAGAAGAAGAAGAAGAAGAAGAAGAAGAAGAAGAAGAAGAAGAAGAAGAAGAAGAAGAAGAAGAAGAAGAAGAAGAAGAGGAAAAAGATGAAGAAAAGAAGAAAAATCAACAGCAATGACTTGAGGAACTGGAACAACAACAACAACAACAACAACAACAACAACAACAACAACAGCAACAGCAACAATATCAACATTAAAACAACGAAAAGAACGAGAGAAAGCAATACCACAAAAGCAACCTAAGAAAAAAAAAAAAGAAAATAAAGACGAAGATAAAAAAAAAAAAGAAGGACACGAAGAACCAGGAAGACATACAAGAAATAGAGGATCCAGAAAGCAATAAGGAAAACAAGAGTATATTAATGTTTCCACCTCCTCGTGACGTGCAGAGAAGGAGGCGCAGAATAGGAGAGACAATACGAACAGAGAACAATGGCAAGTATGAAGAAAGAGAAGCAGGAAGGCAAGATCATTACAAAACCAAATGAGGAAAGAAAAATCAAGGAAATTTGGAAAAAAAAAGAGAAGAGAATAGATGAAAACGGAAGGAAACAAGAGTAAAAGGAGATCAAGATGGAAGGAAAGGTAAAAAGGAGGAAATAACGAAAGAATATGGAAAAAATGGAATGAATAGACACAAAAGGAAGGAAACAAGACGACTGGGAAAACAAGATAGAAGGAAAAAGGATAATGGCAAATATGAAAAAAAAAGAAGGAAATATGGAAGGCAAGATAATTACAAAACCAAATAACGAAAGAATGTGAAAAGAATGAAGAGAATGGAAAGAAAGAGAAGGAAACAAGACGAAAGGGAAAACAAGATAGATGGGAAGACAGCAAGAATGAAGAAAGAGAATCGGGAAGGCAAAAAAATAATTACAAAACCAAATAAGTAAAGAAAAATCAAATAAATATGGAAAAACAAACGAAGAGATTAGATGAAAAGGGGAGGGAAATAAGAACACTGTAAAATAAAGAAAGGAAAGGTAAAAAGAAAAAAAATGGAAAGAATGAAAAAAAAAAGAGAATCAGGAAGGTGAGATAATACAAAACCAAATAATGAAAGAATATGGAAAAAAAAGAACGAAGAGAATAGAAAAAAAAGGAAACAAGAAAACTAGGAAAACAAAATAGAGGGAAAGGTAAAAGGAAAAGGAACAATGGCAAGTATGTAGAAAGAGAATCAGGAAGGTGAGATAATTACAAAACAATAAAAAAAACAAAGAAAATCAAACAAATAAGGGAATAAAGAAAATAGAAAAAGAAAAGAAACAAGAAAATGAAATCAAGAGAGAAGGAAAGGTAGAAGAAAAAAAAAAAAAAAAAAATATATCAGTCTTCACATATTGATACGAATGAAGGAAGAGAAAAGAAGAATAAAAGAACCGATAATTAAAAGGACGAAAAAAAATATATATACCAGGAAATCAATAACAAAAAAAGGGAAAAAATTGAAGAGATGGAAAAAAAAGGAAATAAAGACAGTAAAATCAACAACAACAACAACAACAACAACAACAACAACAACAACAAGCAGTAATTTACCATCTCGCACTGCAAATAAGAAAAAAAAAATAAAGACGAAGTAAAAAATAAGATAAAAATTGATAACAATGAAAACACGTTCAAGGGAAAAAAAGAAGAAAATAATGAAAATGCAAGAAAGAGACGAAGAAAGAGGGTAAACAAAATAGAAGGAAGGTGAGACACAATGACTAAAGTAAAACATGTCAATGCAAAAGTGATGGATGAATAGAAAGAAAAGTGACGAGAGGGAAGAAAGAACACATGAAGACAAAACGAAAGAAGAGCAATTAATAACGAAAGGGACATTAATCTAGGAAGAGGAAGGAGGAACACAACAAGACGGAGACAAAGAAGGAGGAATGAAAGGAAGGGGAGCGTAAAGGACGAGGCGAGAAAAAAGCAACAACAAAAAAGTAAAGAATAATAACAATAATGATGATGAAAATTATAACAAATAAAACAACAACAACAATAATAATAATAATAATAATAATAATAATAATAATAATAATAATAATAATAATAATAATAATAATAATAATAATAATAATAATAATAATAATAACAACAATTAGATGATGATGATGATGATGATTAATAATAATAATAATAATAATAATAATAATAATAATAATAATAATAATAATAATAATAATAATAATAATAATAATAATAATAATAATAATAATAATAATAATAATAATAATAATAATAATAATAATAATAATAATAATAATAATAAATAATAATAATAATAATAACAACAATAATAATCAGCAGCAGCAGCAGCAGCAGTAGTAGTAGTAGCAGCAGCAGCAGTAAGTAATAATAATAGCAACAGCAACAGCAGCAAGAACAGAAGAACCACCACCACCACCATGAAAACCACCATCACCATCACCATCATCATCAGCAACAGCAACAGCAGCAGCAGCAGCAGTAGCAATACTACCACTACTACTACTACTACTACTACTACTACTACTACTACTTCTACTACTACTACTACTACTTCTATAGTAGTAGTAGTAGTAGTAGTAGCAATAGCAGTAGCAGTAGTAGTAGTGATGGTGGTGGTGGTAGTGATCGATAATACTGGTAATCATGATGATGATGATGATGATGATGATGATGATGATGATAATGATGATTAGAATAATAACAATAAGAGAAACAGCAGCAACAACAACAACAACAACAATCTTTTAACGTACCCAGGAACTAAAAATAACACACACACACACACACACACACACACACACACACACACACACACACACACACACACACACACACACACACACACACACACACACACACTACAATACCCTGACACTCCCATCAGATTAAAAACGTGCTGAGTAAGAGAAAGCACAGTGACAGGACGACAGCCAAGAGGAGATGACACGCGGGAGATGTGGGGAAGTAGGGAGGCTGCATGCACCGAGTGTGATTAAACAGCTGACAAGAGGAAGCACGGAGGAGGGAGAAGAGGATGAATGAATGAACCTGCTATCTTAAATCACTGAGAGGAGGAGGAGGAGGAGGAGGACAAGAACGACGATGAGCAGAATGAGGACGACGAAGAGTAGCATATGATTAGGATTAGGAGGAGAGGAGGATAAGTAGAAAATAAATAAATAAAGAAATAACTAACTGACTAACTAACTAACTAAATAAATAAAGAAAGAAAGAAAGAAGAAGAGGAAGAAGAAAAAAGAAGAAAAAGAAGAAGAAGAAGAAGAAGAAGAAGAAGAAGAAGAAGAAAAGGAAAAAGAACAAGAACAAGAACATGAAGAACAAGAACAAGAAGGAGGAGGAGGAAAAGAACAAGAAGAAAAGAACAAAACAACAACAACAACAACACCAAAAATTCTGCATCGGAAAGGAAGGTCACAGCAAGAACGACAAGTACGAATAGAAGGAGGAGGAGGAGGAGGAGGAGGAGGAGGAGGAGGAGGAGGAGGAGGAGGAGGAGGAGGAGGAGGAGGAGGAGGAGGAGGAGGAGAGGAGGAGGAGGAGGAGGAGGAGGAGGAGGAGGAGGAGGAGGAGGAGGAGGAGGAGGAGGAGACACACACACACACACACACACACACACACACACACACACACACACACACACACACACACACACACACACACACACATTCCATCAAACCAAAACTCAGTTAGCTTTCATAAATGTTAAGCCAGCTAAAAATTCTCTCTCTCTCTCTCTCTCTCTCTCTCTCTCTCTCTCTCTCTCTCTCTCTCTCTCTCTCTCTCTCTTTTTCTTTTCTTTCCTCGGTCTCTTTCTCTTGATCTATTTCAGTGGCACCATTTTGTATTGATCCTTCGTGTTCACGCCTTTAAACACATCACCATCAGGTCGTGGGGGTTGTGTTAATGCTGTGTTAATGCTGTGCTAATGCTGTGCTAATGCTGTGCTAATACTGTGCTAATGCTGTGCTAATGCTGTGATAATGCTGCAATGGTGTACTAAAGAGTCAAAGATGTACTAATGCTGTGCCACGGTTTATATTCAGTGCTGTTGTACTTAAGCTGTGTTTATTCTGTGGTAATGGAGATAACAATGTATTACTGGTGTGGCATTGCTGTGTTAAGTGACCTAGTGATGAAGCAATGCTGTGCTAAAAGTGCGCCAATCCTGTATTAATGCTAAGCCTCGTATGCTGATCTTTTAAGGTTATTACATTATTCTTTACCAAACGCGACACTGACATTTAATTATGGTGTGTGTGTGTACGTTGTTCCTCGCTTGCTGTCTCAATACCTCCTGCATCTCTCTCTCTCTCTCTCTCTCTCTCTCTCTCTCTCTCTCTCTCTCTCTCATCACGAGGGGAGCAATAACAATCACAGAAAATTCTCCTTCAAGACAACCAACGTTACTGTCTATGTAGCACTTTTGTTTCTCTTTTACTACCGCCTCTCTCTGCCCTCAAACTTGCACTCTTCCTCCTCTTTCTTTCTTTCTTTTCCTTTTCCTTCTTTTATGTTTTGAAGGTTTATATTTTTGAAGTTCTATTTTTCATTCCAGATTTTATTCTAGTACATCCTTCTTGTGATTTTTGTCTGTGTCATTGACTGTCTCTCTTTCTCGTTCTCTCTCTCTCTCTCTCTCTCTCTCTCTCTCTCTCTCTCTCTCTCTCTCTCTCTCTCTCTCTCTCTCTCTCTCTCTCTCTCTCTCTCTCTCTCTCTCTCTCTCTCTCTCTCTCTCTCTCTCTCTCTCTCAGATGATTGATTTTCTGCACTTCCAGTTTCCATTTTTGTATCTCACAGTCATTTCTTCCTTCCACTTCTTTTTCTTTATCTTTTCCCACTCCTATTTCGTTGCATATTTTTTCGTTCTTCCCACTCCTACCCTTACTATTATTTCTCTGCTTCCTCTTCCTCTTCATCTTCACCCTCCTCCTCCTCTTCCTCGTTCTCTTCCCAATATGCCAACACCCCTCATCCTTTGTCCCCTCATCGTCCTCTTAATCCTTCTCTTCCTCCTCCTCGTCCTTGTCTCCTCTCCTTCCTCCTCCTCGTCCTCCACCCCCTTGTCCATCTCCCTGTTCCTCCTCCTCCTCCTCCATCACTGCACCTTCCTGATCCCAAGAGTAATGAGGAAGGATGTCACAGGAATCCCAACAGATGCTTCTCTCTGTCTTTGTGTGTTTATACAATGTGTGACCCTCTCTTGTCTTGCATTGACTGCTGCATATTTTACCAGCTTCCCTTCTTCTTCTTCTTCTTCTTCTTCTTCTTCTTCAAGTTTATTTTTTCAAGGTTTACCTGTGGTTGAGTGAGAGGAAAATGTGTGTTATTCTTTTTTTTTTAATGTTCTACTACACCTATTTCATGTTATTGTCCATTTTTTCCCGTTTTTTCTCATCTTTCCTCATCGTCTTATTATTTTCTCATTCCTCCTCCTCCTCCTCCTCCTCCTCCTCCTCCTCCTCCTCCTCATTTTTCTTCTTCTTCCACTTCCTCTAGTCTCGCAAGGTTTGTCTGTGGCTGTGTAAGAGATAAGTGTGTGTGTGTGTGTGTGTGTGTGTGTGTGTGTGTGTGTGTGTGTGTGTGTGTGTGTGTGTGTGTGTGTGTGTGTGTGTGTGTGTGTGTGTGTGTGTGTGTGTGTGTCTGGGAGTGGGAGATGGGTGGCAAGCGGTAGTGTTATTGCTACGGTGCATTATTAAGTTCGTTTTTCCTTCATTTTTTTGTTGTTATTCATTACTGTTATCAAGTCCTTATCTCTTTTCTATCACTTATATTGCACGTTGTTGTCCATTTTTTTTTTCTCTCACTTTTCCTCGTCGTTTTATCTTCTTTTTCCTTCCTTTTTTTTCTATCTGTTTACTTTTCTTTATGGCGTTTCATTTTTTTCCTTTCTTGTTCACTCTTATCATGCAAAGATTTTTTTTTCTTTTCCATCAAATATTTCTACTTTCCTTTTTTTTTTTTTGTTTTCGCTGCTTATTATTTTTTTGCTTGTTATTTTTTGTTGCTTTAAACTTTCCTTTTTCTCCTTCCTTTCCTTAAGAGTGTTATTCTTTTTTCCTGCTTAAACCATACTCTTTTTTTTTTTTCTTCTCCTCACCTCTTTATTGTGTCTTTTCCTCCATTTTCTTCTTTCTTTCTCTCCTCCTCCTCTTTCTCTTCTCTATTTCCTGTTTATCCTCCTTCTCCTTTTCTTTTTCTTTCTTTCCCACCACCTATTCCTCCTCCTCTTTCTCTTCCTTTTCTTTTCTTCTACTTCTTGCTATCATCAGCCTTCTTTTTTTCCTTCTTTTCTATTCTCGTTATATTCATCCTTCGCCTCCTCTTCTTTCCTTCTTTTCCCGTGTTCTTATTATCTTTCTCCTATTTCTTCTCTCTGCTTCCCTCTCTTCTTCGTCCAGCAGCCTCGTTTCTTGGTCTCCTCTGCACACTCTGTTATTCTCTTCACCTTGCTAGCGTGACTTTGCTATTTGTTCAGGTGTGGCAGAATTTACTGGGATAAAATTTACGAACTTCAGTCAGTGTTTCCCTTCAAGTAGAGTAGAATTCTCTCCTCACACTGGTCTCCTCTTCATCCCTTGTCCTCCTACCTGTCATCGTCTTATTCCATCTATTTATTGTTTTCTTCTCTTTCTGTTCTTTTCATCGTCCTCCATCTTATTCTATTGTCCTCTTCCTTGGTCTCGTCTTTCTTCTTTGTTCGTCTCTTCTTCTCGTTCTCTTTTTTTTCAGCGTCCTCTTCCTTTTCTTTCTTGTCGTTCTCTATCTTTTCTTCTCATAAGGTGGGTTCACATCTGCCAATTTTCGCTTAGCCACTGGAAAAAACAGTCGCAAAACAAGACCAACATGTTGGTCTCGTTCAGTCGATTTGCAGCTTTGTTTACGTTGAGACCTCACGGAGTAAACTTTGAAAATGTGGTCCCCAGGTGTAGAAAAAATGTTAGAGTTGGTGAGGGAAAAGAACTTTTTTTTCATGTTATGGCTTACAGCGCCTGTAGCTATACATGAAGAGTATTGGAAGCGCTGTTCAGCTTCCACCCATTAGCGGCGCAGGCAATTTTATTTATAGTGGTACCCATATTAGGGCCCATATCACTACCCAAGCGCATCTTTGGTGTAAGGCAATTACACGTCCACCTAGAATATGGGTACCATGGTGACATGTAGGTAACATTAAACGACTCGACAAATGACAGTGTTACAAGACGGCACATGGTGGGATTCAAACCTACACATGGACGTTTGACCGATCCCACGTTCACTACCTTATCCACTCCTCATGTGGAAACCAGAAAAAAAAAAAAGAATATCAGAGACGGTAAAAAAACAATATAAAACGAAACAAACACGGATGAATAAATTTGCAAAACACACCAGCCTACACATCCAACATTCACGAAACATCAAACGTGCTGGCGAGCGTGGATCAAACTGTTAAACCATTGCGATATTCATTTGGTTTACAGACACCAGAGAAAAATATATATTAAAAAACAAAAGATAAAAACTCCCTCAATTCTTCCATCCGATAAAAGGAAAGAAAGGAGAGAGAGAGAGAGAGAGAGAGAGAGAGAGAGAGAGAGAGAGAGAGAGAGAGAGAGAGAGAGAGAGAGAGAGAGAGAGAGAGAGAGAGAGAGAGAGAGAGAGAGACACGGCAAAAACATATTCAATTTTTTTCCCTCCCTCCCACAGTATTTTGAGTGCTTTTCCCAAACGCTATTTCTTTTTATCACATCTTTTCCTTGAATCTCTCGTAAGTGGGGCAACTACAGTCCCGTTTTCTATTCCCTTTCTCCCCTGCTCTCTCTCTCTCTCTCTCTCTCTCTCTCTCTCTCTCTCTCTCTCTCTCTCTCTCGCATTTCTTATACATTTTCTCTTGTAAAGCCTCCTTCATTTCACTTTTTATATGATTTCTGAGTGTCCCTGACCCCATATCTACTCTCTCTCTCTCTCTCTCTCTCTCTCTCTCTCTCTCTCTCTTATTCCCTCGTTCCCTTCCTCTTGCTATCTTTCCCTCCCCATCTGCTCCTTCCGTCCCTTTAACCCAGCCGGCATACCCCTCACCCCTCACCCCTCATGTCTCTCTCTCTCTCTCTCTCTCTCTCTCTCTCTCTCTCTCTCTCTCTCTCTCTCTCTCTCTCTCTCTCTCTCTCTCGGTGCCTCCTTCGCTTCCGTTCCGTTCCGGCTCAGACTCCATCGCCGGGCCGGGAATTTGTGATCTCTGCAGCAAATATTTCGTCGAGAATAGAACTTCATTTCCACTACCTTAGTACCCGGAGAGAGAGAGAGAGAGAGAGAGAGAGAGAGAGAGAGAGAGAGAGAGAGAGAGAGGTTTAAAATACAAAACTTAAAAAGAAACGAAAGAAAACTTAAAGTAAAGAATATTAAGAGAATGATGATGTTTCAATAGTAGCAGTAAAAACAGGAAGCGAAAAACATGACTTGATAATGATAATAACACAAAAATATGACGATTATAATGACAGTGGAAAAGAACAGGAAAAAAAGCAAGAAAAAGAGCAAGACGAAAAAGAAAAAGAAGAGAAAGAATAAGAAAAAAATAACAATAAGAATAACGATAACAAGACAGACAGAATGCTACTGCTATGATTCCTACTACTGCCACGACCATCACTACTATTGCTATTACTACTACTACGACCACTATCAGAGGAGCATGGTATAGGATGAAAGGGAAGAAAAAGAGAAAAAAAAAATATGATAAATAAGAACAGAGTAATGATAAATTCTCAAAACAAACTATATCACATCAAATTCTTAAAAAAAAATACATACACAAGCACAAAAAAAAATAAATATACAAAACTGTACTAAAACATAAGAAAACGATTAAAAGAACAAAACACGAAAAAAAAAACACACGTAAGGGGAAAAAAAAGTTTGCGAAGAGAAAACATGAAGAATATTAAGAAAGGAAGAGAAGATAAGAAACACAGACACGCGGGAGGACATAAACACGAGCGAACTGACAGCGTGTTTGATGAAGTAAAAATAAAACTAAAATAAAACCGAGAAAGATTGAAAACGCAATTGGGTGAAAGCAATGCATAAAGGTAGAGAGAGAGAGAGAGAGAGAGAGAGAGAGAGAGAGAGAGAGAGAGAGAGAGAGAGAGAGAGAGAGAGAGAGAGAGAGAGAGAGAGAGAGAGAGAGAGAGAGAGAGAAAGGGAATATCTGTATAAGGACCGAAAGAGAAAATAAGCAAGGAAGAAATGAAAATGAGAGAGAGAGAGAGAGAGAGAGAGAGAGAGAGAGAGAGAGAGAGAGAGAGAGAGAGAGAGAGAGAGAAGAGTTTCCTTAATTTCATCGCATCTGCTTTGTTACATCGACAAAATATAAATGATTTACATACATAATGATTTGTTCTTTGTTTCTCTCTCTCTCTCTCTCTCTCTCTCTCTCTCTCTCTCTCTCTCTCTCTCTCTCTCTCTGAGACACACACACATACACGCACACACATTCCTGTCTTCCTTACGGTGTTAATAATTGAATTCCACATACTTCACCTTTTTCTACATTTTTTTTTCCCATTTTCTCTCTCTCTCTCTCTCTCTCTCTCTCTCTCTCTCTCTCTCTCTCTCTCTCTCTCTCTCTCTCTCTCTCTCTCTCTCTCTCTCTCTCTCGTTCGCCATATTGTGCAAGACCAGTATATAAGGTTGTTTCGTCAATACTAATGCATCACAGCTCGGCCATTAGGCAGTTTTAATAATTGTATTACGTTAGTGAAGGGATTTTATGTAATTTCTTTCTTAATCCGAATTGATAATAAAAATATGCAGAAAAAAAATATTCGCATTGAAATTTTCCAGCTAAAATCAACACTTGCATATTATATTCAAATTTATGCTGTGTAAAAGAGCGTGGAATTAACTGACTCTTTTTATTTAATATTCATAAAAGAATCTGATGAGGATACACGACAAAGGCAAGTTATCAAATTACTGCCGACCTGACCTGACCTGACCTGGTGCCCTTGTGACTGTGACAATGCTAAGTGTTGCAGCACTGTAAGGTCTGGTGAGATAGCGACACCAGAAATCAGTCTTTACGTAGTTGTTTTGCTTTGAGATGGAAGGAATAAATGTGCAGGAAATAGGAAAACTACAGGAAAGAGTGAAAATAAGTATAAATAAATGAGTTTTTTTTATGAATAACGACAGCCTGTGCTACATTCTTTATGGGTGACAGGGATACATGTATGTAGCATATTAGAAAACTAAATATAATGTGTAGCAAATACGAAAACCAAATGAAATAGTGAGTACAAATTTGTCAGTAAAAATAAAAATGTTTTACAGCGTAATGTGTGAATTTACCTTTCTAAATACAAATAACAGAAATGTTGATAAAAGATACTCTCGCGCACGTAGTTATGAAAAAAAGAACGACAAAAACAAAATGAAAAACAGGAAAAATAATAAAAATAATAATAATGAAGAAGAGGATGAATTAGAAGAAGAAGAAGAAAAAAGAAAATAGATTAAGAAGAAAAAGAAAGAATAGAAAAAGAAAAGAAAGAAAAGACGAAGAAGAAGAAGAAGAAGAAGAAGAAGAAGAAGAAGAAGAAGAAGAAGTAGTAGAAATAGAAGAAAGGTCAGATAAACAACAAACGTAGGAGATAAAAAATAATTTACAAAAACAAAAGAAGTTAAGAAATAAATCAATAATAACAATAATAAAAGAAATCTAAGAGCAGCACATCAACACTTCACACAACGCACAATGAATCATCACTGAAGCACAATTGACACAAAGACCGACCACTCCACACATTCAGCAGCACCGCCTTTCATCACCACTCGCACCTCACACCTGCCCCCGCCGCCACATGACACCGTGCAACACGCCCCGCCACTCACACACTGGAGAGGCTACTTCGCTTTGTCAATCCTATACGCTTATCCCATTGAAGCAAATTCCTCAGTGAAAATTTGATACCTTCACTGCATGATTAATTACCGAGTCTGACTTCACGTGACCTAAATACCAAATCCATGTTACAATAGAGGTAAAAATGAGATTCCCTGTTTTCACTTCATAGACAAATAAAATAAAAAGTAGACATAAAAAAAGATTCAATCTATAAACATTCTACGCACTCATTAATTTTCTTAACCTAAAACTACCCAGCCTAAATTTGCGTGACATAAACTCAACCTAAATTAACCTAACCTAACTTTGCTATACGACCTGACCTCACTTAATTCAATACTTTTATAGCCTAACATACGAGACTAATGAAACGTACCCAAATCTAACCTAACCTTACCTAACCTATCACAAGAAATAAAAATAAGGAGGAGAATAATATGTGAGGGGTGTTCATGGAAAGAGAGAGAGAGAGAGAGAGAGAGAGAGAGAGAGAGAGAGAGAGAGAGAGAGAGAGAGAGAGAGAGAGAGAGAGAGAGAGAGAGAGAGAGAGAGAGAGAGAGAGAGAGAGAGAGAGAGAGAGAGAGAGAGAGAGAGAGAGAGAGAGAGAGAGAGAGAGAGAGAGAGAGAGAAGAGGAAGGGAGAGAGAAGAGAAAAAAAGAAAAGGACCATGAAAAAAACAGAAGGAAAGACGAAAAAGGAAAGAAGTAGAGAGAGAGAGAGAGAGAGAGAGAGACTGGGGAATCCTAACCTTGTTCCTAGCGCCTCACGACTGCCATGCGCGTCATCTACAAGCAGGTAAAGGTGACACCATAACACTCACCCTCACCACCAAACTAAAAACATCCCACCACGCTATCGATTAGACACAATTATAATTCTGATATACGCAACATTCGACGAAGGGGAAAAAAAAATTCACACACACAAAAAAAACCACACTAAAAACTCCCAAAATATACATTCAGCCATTAATTACTAGTGATATCTTGGGAAAGCATATACACTCCATTTTCTTTACGTAATTCCAGTGTGGCATAATCACCTAATAACCAGGTAATCCACAGCAGGTAATCGCACTCCCTCCAACTCCCATTAAAAAAAAAAAAAAAAAAAAAAACGTTTATCTAGGACGTGAAGTGAATATTAATAAAGCACTACACAATTTTTTTTCCTACACTCCAGCTACTCTTCCTCTTCTGCTCCTCCCTTGCTAATATTTACTCCTAGTCTGCGTTTCAGCGTGCGGCAAATTATGGATGGCGCCGGTGACCAAATTGATGGGTAATTAAGAGGTGGAGTAAATTTCTCAGCCGCCATCATAAGCGTCTAACAGTGTTTAATTTGGTAGCATCAATCCCAGTCTGCGTCGAGGTGTGTTCGTGTGTTCGATAATTAGGGTGTGTGTGTGTGTGTGTGTGTGTGTGTGTGTGTGTGTGTGTGTGTGTGTGTGTGTGTGTGTGTGTGTGTGTGTGTGTGTGTGTGTGTGTGTGTGTGTGTGTGTGTGTGTGTGTGTGTGTGTGTGTGTGTGTTTCGTCAATCTTTATATTACTCCTATATAAATGTTTTTTCAGCAATTTTTCAGCTTTCATTTTGTTTTACCTCTAGCTACGTGTGTGTGTGTGTGTGTGTGTGTGTGTGTGTGTGTGTGTGTGTGTGTGTGTGTGTGTGTGTGTGTGTGTGTGTGTGTGTGTGTGTGTGTGTGTGTGTGTTTGCACGTACACACTCGGCGCAGCAATCATCACCGCCACCCACGGTAATACAGCCCCGTCCGTGACTCGCCTCTACAACCAACACCAACACAGCCACTCGTCAACTCCCTCTCTCCTGCATCCCTCCACACGCCCTCCTCCCCCCTCACCCACCCACCCACACCCTCCTTAACAATCCCTCCTCTAACCCTTACCTCTCCAAATCCCTCACCTTCATCCACTTCCAAGCATCCACATCCTCCAGTTACTCTTTCCTTCTTACTCTCATTTCTTTCCTGCCATCCACTATTGTTTTCCTATTTATTTCTCCACTCACATCCACTCTCAATATTATCCCTCCTCTGATCCTTACCTATCCACATCTCTCACCTTCATCCACTTCCACACCCTTCCGTTACTCCTCCATACCCTTAACCTTTCCTGTCATCCACTACTTCATTTCTATCCACTCTCTCTCTCTCTTTCCTGACAAATGTTACTCCCATTCTCACACATCCTCCCATTCATCCACTCACCCACTTCATCCACCCTCCTTAGGTTTTTTTCCTTTAACATCTACAACTCCCTATTACCCATCTTCATCCACTTCCAACTATCCACATTCTCTAGTTGCTCTTCCTTCATACACTCATCCTTTCCTGCCATCCATTTCCTCGCCACTCATCCACTACTCTTGTTTTCCTATCCATTTTCATCCACTCTCTATCTCTCCCCTGACAAATGTTCATCTCATTCTCAAACATCCTCCTCTCACCTCTCATCTTTACTTCTGTCTGTCACCCATCGTCATCCACTTACAACCACCCATACCCTGTCATCCTTCATACACTCATCCTTTCCTGTCATCCACTTCCTCTCCACTCATTAACTACTGCTATTTCCCTATTCATTCCTCTCCACTCTCTCATCTCTCCCCTCACAAATGTTTCTCCCATTTTCACACATTCTCCTCTCACTCATCCACTTGCATTTCCTTCTCCAGCTTCCCTCACTCCCTCTTCCCACGCCCGGCTCGTCCCCTGGTGGCGGCCTGGCGAAACTACCGCCCATCAAAACAATCAAAGCATGTGGACCTGAGTTTATGCTGTGTCGCTGTTGCTGCTGCTGCTGTTACTGCTGCTGCCCTAGTTTATTTTTCATTTATTTGTCTGTTTTCGTGTTTTATCTATTTATTTACCTTTTTTTTTGGGGGGGGAGGGAAAAGTGAGAGGAGGAAGGAAAAGAATTATGTTTGTCTGTCTTTTTTTTTTTTTATTTCGTTGTTGTTGTTGTTGTTGGTGTTTTTTTTTTGCTGTTGTGTTGAAGTTAATGTTGTTTCTCTTCCTATGGCTCTTGCTTCGTGTGTGTGTGTGTGTGTGTGTGTGTGTGTGTGTGTGTGTGTGTGTGTGTGTGTGTGTGTGTGTGTGTGTGTGTGTGTGTGTGTGTGTGTGTGTGTGTGTGTGTGTGTGTGTGTGTGTGTGTTTGTATGTTTTGTGAGGTGAGGTGAAGCTGAGATGAAGTTTGTATATTTGTCTTTTATTTTGTCGTTTTTTATTTGTGTGTTTATGTTTGGGAAAGCAAACGAAGGAGGAGGAGGAGGAGGAGGAGGAGGAGGAGGAGGAGGAGGAGGAGGAGGAGGAGGAGGAGGAGGAGGAGGAGGAGGAGGAGGAGGAGGAGGAGGAGGAGGAGGAGGAGGAGGAGGAGGAGGAGGAGGAGGAGGAGGAGGAGGAGGAGGAGGAGGAGGAGGAGGGGGGAAGACGACGACGACGACGATGTGTAGGAAGAATAAGAGGGAGAGAATGAAGAGAAGGAAGAGAAGAAGAAGAAGGAGAAGGAGGAAGAAGAGGAGAATATTCTGCAACAACAACCTGTTCCATACACGAAACAGGTGTGTATAATCTCCTGGAACACACGCACGCACACACACACACACACACACACACACACACACACACACACACACACACACACACACACACACACACACACACACACACACACACACACACACACACACACACACACACACACACACAGTCAGTCGAGTCATTTTAACATCCAAACATTTCTAAAAGGACAAACACACACACACACACACACACACACACACACACACACACACACACACACACACACACACACACACACACACACAAACACACACACAGTATCATCAACAAGTAAATCTTTCTCGCGCCAGGAGCTAATGAGCCCTCTCTTGTCGCACCTCACCTGGGCAGTGAATCATTAGCACAATGGTTACCTGGTGGGACTTTCTTCCTCTTCCTCTTCATCCACCACCACCGCCACAACGTCATAATCCTCTTCCTCTTCTTCTTTCTCCGCCACCATCGTCACCACCTCCTCTTTTTCCTTATCCACTACAACCACCATCTCCTTCTGTTCCTTCTTTTTTTTTTCTCTATCACCACCATCACCACCATCACTACCACCACCACCACTACCTTCTCATCCTCCTCCTCCTTTATGTTCCTTTTATTCTACTTTTCTTATATTTTTAATTTTGCCACCTCACTTTCTCGTATTTCCAGTTTCCCTGTTCTTTCTTCTTGTTCTTTTCTCTCTTTCTTTTATTTTGTGTTCTTGTTCTTGATCTTATTTCATTTGTCTATCCTTCGTTTTCCTTTTGTAACTTTCCAAATCTTCCCATGTTTTTTTTTTCATTCTATTTTTACTTTTCTAATCCTTTCCCTTAATTCTTTTCCCCTTTTCTCTTTCTCTCTCTCTCTCCCGAGTTTCCATCAGGTTCTCTATTCCCTCCCTTCATCATAACTTCCCTCTTCCTCATCTACTTCACACTCTCCTCCTATTCATCGTCGTCTCTCTTGCTCCTTCTCTTCCTCTTCCTTCGCACGTTATTTTTTCCTTCCTTCCATCTGTGATTTCCTTCGTCCTCTTCCTTCTTCCTCTACTTCCATTTTTACTTTCAAATTTCCTCCTCTATCTTCTTCTCTTTGATTTATCTTACTTCAATCCGTCTCTCTCTCTCTCTCTCTCTCTCTCTCTCTCTCTCTCTCTCTCTCTCTCTCTCTCTCTCTCTCTCTCTCTCTCTCTCTCTCTCTCTCTCTCTCTCTCTCTCTCTCTCTCTCTCTCTCTCTCTCTCTCTCTCTCTCTCTCTCTCTCTCTCTCTCTCTCTCTCTCTCTCTCTCTCTCTCTCTCTCTCTCTCTCTCTCTCTCTTCCACTTCCATCTTCATCTTCTACATTCCCTCCTTCTCTTCCCTCTCTCTTTCCCTTAACTTTAATCCACCACCACCACCACCACCACCACCACCACCACTTCTACCTCTCCTCCTCCTCCTCCTCCTCCTGCTGGTGCTGCTTTTCCTCTTCTTACTCTTTCTGCTTGAACCGGATGCATTGCTGCTACCTCTCGTCCTTTCTCCTCCCTTTCACATCCCTCTCCCTCTCTCGCCCCCTTCCTCCTCCAGTACCCCGCCAGAAGCTACCCATTTGAATAATTTGCCTCACCTGGCGCTGCATTAATGAGTGGGACACGTGTTTCTTGCTAAGTAGGCGGAACAAGAAGAGGGTGAATGGCATCTCACACACACACACACACACACACACACACACACACACACACACACACACACACACACACACACACACACACTCTCTCTCTCTCTCTCTCTCTCTCTCTCTCTCTCTCTCTCTCTCTCTCTCTCTCTCTCTCTCTCTCTGGTGGAAAAATAGTTGAGTTCACCGGATTGAAACGTGATTTTTTCGCATTTACTTTTATGTTCCGTGTTGATTTTCATCCCTGCTCTTAATGTTTATTTTATGCCAGTATGTTTTGATTTCCTCTCCGCTTTCAGGTTTATCTTCCAGGCGCTTATTTACTTATTTATTTATTTATTCATCCATTTATTTATTTATTTTCATTTGCCATGGAGACGGAACATAAGGAAAGATAACTGATGCAAAGAGAGAGAGAGAGAGAGAGAGAGAGAGAGAGAGAGAGAGAGAGAGAGAGAGAGAGAGAGAGAGAGAGAGAGAGAGAGAGAGAGAGAGAGAGAGAGAGAGAGAGAGAGAGAGAGAGAGAGAGAGAGTAATGAATCTTCTTAGCAGCAATGTCACAAAGTCCAGTATATACCGTGTCTATACGTTGAATACAAGTTAATACACGGACCAGCTCACTGCCTCATCTTAGTCACCATACCACACCTTCATATTCATTCTGGTTACTATTTGGTGATTTTACACAGGTCTAGAAACTTATGTGGGGGTTAAAATAGTGAAGACTCTGGCCATTAATCTTCTGACCTCCATAGATTTTTCCTAATACAAATAAAATCGTCTAATCATAAGCAAAAATCATGGTTAAAATGGGCAGACGTTTGAGCACCTGTATCGTTTGTGAATATCGTATTTCGCTATTGTGGTTTCGCTTTATTCTACCACACAGATGTACGAGGCATTTTAGAGAATATGATATCACTAACTTCAGAACTGCTTCATTTATAAGTATCGTATCTTGCTACCGCTATACTCGCCATTATTCTACCACACAATTGCACAATACATTTAGCTCACTACGATATCTCTATTTACTTTCCCTCGTCGTTTTATTCTCAAACAACATATTCCTTATCATTCCAACCCCGCACTCTGACGTAAACACACATGAACTGGAAATAAACACAGCAAGACACAACAACTCTCCTCCAGCTCTTTCACCCACACAGCACAGGAGAGCACAGATGCAATATACAAAGAAGTGATATCTCCTCCACAATACTCAAGTTACTACGTATTTCCAGAGAACTCAATCTTGCAGCGAGGCGGGAGTACCGAGAATCAGGTGGGAGATAAGGTGGCAGGGCAGGGCGTGAAGTGAGTAGTAGGCGTGGTGGGGGAGAGGACAGCAGGGTAAGTAGGAGAGTATATGGACTATGTATGATAACAGTAAACAAAATACATAAGAGTGTGAGTATGCAGACTTGTTATTTATTTAATTGACAAACAAAGGGGGATTTTATCGTAACACAAAATGTAAATAGACAATATAGCATGTAGCAGAGTAAACCAAAGCAATGTATAGCACAAATAAGAGGCAAGTGCATATTGACTGGATGACTGAAGAGTAAGGAACCTTTCATTATGGAGTCATTTCTCTATTAAAAGTTAGTGTGTAGTGTGGGTAGACAGCTTAAGAAAGAACTAAAGGTCTGTTATTTGCTGTAGTGTGGGTACACAGCTTAGGAAAGAACTAAAGGTCTGTTACTCGCTATCCTTTGTAACACCACCATATTGCTTCACTGCTATACACCCCGACACACAAAAGTCAAGAATTACTATCCTTTATAGAACGACATAAGGTATTCACAATCAATAATAACATAATAACAATAATAACATAACAACTGTACACTGGCCACACATCGCAATAGTACAAGTATACAAGCAATAATAAATAAAAAAAATAATAACAAACATATAACATGAACTCTTTCAAGACGTAGATATCAAAATACTTCTTTCATGATCTTTGAATGTTTGTTTGGAATGTTTAGGGAGTTGAGCTTCGATGTATTTTTACCATTCTATTTTTTAACCCTTTTGCTACCCTAGACTAGATTCTCTTTTACATGAGGCAAAAAATAAAAGGGCAGAAAAATGTGGCTGGGGGCGGTAGCATGAGGCACAGACAGGCACTCACACACCAGTGCCTCCAGTCCAGCCATCCGCGTCACGCTTAAAATGGGCTATGGAAGCATGATGAACAGCTGCAGATATTTACTTTATTCCCAGCCTGCCTCACTACACTGCTCTACACTGATTGCACTGCTCTACTTCTACACGGACTACGAGAAGAGAGAGAGAGAGAGAGAGAGAGAGAGAGAGAGAGAGAGAGAGAGCAGTGCACGGAAGGCCAATCCGCCCGTGTCTGCCTGGTTACACACACACACACACACACACACACACACACACACACACACACACACACACACACACACACACACACACACACACCGGGACTCTCCTGCATTCCCTCACCTCTGATTGGAGATTTGTCTCACCCGGACAAAACCTCACCAGATATACTGAATCTATTTCTCTCTCTCTCTCTCTCTCTCTCTCTCTCTCTGCTTTATGGGCATACATGTATTCAACATATTCGTATTTTTATCTTCTCCATCTTCTCCTCTTCCTCTTCCTCCTCCTCCTCTTCTTCCTCCTTCTCCTCCTCCTCCTCCACCACCTCCTTTTCCTATTCCTTTCGTCCTCGTCTTCTTCCCATTTCTCCTCCTCCTCGCCGTCAAGAGACATGTTTACAATATTTGTATTCTGCGTTCACTGTCCTCCTCCTCCTCCTCCTCCTCCTCCTCCTCCTCCTCCTCCTCCTCCTCCTCCTCCTCCTCCTCCTCCTCCTCTTCCTTCTCCTCCTCCTCTTCTAAAAATGTGGTTCAGTAAAAAAAAAGGATTGAGTTTGGATTCTTCCCCATGATGGCAAGCTTGTTATTTTCTATAGTGTTGCAACCTTTATACTCTTGTTAGTGTTGCAGCGACGAGTGTGTTGATGGCAGTACGCAATTAGCCTTGTTTATTTGTTTACCTAAGTGTTCGTTTATTCACTTGTTTATATTTTTTATGCAAATACATCGCTGCGTAATTACGACTGTTGCTGTAGTTTCCATAATGTATTATTCATTTTGTTCTATTTTTTTTTTTTTGTGATTTATGGGTGATGGTTTATAATTATCATCACCATTATTATCGTCATCATTTTTTGGTAATTCTAGTGCTGATTTTTTTTTTTTATTATTCAAGCTCTTCCTTAATTCTCCTTATTCTTTTCTTCTTTTTCTTTTTTCGTCTTCGTTTTCCTCTTCTTATTATTATTTTCTGCATTTTCTTCTTTTTCTTCTTCTTTTTCTTCTTTATCATCTTTCTTCTTCTTCTTCTTCTTCTTCTTCTTCTTCTTCCTCCTCCTCCTCCTCCTCCTCCTCCTCCTCCTCCTCCTCCTCCTCCTCCTCCTCCTCCTCCTCCTCCTCCTCCTCATCATCATCATCATCATCATCATCATCATCATCATCATCATCACTATCATCATTAATATTGCTAGGTTCAGTGCTAATTATCATGATATTCAAACCCGACCTTTAATTTTTCCCTCGTCCTCTTTCTCATCATCATTACCACCATTACTTTGATCAGCCTCGTGATAATTATCCTAGCATTCAAATCATTCATTAATATTTCCTCCTATCTCTCCTCCATATTATCATCATCATCGTTATCATTATCATTATCACACATTCTTCATCTCCTCTTCTACCTGCTCCTACCTCCTTCCACCCCATCATCCCACCCACTGCACTCACGGCTCTCCTTCCTTCACCTCCCAATCATACACAAGAAAATGAAGAAGGTGGTAAGGGGCGAGGGACGCAGCTTATCCCTCGACGTCACGGTGAGAAAAGTCAAGGTGAGGAAACGTCAACGAAGATAGAAAACTGGATATGGTTCTAGTGGTGAAATTGAACTTGCTGTGGTGGTTTGGGTAGGACGGGAAAGAAGGAGTGTAGGGAAAGATATGTAAGGGAGTGAACGTGCAGGTGTAAGATTTCGCTGTTATTTTTCCATCATTTTCTGGTTTTATGCTTAGTTTTTTTTTTTTTTCTTTATTATAGTTATCTTATTACTATTTTTTTTCTTTACGATGTTAGATGAAGGTAAGGGAGTATGTTACATCTGTTCATGCCTTGGTTTTCATCTCCGTCTCTGTAGCCTAAACCTTGTGGAGAGTGGTATCCCTTAAAGCCCCACCATCATGGCCTCCACAGATTATATTCCCTAGACAGACAGACATGCAGACAAACAGATAGACAGACACACAGACAAAGAGACAGATAGACAGAGACATGCAGATAGATTTGGGGGCCGCCATGGTACAGTGGAACCATACGTGCTTTGGGGTCCGAGAGGTCTCCAAGCGCACGGGTTCGAATCGTGTGCATGGTCCGAGTGTGTGTGTGTGTGTGTGTGTGTGTGTGTGTGTGTGTGTGTGTGTGTGTGTGTGTGTGTGTGTGTGTGTGTGTGTGTGTGTAATTCACCTCGGTCGCCTCCTGGTCACCCAGCCAGTCTTCCCCATTACGGAGCGAGCTCAGAGCTCATAGACCGATCTTCGGGATAGGATTGAGACCACAACACACTCCACACACCGGGAAAGCGAGGCCACAACCCCTCGAGTTACATCCCATACCTATTTACTGCTAGGTGAACAGGGGCTACACATTAAGAGGCTTGCCCATTTGCCTCGCCACTCCGAGACTCGAACCCGGCCCTCTCGATTGTGAGTCGAGCGTGCTAACCACTACACTACGCGGTGTGTGTGTGTGTGTGTGTGTGTGTGTCCAGCTACGCACGCACATACACGCCTGCATGAGTTCTGGAAACGCGACTCCCTGTGACAAATGATGGAAACAAATAGGTTCGCTTAATTCAAATCAACACAAAAGTAGAATAAGTGGCAGCGTGTGTTGAGGGAGAGAAGTGAGTGGCACAGGTGGTCTCCTTAATTACCGCCCCGCCAAGGCGATGAAGGGACGCGGCAGAGGCAGTGAGTGAAGGGTGTTTGTAGGAAGCTGGGTGGTGGTGGTGGTGGTGGTGGTGGTGACGAGGTGATCATGGAAAGTAGGCTGATATTGAAGAAAATAATGCGATAACAATAGTATTTACTACTACTACTACTACTATTACTACTACTACTACTACTACTACTACTACTACTACTACTACTACTACTACTACTACTACTACTACTACTACTACTACTACTACTACCACTACTACTACTTTTACTGTTACTACTGCTACTACTACTACTTGTAAGAATAATACTAATACTAATACTACTTATAATAATAATAATAATAATAATAATAATAATAATAATAATAATAATAATAATAATAATAATAATAATAATAATAATAATAATAATAATAATAATAATAATAATAATATCAGTAATAATAACAACAACAACAACAACAACAACAACAACAACAACAACAACATCACTCACCGCCTTGTGATGACATGTGGATTTACCTGTGGAAGAAATTTAATGTCAACAATAATAATAATGGTTGTTATGATGATGATGATTGTAATAATAATAATAATAATAATAATAATAATAATAATAATAATAATAATAATAATAATAATAATAATAATTATAATAATAAAAATAATAATGATTCTAACAATAATAACAATAATAATAATAATAATAATAATAATAATAATAATAATAATAATAATTATAATAATAAAAATAACAATGATTCTAACAATAATAACAACAATAATAATAATAATAATAATAATAATAATAATAATAATAATAATTCTACATCATTAGTTATTTAAAGACTTAAGCCGAGTATCGTATATCCAAAACGTAACTTCTGAAGTCGAGTGCATAATCTTATACGGCTATTAGCTACGTCCAGTATGACCATGTCCAGACTCTTACCTCATGTCCAGGACCTATGTACCATCGGCGCCACTTGTAGTAGCGGCGTGTCGCAAAACTGCATGTCAATTATTTACTCGCTGTGTCCAACACGGGAAAGTAACGTGGGAAAAAAACAGTTACTGTATTGTAAAACTCACTCCAGTTCTTGCCTGATACTTTGGTTGACAACAGCGACCAGTTTTGGTTTCGTTTGCTAGGAGGAACACCATCTTTCTTCTCAAGTGCTTCCGCCTCACCCCTCCACAGTTGAGTGACGCACACATATTTCCATGTGCACATTTCCCCTCGTGTCTGAGCCATGCACATGTGAGGCTAAATTGTGACAGTGATAGACTGCTACAGATTAAGGCCCAGTATTTAGAAAATGTAACGGCAAACTGGAATACATCCAGTTGTAATACACTTGGTCTCTGAATTTAAGCCTTCAGTAAAACGTGAGACACCGCGCCACAAACATGGTGGGCAGGGTGTTCTAGGAAAAGTTGTAGAACTTTTTGCCTTACATGAGACGAAGAAAATCTCACCACTAAGCAAGGCAGCTGAAGGAACAGAATCCCATGCCTCTCCAAAATGTCAGTATTAGTGGCGGGTGGTTCACGCTCTACTCTCTCACTGTATTAGCTTCACTTGTGCATGGCTCAGACATGAGAGGAAATGTGTACACGAAAATGTGTGTGCGTCATTCACAACTG
>NC_059266.1:4653038-4668038 GCF_017591435.1 Portunus trituberculatus | reverse complement strand
GCACCATGCAAACTTAGGTAATTCAAACAATCTCACTTTATCTCCTCCTATAAATAAGGTGCATTCATCTCTATATTGTTCTTCCTTCCTCAGTTCAATATATCGTCTTTACATCCATCCCTCCATCCATAGCAACACACGACCCCTAGATCCATAAAACACTCTCAATCTAGCCTCGAAAAGATTCCCATTCAAAACTAAATCAACTCTTCTATAATCCATCATCCTTGTACACGTCATTGCTTTACTTTTAACTCCATTCACTCTCTGTTTCCTTTCGAACATTCGTCAAAATTCCCTTACCAGCTGTCTCAATCTGTGAATCAGCCAGCGCTTCCTACCAGTGCAGTAGCGTCAGCAAACATCACAGACTCCACTCTCCACAATCAGCATTCACTAGACCCAAACTTCCATCTAGCGTTCTGCCATCCACTATCTCACTAAACCACCAAGGCATTACGGCACCATCACGTCTTGCAGAACCCCCAACAGGATTATACTCGACTCAAACTGGTGAGGTTGCAATGCATGTTCTAGGATTTACACACAGCCTTTTTCAGTCCCTTTAACAACCTCCAGCTAAGCCAAAACAGTGCAAAAACAGTCCATAAATCTTCCCTATCAATTCTGTGACGCGCTTTGGTAAATCCATGAACAACTGCCCACCCCTTCCCCCTGATACACACACACACACACACACACACACACACACACACACACACACACACACACACACACACACACACACACACACACACACACACACACACACACACACTAAAATTCACATAAAAACAAAAGACAAACACACTTTCCCAACCACAACACTCGCCGGCAATGTTACCAAAACAGACGAACCCTCATGCATACAATGTTACCAGACCCTCCACTACCCTCACACCTGAGCACCCTTCTCCCCTTATTCCAGGACAGGTAGGGTATTGACTAGCCAGCCTTAGTCAGCGAGGGAGGAGCCGAGGAGTGCCATCTCCCCTCGGCGGCTGTGTGACTGGGAGAGGGGAAGAGAGAAGGAAAGAGAGGAAAAGCAAAGGAAGTGAGGGGAGATAGGCAACATTGGATTGGGAGGATGTGAGAGAGAGAGAGAGAGAGAGAGAGAGAGAGAGAGAGAGAGAGAGAGAGAGAGAGAGAGAGAGAGAGAGAGGGGAGTGCATGGTGGAGTGGGTGATGAGAGTAAGGGGAATTGAGGGACGCGAGGGAAGAGATGAGGCCGGGAGGAGCACGAAATGAAAAACCTGGAATGTAATTTGTGTGTGTGTGTGTGTGTGTGTGTGTGTGTGTGTGTGTGTGTGTGTGTGTGTGTGTGTGTGTGTGTGTGTGTGTGTGTGTGTGTGTGTGTGTGTGTGTGTGAGAGAGAGAGAGAGAGAGAGAGAGAGAGAGAGAGAGAGAGAGAGAGAGAGAGAGAGAGAGAGAGAGAGAGAGAGAGAGAGAGAGAGAGAGAGAGAGAGAGAGAGAGAGAGAGAGAGAGAGAGAGAGACAAGAGAGACAAAGACAGACAGAAGACAGAGACAGAGAGAGACAGAAGAGAGAGAGAGAGAGAGAGAGAGAGAGAGAGAGAGAGAGAGAGAGAGAGAACATAAAACACAGATAAACAAAGATCTTAAGAATAACCAAACAAGAAAAAAAATAATAAATCGAGGTATAAGAGAAAAAAAAAATAAAAGGGAAGAAAATAACGCCGAGTAAATTCAACACCAACGAAGAGTAAGTGAAGTAAACACACTTACATTATGGATACCTACTCCTCTGTATGCATGCATGAATAGGTAAACGTACACTCACATATGCATGTATTCACTGAAAAATACACCAAAGTAGACCAAAGTAATTATTCACAGCATTAAGTAATGGACAACTCATGTTCGCCTGAGAGAGAGAGAGAGAGAGAGAGAGAGAGAGAGAGAGAGAGAGAGAGAGAGAGAGAGAGAGAGAGAGAGAGAGAGAGAGAGAGAGAGAGAGAGAGAGAGAGAGAGAGAGAGAGAGAGAGCAGGTTATGAAAAGGGAAATACGCCTATAATCTCCCTAATAAAAAAGAATAATACGGATAATATGCAACATACGATATAAAGAAAAGGAGGAGGAGGAGGAGGAGGAGGAGGAGGAGGAGGAGGAGGAGGAGGAGGAGGAAGGAAAGCATAAAGTAAAACGGAAGGGCAACAGGAAGAACTGAAAAAGAAAAAAGACATACATCAGAGAGATGATGCAGAGCAGAAGGAGGAGGAGGAGGAGGAGGAGGAGGAGGAGGAGGAGGAGGAGGAGGAGGAGGAGGAAAGACTGAAATATCATAGAAGGATTTAAGAATTCTTTTACTGTAACTGTGTCAGGTGAGTGGCGGGTGAGTCTTCATTTCTCTCTCTCTCTCTCTCTCTCTCTCTCTCTCTCTCTCTCTCTCTCTCTCTCTCTCTCTCTCTCTCACTAATCCCGCTCGCATTCCCTTTCTTTCCCTTTCACTTAGCTCACCTCCATCTCTTTGATCTCTTATTTTATCTCACATTCCCTGGATCTACCTGCATTACTGTCTATTCTTTATCTGCCCATTATTTACCGTCCGTCACCCCTTATACTGTGCTATTCTTCCCTCAATACCTTTCTTCATTAATCCTCAATACATATTTCCTCTTTAACTGTCATATGTACTTTTATTGACAATGCATCAGGTCTCATTATACTCCCCGTCGTTTTCCTCCCCTCAATCTCGTGTCTTCTTCACTAAGGCATCAGGTGGGGATACAATTGGTGACAGGCGCATCTTTCATCCTCTCGTCACGTCTCCCTCACAAAAGGCTCCACGTCCCGCGCCTGACACATAAATATTTGGCAGTCCGTGGAAATGCTATACCTTCCAGGGACGCTCATTATGTGCTGTAAGTCTGTCTGTCCACCCACTCACCCACTCCCTCATTCACACATACGCTTTCTCTCTCTCTCTCTCTCTCTCTTGCATGTACTCATCCTCTCACTCACTTGCCTGTTCGCTCATTGTTATTCATTCACTGTCTTGTTGTTGTTGTTGTTGTTGATTATAATGATGATGATGATGATGATGATGATGATGATGATTCTACTCCTGTTTTTGCTTTAATGATCTCTACTACTACTACTACTACTACTACTACTACTACTAATACGGTAACCAATATTATACTACCAATGATACTAATGCTCCAACTACTACTATCGCTTCATCTCATACTCCTACTGTTACCATTACCACTACTACAACCTACTAACGCTACTGCTACTATTACATCTACCACTGACACTACTGCTATTCTCACCACTACCACAGCTATTAGTACAAGCAGACGTAGAAGACCTGAGAACACTAATACAATCACCACTATTCCCACAACCACCATCACCACCACCACCACCACCACTACAATCTCTCCTAAGCATCGAGGGGCCATGAGCCGCCTAAACTGTCTCCGGGGGCACGTAAGGGCGAAGGAAGCGTTACTAAGGGCGCGGCAGAGGAACCTTATCGACAAGCCCAGAGAAAGCAAGTCCCTTAAGCAGTGCCATTACGTGTGTGTGTGTGTGTGTGTGTGTGTGTGTGTGTGTGTGTGTGTGTGTGTGTGTGTGTGTGTGTGTGTGTGTGTGTGTGTGTGTGTGCAATAATGTTCCCCAAATCCCCACCATGAAAGCTCCATAATGCCTCGTCTTACTTTATTTTCCTTCAATTGTTCTTTTTTTCTTTCTTTTTTTTCACTTCGTTTTCTTTATTCTCATTTTTTCCTTTTTTTTTTTTTTTTTTTTTTTGCCTTTGTCTGTTGTTGTTTGTGTCTCCAGTTTAGCAAATTATTTTGTATCATACGTCTGTCTATACATGTTCTCGTTTTCATTACTTTCCATCTCTCTCTCTCTCTCTCTCTCTCTCTCTCTCTCTCTCTCTCTCTCTCTCTCTCTCTCTCTCTTTTATTACATTTTCTTCTTGCTTTAACTTTGGGACAAAATATGTGAGGTCTGCTGCTCCAAGTAATTCTCTCTCTCTCTCTCTCTCTCTCTCTCTCTCTCTCTCTCTCTCTCTCTCTCTCTCTCTCTCTCTCTCTCTCTCTCTCTCTCTCTCTCTCTCTAATACACTACCGCTCAGTTGTCTCTTTTCATGCATAAATTTGCCCCGAATATTAAAGGTTCCAGACACTGTATAGACACTTCGCTCAAACTAACGCCAATATGTGAACGAATGCAGCTAAAACGGCACGAGGATAACTGAAAACACGTTGCTGAATGGCGCATGAGATCTTGGCTGTTGTTATTGTTGTTGTTGTTGTTGTTGTTGTTGTTGTTGTTGTTGTTGTTGTTGTTGTTGTTGTTGTTGTTGCTGGTTTTGCTGTCTGGTCTTTGTTGTTAATGTTAGTAGTAGTAGTAGTAGTAGTAGTAGTAGTAGTAGTAGTAGTAGTAGTAGTAGTAGTAGTAGTTGTTGTTGTTGTTGTTGTTGTTGTTGTTGTTGTTGCAGTAGTAGTTGTTGTAGTTGTTGTTGTTGTTGTTGTTGTTGTTGTTGTTGTTGTTGTTGTTGTTGTTGTTGTTGTTTGCAGTAGCAGTTGTTATTATTGTTACTGGTACTATAACGTCTTGATTTGGGTTGTTATTAATGTTATTTATGTACAAGAAAATGGTTATGAATAAAAATCTGCACAATTGACTTAAAAAAAAAAAAAATTATATATATATATAAATGAGAAAACCAATGACAAGGCAGGGGAAGGAGGGTGTTTAATGAGACGGGAGAGAGAGAGAGAGAGAGAGAGAGAGAGAGAGAGAGAGAGAGAGAGAGAGAGAGAGAGAGAGAGAGAGAGAGAGAGAGGATGACACCAAAAGAAAATGAGGAGGTGATGAAAACGGAAAGTGTGGAAAGAAATAGTTAAGAGAAGGAAAACACTGAAGTTAAAACAACTTCACGAAGAACGAAATTTAGGAGCTAAAAAAGAGAAGGAAGAAAAGAGAAGAGAAAAGAAAGATTAGTATATAGTAGACATATAACACTGGCAGGGCTGAGTACACTTCAGACAAATAAGTACAAATCATGTAAAATGAAAAAAAAAAAATTAAACATGGAAATCAAATTAATATAGAAGCAAATGTATTGAATTGACATGTGAAAAAGAATGAGCGAAATAAAAAGTAAGAACGAAAGGGTAATAAAATGAAAACAAATAAAGAAATAAAGAAAGGAAACAAAACATGAAACGTAATACACAAAGCAATTAATGAACTCATCAGTAAGGAAAGAATGGAAGCATCAATATATACAAATAAATACACAAACATATATACCAACAAACAAATGCACAAACAAGAGAATAAAAAAACACAAGTCTCATATCAACCAATCAAGTCGAAACAAAAAAAAAATGTAAAAAAAAAAAAAGGGGGTGGGGAGGCAGGGTCGGGGAGGGGAATGGGGTGAAGGGATGGAGGTTGTCAAATGTTGCATATTCATCTTCTTGCCTTCATATTCTGGCCCGCGCTGCGCTTTGCTCTCTTCGTGAGTGTCCAGCAAGGGTGAGTGTTGGCTACTGCCCCGCTCCGTCCTGTCCCGTCCCCCCTTGAAAAAAAGTAGTGGAAATTGAATAATAGAATATGACGTTTGTACTGCGACCTTCCTCTCTCTTTGTGTCCTGCTCTGTGAGGAATAAAGTGTCAGCACGATCTCTCTCTCTCTCTCTCTCTCTCTCTCTCTCTCTCTCTCTCTCTCTCTCTCTCTCTCTCTCTCTCTCTCTCTCTCTGAAACACACACACACACACACACACACACACACACACACACACACACACAACATTTTCTTCTAGCTTCAACTTTGGGACAAAATGTGTGTGTGTGTGTGTGTGTGTGTGTGTGTGTGTGTGTGTGTGTGTGTGTGTGTGTGTGTGTGTGTGTGTGTGTGTGTGTGTGTGTGTGTGTGTGTGTGTGTGTGTGTCTCTCTCTCTCTCTCTCTCTCTCTCTCTCTCTCTCTCTATTTTATTCTTGTATTTTTTTGTTTTGTTTCTCCCAGCCTTCCTGCCCGTTATCAGAGATTGTCAGTTGACCAATCCTCTCTCTCTCTCTCTCTCTCTCTCTCTCTCTCTCTCTCTCTCTCTCTCTCTCTCTCTCTCTCTCTCGCTGTTATTTATCATTCTATATTTCTTTTCTGCATAGCTTCCTATTCGTTATCAGAGATTGTCAGTTAGCCAATTCTCTCTCTCTCTCTCTCTCTCTCTCTCTCTCTCTCTCTCTCTCTCTCTCTCTCTCTCTCTCTCTCTCTCTCTCTCTCTCTCTCTCTCTCTCTCTCTCTCTCTCTCTCTCAGTTTTGCCACCGTGCCAGTAAAACGCTGCTAAATCTGGGAGGACAAAAGGTGAACGTTGGAGCTTCGCGCAGGAAGGAGAGGTGAGGAAAAGGAGAGGAAAAGGGAGGAGGAGAAAGGGATATGACAAGAGGGAAGAAGCAAAGAGAGAGGCAGAAGGGGAAATGTGTGAGTAAATGGATAGAAAGAGAGGGTAAGACAAGAAGGGAGAAGCGAAGAGAGGTGGAATAGAAGAGGTGAGAGGAAAGTCAGAGAAAGAGAGAGAGAAAGGATTATGTCAAGATGGAAGAAGCAAAAGGTGAAGGTAAAAGGAGGAAAAGGAGAGTTATGCCACGAAGAGGAAAGAGAGGTAGGAGAAAGGTGAGGGATAGAAGAGGTAAGAAGGTGAGATATGCTAGACAGAAAAGAGGCAAAGAGTAAAGGGTAAGTAAGAAGAGAACAGGTGTCATGAGAAGGAGGAAGCAAATGCAATGTTTTGGGGAAAGAAAGAGATAACAATGACTTAGGGAGGCAAGTAAGTGGAAGAGTGAATGCTTTAGGCCGTCAATGAATAAGGGAAACAAGAACATAAAGTAAGGGAAGCTGCAGAAACCCATGAAGCCTACACGTCACTGTCCTTGTATAAAATATGCTTCGTTAATATCAGCGGGGCACAAAATAATATGAAAACGTTCAGAAATCATATATTTTCTAAGGAAATATGCCCACCTCTAATGCAAGAGTTAACCAGGATTCACAACAAACATTTCCTTTTCTGGTAAACTTTGGAACTCCCTGTCTGCTTCTGTGCTTCCTCATTTTATAATTTGAGCTCTTTCAGGAAGCAGGTTTCAAGACATTTATCCTCCAATTTTGGGTTAACTTTTTGACCTTTATTTAGGGACTGGCACCTGAATGGGCCTTCCTTTGCCCTTTTTCTTGTCCTTGGTCAGTGGCCCTTTTACATGGAAAACAGGAAAATGAAAAGGGGAACGTTAAAAAAGAAAAGAGAAAAGAAAACAATTAGGAAAAAAGGTAAAATATAGGAAACATGAGAAAAGAAAGATATCAATCAAGACATGTGACAGAATAAGAATTAAATTACGGAAAATAAGCAAAGAAAATATAGGAATAGGCAACATAAAAAGGGAAACAAATATTTAGGAATGAAAACAAAGGGATGGAAAAACTATGAGAATTAGAAAATTGGAACAAAATATTTAAGGAACAAAAATAAAGATAATCATGATAATCAATAGGAATAACAAGAATGACAAGCAGTAATTAAAGATAGAAAGGAGTAAAATAAAAAAAAATTTAAAAAGTAAATAACATGAGGATAAGGAAAAAGATAAGAAAACAAAGGAAAGGAAAAAAGATAAACTAGAAAACACACAGAAAGAAAACGAAGAAATTATTAGGAGAACAAGAAAAGGAAATGACAAAAATGAAGATCTAAGAGCAAGAAAAGAGGAAATCTTAAAGGTCAAAGGGAGAACATTTTTCATTAACACTAAAAATGAGGCTCTATCAGAAATTTTTGCCGGAATGAGAGAAAAGAAAAGGCGGATTTCAAGGAACATTGAAGGAAAAGAAAAGGATTATAGGAAAGAAGGGGAGCTGAAAGAGAGAGAGAGAGAGAGAGAGAGAGAGAGAGAGAGAGAGAGAGAGAGAGAGAGAGAGAGAGAGACATTTCCAAAAGACGTAAGGGAGACTGAGGTAAAATGGAAAACGGAATTAGGGTACATCGACGATTTTTTGGCAAGAGAAGATGGGTGTGGGGGAGAGAAAGAGAAAACGGGGAAGCAAAAGGGCACTTCCTGTGATAAGCCAAGCGGCGGGAGGAGAAAAGGAACAAGGCAAAGGAATTTATATGGACAATACTCAGCTATTGGGAGGAGAAAAGGGGGGAGACTAGGAGGAGAGGTGGATTTTGCAGAGACAACCAGTGGGAAAAGAAGCTTGAGAGAATCGAAAAACTGTAAAAGGGAAAGCTGGAAGTAGGTGAATAGGGAAGTAGATTTTGCAAAGACAAGGAGTGGAGAAAAGGATTTTGAGAGTTCGAAAGGACAGTAAAAAGTAAAGAATTCTATTTTGCTGAGACGAAAGGTTGGGAAAGGAATATGAAAGTTGAAAATAAATAAAAAGAAAACGAAGGAAGACAAGTAGGAAAGAGGTATATTTTTGCAATGACCAGAAGTGGGAAAAGAATAAATTTGAGTGTTTAAAATTTAGTTAAAAAAAAAAAATCGGAGCGGGAGAAAAAAATTAGTAGACTTTGCAAAGATGAAACACAGGAGAAGTAGGAATTTTAATTTGAGTTTCAAGCGACACAAAAGTGAAGAAAAGTATATTAAACAAAGAAAAGAATAGAAAAGAAGAAATTTAAGAGTTTCAAGGATTAAAAACAGCAATCTAAGAAGAGATAAATAGAAAAATAGATTTTGCAAAACTAAAAAAGTTTGAAAAGAGAAGGATTTTGAATGAGAAAGGGTGAAGAAAGCAAACAAGGGATAAGTAGCTTTCCCAAAAAAGTATCAAAAGGAGAAGGAATTTGGTAGAAGGAAGAATTTGGGAGGAAAACGAGGAGGAGGATGGCTTCTGGGAGGCAAGAGTCGCGTTACGGAGAAGAGACAGGAGGCTGAAGGAAAAATAGTGATTGTGGGATGTAGAAATAAAGGAAGTGGAAAGGAGAGCGCAATGCAAAGAGGGATTTCTGGAGCAAGATAGCGAGCGGAGAGAGAGAGAGAGAGAGAGAGAGAGAGAGAGAGAGAGAGAGAGAGAGAGAGAGAGAGAGAGAGAGAGAGAGAGAGAAGGGTGGGGGAAAATAAAAGAAAACGGGTCGCGGATGAAAGCGGAACTTTGCGTGAAAGGAAGGCGTGGAGAAGGAGACAGGCGGAGAAAACCTGCAGATTTATATTAGAGAGAGAGAGAGAGAGAGAGAGAGAGAGAGAGAGAGAGAGAGAGAGAGAGAGAGAGAGAGAGAGAGAGAGGCACTTTGGGTGACAAGAAGATGGAAGAGGAGTGAAGAGAAGAGGTGACCGAGGAAAACTTATATGGACAAAAGAGGAGGAGGAGGAGGAGGAGGAGGAGGAGGAGGAGGAGGATATTTGAGAGATAAAAGGTGGAGGAAAGGGAGCATGAGCAGGTAGGAGAGTCTTCAGAGTATGAGGGAAAAAAAAAAAAAATGTGGGGAGGGGAAAAATACACGAAAAGAAAACGGGCAGAAATACAAAAGCGAAATAAAAAACGATAAAAAAAGAAACGCATATATATATAAACAAATAAAAAAACAACAACGCAAGAATAAAGAAAAGAACGGTGTAAGAAAAAATATGAAACAAAAAAGATAAAAGACAAAAATGTGATACAAATAAATGAATAATAGAAACATATAACTGAACCACACAAAGCAATAGCAATATAATCTAGACCAAAAGAAATGTAATAAAATATAATGCAATATAATATAACAACGTCACAGTTAACAGCCATTATGACAAACACAAACAAAACATAATTACTTTAACGAAATAAAAACCAGACGGAAGTGAGAAATAAAATCATACAGGGGGAGGAAAAAGAGGAGTGAGAAGAATACATGAATAAAGGATAGAGAGAGGAGGGGAGTAAGGGAGGTGAGGACAGGTACACGGGGGAGAGGGAAGGTTCAAGGTAAGCTGAAAGGGGAGCATAGGTGTTCAGGTGAGTGACACATACGATCTTGTCTCACCATATCTAATTCACACGTGTGGTGCAGGAAAGGGTGGTGAGTGTGGTGGATATGACTGACTTGATGACTGTCTGACTAGATGACTGGATGACTTACTGAGCTGGCTAAAACTGTTAGATTACTTCAATAACCCACATGAGTGATCGATTCCTTGATAGTTCTAATTTTCTTTGGAGGAGAGGGGTAATTTATTAGACTATTACATGTTTTTGGGGTATTCAGAGAGTTTTAAGGGTGATACAAGAGTGTCTGGTAGTTTCAATGTGTTCAAATAGCTTTTAATGGTAATATAAAACAGTTTCAGATGTTTTTTTTATTTTTAGATATCTTTAGGGTTGATACAAGAGAGTTTCGGGTATTTTTGAGCTATTTAAAGCAGTGAAGCATGAGAATTTGGGGTATTTGAGGTGTCTAGATAGTTTTAGAGATGATGAAAGACAATCTCACGTATTTTGGGGTGTTAGGATAGTTTTACGGATGATACAAGAGAGTTTCTGGTGTTCTGAGGATGTTTAGATAGTACTAGGTATGATACAAGACAGCTTCGGGTGTTTTGGAGGTGTCTGGATAGTTTTAGGGAGGATAGACGACAATTTCTAGTGTTTAGGGAGGAGTTTCGGACGTTTTCATAGGGTCTAGATAGTTTAAAGGGTGATAGTAGAGAGTTTCTGTTATTCTGGGGTCTCTAGACAGTTTTTGGGGGTGTTTAGAGAGATGATGCAAGAAAGTTTTGGGTGTTTTGGAGGTGTCTAGATAGCTTAGGGTGATATCAGATAATTTCCGATGTTTTGTGGGTGTTTATAAAGTTTTAGTGGTGACACAAAGGAGTCTGTGGTGTTAAGGGGTTATTTAATTGACCTAAGGACGTTTTAGGAGTGTTAGTTTGGTGTTTTTTTGAGAATTCTGATAGTCTAATTAGTCTGATTAGTTGACTGATTTATTGATAAATAAATTGAGTGACTAATTATCAGAAATCTTAACTGACTGACTGACTGATTAATTCCTGACTAATTAGCTAGTCTCTTGACTATATGAGTATGTGAGTGATTTTCTGACTGTCCAATTGACTTGCTGACTTGTTGACTGACCAACTGATACATACACTGAAAGATGGGCTTACTAATTATCTAAAACATTAACTGACTAATGTATTAAGACACAGACTGACTCATTCACTCCCTGACTGAAATGCTAAGAGACAAAACAGAAATTTCCCTCCAAGTTAACTGACTCATTGCCCTTACAAGCTGACTCGCAGGCACTTAACTGACTCACTGACTCATGTGCTGGCGTTTCATTAGGGCTCGCGTTACGTCACCTGTCCATATTAATTACAGGTGTCATGGGTATTAATGATTGTGAAATGCGGCGATGTGTTACGCGCTCACCAGTAATCCGTGGACTGCGTTTAATACAACACAACGAGTCGCCAATAACAACACGGGTGCCGCGGCGCGTACAAGTGTGTCAGGTGTGGGATTAAAGGTGTGGAGGTGTGGAGGTGTGCGGTGAGCAGTGAAGGCACTCTAATTCGCCTCACCATACCTGTGTGTGTGTGTGTGTGTGTGTGTGTGTGTGTGTGTGTGTGTGTGTGTGTGTGTGTGTGTGTGTGTGTGTGTGTGTGTGTGTGTGTGTGTGTGTGTGTGTGTGTGTGTGTGTGTGTTTTTTCCTCCCTCTCCCGTGGAAATGACAGACATATAAGTGTGTATATGTGTGTGTGTGTGTGTGTGTGTGTGTGTGTGTGTGTGTGTGTGTGTGTGTGTGTGTGTGTGTGTGTGTGTGTGTGTGTGTGTGTGTGTGTGTGTGTGTGTGTGTGTGTGTGTGTGTGTTTTTCCTTCCTCCCTCCTGAAAATGATACAGGCATATAAAGTTACTTAACATGTATGTAACAGAATTTTCACTCGCAACTTCAATTTTTTTTTTCCCTCTGTCGGCATTCAAAGTTTATATGCTTTTAACTTTATTTTACATGTAAGTTTATTTATTTATTTACTTATCTTTTATTTATTCTTAAAAGAGACATTTGTTTGAGTATAAAGTAACTCATGAAGAAATATTTAGGACAATTTTAATAAATATCCAAGTAAATTTTCTATACAAGTTAATATTGTTGTTATATATAGATACACTAACTTTCAATATATACTTAGTTAAAAACCTATCTATATACTTCAATATCCGATAATTTTCTTTAATATTAGCGTGTTTACTTTTCGGGTTTTGTTCTGGCGATGCGTACTGTCTCTTCCCAGTCTTTCACTTCCAACGTCAAGCCAAACACACCAACGTCAGCCAAGTGAAGACACTGAACTCTTTAGTCACAAACTCTACACTCACACACGAAAGACAAAAGCTAAGAAGTTGCTGGATATCAAATTACACCAAACATTAAAACAAAAGTTAGTCCATCCGCCGGAAAAAGGAAAAAAAATCTATGAAAAAGCCAGACAGTCAAAGCAACCCAAATACAAGGCGGGAACTAATTAGATTAATGCGGCGGTAACTTCACGAGCACAAATAAGGATGTCATGAGAATACCGTCACCAGGAAGCACTTGGTTAGGGGGACGAGAGGTCAGACTGTCGGAGTGAGGTCACAGGGGAAGGGAGGACCAGGTCAAGGGAAGGTCAGGCAAAGGTCAGCATATGAACGGGAAACGGAGACAGGGAGACAAGGATTTTCCACGTCCTGTTTTGGTGTTCAATTTTTAGTTAGTCTGTGTCGGTGCCATCGACGGGATAACAGCTCATCGCGGCCATGTCAATCTGCGCCCCGCACCTCTTATCTCCCCGCGCCACTGCACCACAACAGCGCCCATCACCATCATAAGCACCACAACGTTTTTTTCATATGTGACGCTCATCTCTCTCTCTCTCCCTCTCTCTCTCTCTCTCTCTGGCACCACCGCCATTACCATTCCGGTATTATTACACCGACAAAAACTTCTGCTGCTGCTGCTGACTTCATCATCGCAGCCACCACCACCATCACCACCATCACAATCACTGCCTACAACAACCAGAACAAAAATAACAACTGTTACTGCTTTACTACTACTATTATTACTATTGCTACTCCTGCTACTGCTGCTGCTACTACTACTACTACTACTACTACTACTACTACTACTACAATTACTACAACGAATACTATTACTACTACTACTACTACTACTACTACTACTACTACTACTATTATTATCACTACTACTACTACTACAACTACTACTACTACTACTACTATAACTACTGCTATTACAACTACTACTACTACTACTACTACTACTACTACTACTACTACTACTATTACTACTACTACTTCCATTAATGTTACTACCGCTAGTACTACCACTACATGCAACAAATACGACCCCTCTAGATCAAGATAAATAACAGAGACAACAACTACAACACCGTCATTACTACTACTACATATTATGACTATTAGCAGAAAGCAACAACAAAAAAAAGCACAATAAGTAACACAAACTACAACTACAACAACTACCACAACAACAGATACAACAGCAATTACTACTACTACTACTACTACTACTACTACTACTACTACTACTACTACTACACCAAACCCATCAGTACAGCACCCTCTCAATGATCACCATAAATCAACAACCCTAGAAAAAAAAGACGAAGAGAGAGAGAGAGAGAGAGAGAGAGAGAGAGAGAGAGAGAGAGAGAGAGAGAGAGAGAGAGAGAGAGAGAGAGAGAGAGAGAGAGAGAGAGAGAGAGAGAGAGATTAAAAGGAAAAAGAAAGAAAAAAGAAAACACTAATAGGATCCAAACAAGAGACGGCCAATAAGCAAAGGCGCCCAGGGACATCAGAGGCCCCTCCACCCACACCCCGCAGCTTCATAAGGATGATATTTCAATTAAAATGGAGGGCAATTTGATGCCTATGGGAGGATTACACCAGGAGAGGAAGCCATTACGGGAAGGTCATGCCCAGAGAGAGAGAGAGAGAGAGAGAGAGAGAGAGAGAGAGAGAGAGAGAGAGAGAGAGAGAGAGAGAGAGAGAGAGAGAGAAGAGAGAGAGAGAGAGAGAGAGAGAGAGAGAGAGAAAGAGAAAGAGAAAGAGAGAGAGAGAGAGAGAGAGAGAGAGAGAGAGAGAAAGAAAGAGAGAGAGAGAGAGAGAGTGCTGATTGTGGGGGATCTCAATCACCACCTGGAAAGAGACGCCTACGAGAATCTCCTGGAGGTGCAGGGTCTGACAGATCATGTCACCTTCCCACACATGAACGAGGAGGGACATTAGACCCTGTCATCTCAGACTACCAGGAGGACAAGCTTCAGTGTCATCAGCTGGGGCTCGTGGGCAGCTCTGATCATCACGCTGTACTGACACAGCTGGAAGTGGGCGTGGCTCGGGACGAGGCCACCACCCGCACCATCTGGCTGTGGAACAAAGCAGACTGGGCTTCCCTGCGCCGCGACCTGACCCACACCCCATGGGCCACTCTGCTACAGGGAGGAGCAGAGAGTGAAGCACTTGCACTCACCTCTCACCTTCTCGCCCTCCAGAGACGCCACGTCCCACACAGGGAATACACCACCAGACCGACGGATCAGCCATGGTTTGGCTACCGTTGCCGTGTTGCTGCTGAGGCAAAGTATGCTGCCTGGCTCCGCTACAAGAGGAACCCGACTCGGCGCAACAAGGACTTGCATAGGGCTGCATGCAGGAGGATGGTGGTAACCAGCAAGTGGGCCTTAAAAAAGTGGGAGGAAAGCCTGCGCCGGAAACTGTGTGGCACTGGCGTAGGAAACAAAACTTGGTGGTCCCTTGTTAAGGACAAACAGGAACTGGCCACCAAGAATCCATCCCTCCCTCAGCAAGCAGGACGGTACTGTCGCCACCAGCAGTAAGGAGAGGGCACAGTTGCTGGCTTCCTTGTTTGCTGGAAAAATGAAGGTGGGGAATCCACAGCAGCCACCGCCTCAGCTGGTCCAGCAATGTGAGAAGACTGT
>NC_059266.1:4643038-4648038 GCF_017591435.1 Portunus trituberculatus | reverse complement strand
AAGAAAAAAAAAAAAGCATATATGAACAGCAACAAAGAAAAAAAAATGATGGTGAATTATGACAAAAAAAAAGAAAGAAAACTAATAAATGAGTAACAGAAAACTAGACAGAGAAAAAAATAGACGGAACTAAAGCCACACAAACACAATAACAAGAGAAGGAATAGAAAAATGAAAAAAAGAAAGAAAAACTGAAAGAAAGAAAGAAAGAAAGAAAGAAAGAAAGAAAGAAAGATGGACATACACTCACAAACTCAGAGGTAAAGAAAGAAAGAAGGCAAGAGAAAAACTAATAGAGACAGACAAAAGAGAAGAAACAACGAAATAAACACAGACAGACAATAAAAAGACGGAGAAACAGACACATACACGCACACAAAAAAAAATTACAGCCTCTTTAACACAACCAGCAATTCATCAGCCGCTCAAACTTTGCACAATTAGTTGAAAAGGAGAGAGAGAGAGAGAGAGAGAGAGAGAGAGAGAGAGAGAGAGAGAGAGAGAGAGAGAGAGAGAGAGAGAGAGAGAGAGAGAGAGAGAGAGAGAGAGAGAGAGAGAGAGAGAGAGAGAGAGAGAGAGAGAGAGAGAGAGAGAGAGAGAGAGAGAGAGAGAGAGAGAGAGAGAGAGAGAGAGAGAGAGAGAGAGAGAGAGAGAGAGAGAGAGAGAGAGAGAGAGAGAGAGAGAGAGAGAGAGAGAGAGAGAGAGAGAGAACTAGCTTATGTCTGGTGTGAAGGAAAAGAGTTTGTCATTGTAGAAAGTTTCTCCCACAGCTAAATAATTTGTCAAGTTGGCATTAATTGTGTGAATGAGAGGCAGACTGAGGTACGCCGCCCAGTGTGGTGAAAAATAAGACAGGAAAAGAAGCAAGACATGAGGGAAAATATGAAAGAAGTTGAAACTGAAACAATCATATATAGAAACTACTATTACCAGCGCGAAGGAGGAAAAAAGAAAAAAAAAAAAACATCAAATATAAGTGAGAAAAAAAAAGAAAAAATAAGTAGCAATTCTGAGTATCAAACACGAAATTACTGTTACTGTAAGTATGAAAGAAAAAAAAAACAGGAATAATGAAACAGAAAGGAAAAAAAAAAAACCGTGAAATAATTATATATAGAGAGTTTTTTTTTATACGTTCTATCTTTAATGCTTAATTATGCTACAGATCTGACACCTGGAATGAAAAAAAGCAGACTAAACATGATAAAAAATAAGAGCCTTGCGGATATCATGAGCTTCAAATACATGTTTTTACTACATTTAAATACTATGAGGTCTTTCAAGGACTAACTCTAAAAATGTGTGAAAAAGATCAAAGGTGAGGAAAAAAGACGAGCATGGTTAATGTTGTGAGTGATGCGTGACATTAGTAGTGGAGATTACGTAGTTAATATCACGAGGGATATGAAAACGACGGAAAAAAGCCGTAAACATTAAGAAAACTATGAAAATTGTTTAGATTAAGAGCTTCATTTTTATCATTAATACGAAACAATGTACAAATTTATAGTTGATTTGTGTCTTGGTAGAGATAAAACATGGAACACAATTGAAAAAAAAAGAAGTATATTAATAAAAAAACAACATAGCAATCCTAATACGTGAAAAAAGAACATGACGAAAATAAGGAAAAAAAATGAAAAAATAGAAATTACAAGTCATAAATACACTGTGCTATTAGAGATGATGATTTTCAATACATTTTCATAAAGAGTATTAACAGAAAAAAAAATATAAAAGCTTCAAAAAACTCTTCTCTCTCTCTCTCTCTCTCTCTCTCATCCACCTACCCAACGACACACACACACAAACACACACACACATACGGCACACAAAGAAATACAATTAACTCATTCATTAACGCATCTCATTATCACTTGAATTCCGTGAAACAATGAAAGATGAAAGACACTAACGATACAATGTCAGCATACACTCACAGACAGACGTACCTACAGCATACAGTCCACGTGTAGCTACTTAAGAGACAGTGTAACCTGCGGCGCTCGTGTTTGTGTTAAAGAGAGAAAGAAAACAGGATACTGAAATGAATGGGAAAGAAAACGCACTCATAGTGGAGATCAGAAAGTGATTAAGCGTGAAAGGAATAGAAACAAGGAGTCAGAGAGAGAGAGAGAGAGAGAGAGAGAGAGAGAGAGAGAGAGAGAGAGAGAGAGAGAGAGAGAGACGTTCACATACCTCATTTCCCATCCCTACAAACTACTTTTACTCGCCAGAAGTTGAGTGTATGTTCTTTGTTACCGTTTTTCTGTTTTAGCAAGATAGATAGATAGATAGATAGATAGATAGATAGATAGAGAGAGAGAGAGAGAGAGAGAGAGAGAGAGAGAGAGAGAGAGAGAGAGAGAGAGAGAGAGAGAGAGAGAGAGAGAGAGAGAGAGAGATGAAAATAAAAAAGTTTAACTAGATAAGTGTACGTGAAGAGTGATACATTATGTAACGTTAAATCAAGATCTACATATTTCCTTCCTCTTAAGATGTAGAAGTGTAAAGCGTCGCGGAGTGCTGGCTTCACCTTACCTATCTGTCGTGATGATGGTTGGCGCACCTAAAGCAGCAAGCCATCATCACCAACCTTTCGGTTTAATTCTTCTGTCTGGATGTCAACGGACGACTAACTATGATAATTTTTATACATTCCTGGTGAAGGCGTTACATATGACTGTTAGTGCCTCATTCACTCCTTTATTTCCTGTCCTGACTAGCACATGGTGACGCATCAAGCTCGGAGTGTTTCAATAGCAGTGTTGGTTGATTTCATAATGAAGCAACTCACGCACAACATCGGCGCCTTACGGACGTGTTATTCAGGGGAAAGTAAATGAATGAACCCGTAGAAAATAAAACTCGAATATATCTAAATGTATTATGAAGAGCAATTAAAAAAGACTCACGTTGTACTTTACTAAGTAACTGTTAATAAGAGAAGAATTTCGGGCCATTTTGTTTAAACACTGGGAAATATGGAGACAGTATTATAAAGCAGCAATTCCAATATATAGTTTATTAAATAACTGTTGATAAAAAAGAATCTCGGAGCATTTTGTTTAAACACTGAGGCAATATTATAAAGTAGTGTTTCTTTCAAGAGAATTTTATACCGAGAAGGAAAAGATATTGGTAAATCTGTTGGTTTTTCACGAGCTGATCTGCTCAACACACTCTATAAAGGACGACGCGTGGGAGAACAGAAGAGAGAAGTACACCTTCATAAAAAATGGAATACATCCTAAGTAAAACAAGAAACTTACAACCGATTATTTAAACACTCCCGGATCGTCTGTTCATCAAACACTTGAGTCCGTAACTTTCAAGAGACAATGCTGTAACATAAAGACATTATTGGAACATAAGTGGAGAAAAAATTGGAATGGAAGGTTTTATTCGCCGATTCATGGTAGAAAAGTCGCAACTGTACAAATATCATAAAAAAAAAAAAATTGCGTTTTTCATAACTCAATTTCAAATGTTGAATCACAGAACTTCAGGATTCTTAAAGAGTGCAACTGATCACGCACCTGGTCAGTATGGAAGACTACAGTGAAGAAAGGTTTTGTTGCTGCTACTGCTACTACTACTACTACTAATAATAATACTAATAATAATATTTTCATTATTATGGAAAACTATGACTGCTATAAACTACAATGTTGCATATCATCTTTGTCCTCATATTTGACAGCTTCTATTCAATTTTTCTTTTATTCATCTTATTTGTAAAAAAAAGTAATAAATAAATGAAAAAAAAAACGTTCTTGCTGTTGCCAACCCTGCAACCTAAAAGCTGCCAACACGATCGGCCGGCGTGTGTATTTAATAAATCAACACAGCCAGTGCGTGGTTTGGTGCCCGACGTTCAGATTGTTCATCCGAGGCTTACCTCACGAGTGTTTAATTAATGGGCCCTTAGAATATTTTTCCAAGCATAATAATAATAATAATGATAACAATATAAGGAAACATAACAATAATAATAAGAACAAAAATAATAATAATAATAATAATAATAATAATAATAATAATAATAATAATAATATCAATAATAATAACAATAATAAAGATAACAATAATAATAAGAATAATATAGTATTGATGATGACAATGATGTATGACGATAATAATAATAATGAAAAGAACAAGTGCAAGAGGAGAACAACAAACAAAAACAACAGCAACAACAACAACAACAACAACAATAACAACAGGAACAGCAGCAGCAACAGCAACAGCAACAACACCAGCAACAACAAGGATAACACGCCCTTGTTTATAATATCTTCAAAAGAAAAGAAAGTGACACCAAACATCTCAGATCATAAAACGAAATAAATAAATAAATGAGAGAAGCTGCAAGAATCCATTAGGCCTACACGTGGCAGTCCCTGTAGGAAACACACCTACGTATTTCCATTTACTTTCCCCGTCCATAAAATCCCTCTTATTTATTTATTTATTTTTTTTTTAAGCTGCCTAATGACTCAGCACTAACGAACCTGAGAAGTGAGTCTGTTTCATTCATCTAATAATATGACAACCAATTCCTTCTCTCTCTCTTTCTTGAACGTAAATATTTCAAGTTTCAACCCGTTACTGAATTATTAACACTTCTTTATTATTTATACCATACCATACCATGTGGGCTTTTCACGGGAATTTATGGGCTAAAGGGGATACTTTTAGGGGTACCTTCTATCTCAAAGCCCATCCGCTTGGAAACCGGGGACAGGATTCAAACCCGTGCGCTTGGAGACCCCTCGGACCTCAAAGCACGCATGGTTCTTTACAAATATAGGGAGTCCATTATAAATTAAGGGGAATATGGTGAGTACTCTACCATAAAAAATAACCTTTGTAAAAGAAATATTATAAAAGAGCACGAGAGGAAGAGAATACTAATTTTTCAATCCCTGTGACACCTAAGCACACTTTTCAAATATGAGAATGCTCTACTTAGTGATGGAAGTGACAAAAAAGAAAAA
>NC_059266.1:4633038-4638038 GCF_017591435.1 Portunus trituberculatus | reverse complement strand
TCACTCTCCTTTCTCTCTAACTTATTTTTCTTGTGTTCTTCATGTACTGCTACTTTTATTTATTGGTGTATTTGACACTGGTATTTATCATCGTGGTTTTAATATTGTACTGTTGATTTGTGAGATTTTGTAACATTTTTATCACTATTTTATTTATTTATTTTTTTTTAGTGATGGGAGTGGTGGTGTAAGATAAATTAGTTATAGCTTAATTTTATTGTAGTAGCAGCGGTGGTGGTGGTGGTGGTGGTGGTGGTAGTGGTGGTGGCTGTGATGAAAGGCGATAATGATGTAGTGGTAGTTATTTCTTCATCTCTAGATCGATCCCGAAGAGGAAAGTCTTTGATCGTTAGTAGTGGTGGTGGTGGTGGTGGTGGTAGTGGTATTGGTGGTGGTGGTTGCTGTTGTTCTTGCTGTTTTGTGTGAGTTTATGTTGTTAGTGATGGTGTATATATAAATTCAGTAGGACTTTTTATTGACGTTTTGTTGCTCTTGGACAGCTTACATAAAAAAAAAAAGTGAAGGCAGCAGCAGCAGCAGCAGCAACAAACAGTAGTAGTAGTTGTAGTAGTAGTAGTGGTGGTGGTGGTGGTGGTGGTGGTAAAAATAATGATGATATTACTAATAATAGGGGTATCATCAATATTATCACCAATTCTTAATTTTTTCTTCTCCGCAACGCTTTAATAATAACAATGACCACCACCACCACTACAACTACCACCACCACCATCACCACCACTACTGTTGCACTTTCATCACACACGCGACAAAGCAACAACAAACGTAACAGAGAGAAGGAATACTAATGTGACAAAGAGACAGCAGTACCGAAGCAGTGATACGCGAGTCACAACACAAGCGAACCACTGAACCCGAATACAAAGCAGCGCGAAGCTTCGAATTCGTAATGCGATACCGCGGATGAAGCAATAAGAGGGTGGCACTGGCGGTATACAGTAGCGGTGGTGGTGGTGGTGGTGGAGGGTATGGGGAGGTCCAGGAATGCCTCTTACTTCTGGTTTACTGGTAGTGGCGAAAAGTGGAGTGAAACGTAGCTTGGTGTTGATTGGTGGTGGTGGTGGTGATGTGTGGTGTGACGATACTGGCGAGGATATGTGTGGTGGTGAACTGTAGTGAGGTGAACTGAGAGAAGTCTGACCACAACTAAGTTTTTCTTTTATTATTTTTTTTTGTTATTATTGTTATTCAGTTATGGCGTCTATAACTTCTAGCACAGTTTGTTTTGATTTCCTCTAGCCAATAGGAGTCCTCCACAGCAAGATAGGTGTGTGTTCATGTGTTGGTGTCGAAGGAGTTAAGCAGATCGTAAGACAAGAAAATCGTATCTTTTTTTTTTTCTTTACTTTTTTTCTTGTGTGTGTGTAAAAGGACTGAAGATGGGAGTGCATCATTTTTTTCTTGTGTGTGTGTAAAAGGACTGAAGATGGGAGTGCATCATCCCGAAAGGTAACCAATAACGGGATGCAATGAATGGAGTGAAGTAAACAAATTACACATAACATGGGATATAAACATGATTATAAGAAAAAATCAATAAAAAAAAAATTAGAATATCAATAAACAACAACAACCAACAAATGAATGAATCAATCAAAAAATCAACTAAACACACAAACAACCAAAAAACAAAAACAAAACAAAAAGAAATAAAACAAACATAAGCTTTTTCACAAACATTAAACAAGACAGATTGGAAAAAATAAAAGAAATCAACATAATCCTCAAAAAACAATGCATAATCTCTTAATTCTAAAACGGAGGTAATAATTCTTGGCGTGACGCAAATTAAAATACAAAGCACCGAAAATCCGCAGCTTCATTTCCGGTGCTTCTATTGAACCTATTTCCCATTCCCTCTCCAATCCCTCTCCCTCTCCAGGCGGCAGGAAGTGAGAGGAGAAAGGGAAGGTATGGTACAGTTAGACAGAGCAGGGAGAGGAGGAGAGAAAGAGAGGGAGGAAAGGATACTGTTTGAAAAAGTAATGGTGTTTTTCTGTATCTCTCCAACTGGCGCTAGGAGGCTCGTGGGGAGGAGGGTGAGGGAGGGAGGGATCAGGGAAGGTGTGAGTAAAAAAGTAAATATATTTATTCATTGTATTTAGGAGGAGGAAGGTGAAGGCAGCTGTTAAAAAGAAATGAAAAAAAAAGGCTTTAATCGTGTTTTTGTATTCGCAGCGAGGGAGCGGGAAGAAATATGGAGAGAAATTGTTAAAAATGTGTATGTATTTAGTCATTTCATTTGCGAGACGGAAGGAGAGGAGCGAGACAGAGAGGGAGGGAGGAAAGGATTGAAAGAGTGAGAAGGAAGGGCAGGATGAAGTCAAGGAAGGAAGAATGATAGGATGGAATGATGAAAAAAAAAAAGGAAAAAGGAATAGGAGGAGCTGAAAGAAGAGAGTGATGGGAAGAGACAGGAAAGGAAAAGGGGCTGAAAGAAAAGATAAATTAAATCAGAAAAGGAGAGGAAGAGAAAGAGGAAGGAACAAGGGAGAGATGGGTTGATGGGAGGAAAGAGGTGGGTGTTAGGTAGGGATGTTGGAAGGAAGACAGAGAAGAGAGAGAGGGTGGGAAGGGTGGAGGGAATAGGGTCAGAGGAGGGTAAGGAAATAAATGAGGACATTCATCTCTGTCTCTTGTAGCGAGTTGGGGTAAAGTGGAAATAAAAACTGGGTGAAGCATAAATAAACAAAAATGCGCAATCACTTCACACGTTTATCTCATTTTAATCAAGTGTGTTTTTTCCCCCCTAAAACTTTATGACCATCGCGTGCCATTACTTATTGTTAAAGAGACAAGGTAACATTAATATAAATCTCCACTTCTGTTATACTCACCGTACTTACTGATGTAGCACGGCATAACTTCCACCATTACTAAAAACAAACATATATTTTTCAATTACTCTAACAGGAAATTTTATCACACCACCTGATGAGTCATAATATAACCGAAATGTAAACAATCTGAGTCTATAATTTAATTGGCTTTAAATCCAACAGTATCTAATTGTATCTAACCTCATCCCGCCTCACCTTATGCCACTTTAACTATACGTAACCAAATTCGACAAATCTAACCTACTATAAATTCATCTAACTTCATCTGACCTATCATAACGGAAACTGATTTAATTTAACCCAACCTAACCACATAACAATATTAAACAAAACCTAGACATAACTCAACGTTAGCTAACCTTACCTTACCTAAATTAACTTAACCTTACCTAACCTAACCTAACCAATTCAAACCAAACCAAACCAAATCTAACCTTAGTTCAACACCCCTAACTTTACCTTACGCAACTTAACCCAACCCAACCGAACCGAACCCAACCTAACCCAACTTAACCTAACCTTACGAAACTAAACCCAAACCAAACTTAGCTTAACTCAACATACCTAAGCTAATTTAACCTGACTTATCTTAACTCACCTTATACCATAACTTAACCACCTAACTTTACGTGCCATCGCAAACCATATTTCAACACATTTTTTTTTTTTTTCTTGAAGACAAGGTAAGGAGCTCAATTAGTGGCCAGCAACGATCCTGGCTTCTCTTTTCTCTATTTTCTCAAAACAAGGTAAGGTATGAAGACGAGCTCTCTCTCTCTCTCTCTCTCTCTCTCTCTCTCTCTCTCTCTCTCTCTCTCTCTCTCTCTCTCTCTCTCTCTCTCTCTCTCTCTCTCTCTCTCTCTCTCTGGGATAAGAAAATCTAAGTATTATCTATTTTCTACCAAGAGCAACGAAAGATATATACATTTTTCCCCTATTTTTTTACTAAAGGTAATTGGTTCGCTACTGACAAAAAAAAAAGAGTATATGAGTGAGTTATCTATTTCCTCGCTGCGGACAGGGAAAAAAGTCATATATACGAGTCTTTTCTGTTAATATTTTCCCGCTAAGTAGATCGGTTAATCTTTTCCTTCTTTTTTTCGAGAACGAGGGAAAAGTGCAGCTTGATTTGTTCATCTATTTATTTCCTGTTTTCTTTTGACTGCCAGAAAATAGATAATGATTTTTTTTTCGATTTTCATATTACGGACGAAAAAAAATTTGACGCGTGATTTATTTTTACTTTTTTTCCGAAACGAAAAAAAAGTGCTCGTGGATTAATCTTTTCGTTAATTTCTTCGCTATAAACCCCCAAAAAAAAAACTACGGTAGGAGAGTAATTTATTTCCTAGTGAATTTATGTTTTTATCTATTTGTTCGTTGTAGAAGGAGCATTTTTCATTTTGTCGCTAAGGATGATCAATACAAACAGGTAAATCTTTTGTCTTTTTTTTCACTATGAACGGAAAATAGACACGTCAATCATTTCATAACTTTTTTCTCACACCTAAGAGAAAAGAAAGCAAAATAGGTATGCTTACTTTCCTACTTTCCCACTGCGGACGATAAAAGCAAACAGGTGATTTTTTTTTCAAGTATTTTCTTACTTTGAATGTAAAAAAAAAAAAAAAAAAACAGACGAGTGAATCTTATCAATCTCGTTACAATTTATAAGAAAAAAGACCCGTACTTTTTTATTTTTAATGCTTTCTCACTCTGGACACAAAAAAAAAATGACATACAGTAAGTTTATTTTTTTACATATCCACCGAGAACGAAAAATAAATAAATAAATAAACAAGTCAATTTATCCATTTACCAATTTATTTTTCTCTATTTTCTAGATATGGACAGGAATAAAGGCACAGAAAGATGAGAGTGGATAGAACAAGCCGTCGTGTCCCTCTGTCCCTGTGTCCCGGTGCCCCACATGACGGGGAGGTGCTTAACAATGCAGGTGAGGCTGGCGAGACTCCCATCGACTCGCCACACCTGACCTTTTCCGAGGCAGCGCGAGGCCCACCCTGCGCCGCCTGATTTAATGATGTTTCTGCAGCCAGGCACAGCGATGGTATTATTATTAACACGCAATTCCTTCATTCAGGGAGCGCGGCGTTGTGGCCATTACTGTGTGTGTGT
>NC_059266.1:4623038-4630538 GCF_017591435.1 Portunus trituberculatus | reverse complement strand
GAAAAACAACTACCGAAACCTCTTGAAATTTCCAACACCCAACAGGAAGGAAGGGAAGGAAATAGAGGGGAAGGAAGAAAATGGAAGAAGGGAGGGAAGAGAGGAAGGATGGAAAGAGAGGGAAGGTGAGGAAAAGGAACGAAAATAAGAGAAAGAAAGAAGGAAAAGAGAGGAAAAGAAATGAAAAAAGAAGGAAATGAGATGGAGAGATAAGGAAGCGAAGGGAATTGAAGTAGAGAGAATGGAAAGGGAGGAAGAGAGGGAATGGAAGAACAGAGGAGGAGAAATAGGAGAGAAGGGAGGAAAATGACAGGAGAGGGGAGAAAAGGAAAGAAAGAAAGGGAGGGAAAGTGAGGGGAAGGAAGGAGATAAGAGAGGGAAGGGAAGGGAAAAAGGGAAGAATGGAAGTTAAGAGAATGGAAGGGAACAAATAGAAGGGAAGGAAGAGAGAATAAATAAGGGAGGGGAAGAAAAGAAGGAAGAAAAGAAAGGAAGGAATGGAGGAAAATCACAAGACAGGAGAGAAAAGAAAGAAAAAAAGGTAGGCGAAGGGAGGGGAAGGAAGATGAGGAAAGAAGGAAGGAGAGGAATGGAAATAAAGAAAATGGAAGGGAGAAAGAGAGGGGAAAGAAGAGAGAGAAATAAGGAAGGGGAAAGAATACAGAAGAAAAAAGAAGAGGAATGGAATGGAAAAGCAGAAAGAAGAGAAGGGAAGGATGGAGGAAAACAACAGGACAAGAGAGGAAAGAAGGAAAGGAAGTGAGGAAAAGTGAGGAAGGGAGGAGATGGAGGAAGAGAAGGAAGGGAGGGATGTGAAGAGAAGGGCAGGATGAGAGGTGAAGGAAGAGAGAACGACAGGACAGGAGAGGAAAGGCAGGAAAGAAAGGGAGGGGAAGTGAGGGGAAGGGAGATGGTGGGGAGTTGGGGGGGGGGACTTTACCGAGGCAAACTGAACGACAAGGGACGAGACAACGAGAGTGACGGAGAGCAAACAGGAACACAAAGACTCAACGTTTCCAGAGATGATTTACCCTTCCCCTCCCTCTTCCTCTTCCTCTTCCTCTTCCTCCATGCTCCTTCTCCTCCTCCTCTCCTCTTCTCTCCGCCCTAAAGTCTTGCTGCTCTTTTCATCCTCCACCTCCTCCTCTTCTGGGTGTCGCTTCCTTGTCTCTTTCTTTCTCTTTCTCTTTTCTTTTTCCTTTTCCTCCTCCTCCTCTATTTACTTTCTTTTACTTCTCCATTAGTTCCTTCTTTCCATTTTACCTCCCCGCTCTTCTATCAGCCTTCCCTCCTCCATTTTTTCTCTCTTTCTTCATCTTTCTCCTTTTTCTTCATATCCTTTATCCTCTTTCTCTCCTCCTCCGGGTCTCATTTCTCGTCATTTTTATCTCCATCTTCTTCATTCCCTCTACAGGTTTCCTCTCTCCCCTTTCCCATCGTGCACGCTTTCCTCTCCTCTTTACCTCCCTTATTTCCTTCCGTGCCTCCTCCTTCATTCTTTTCCTCTGCTCTAAAACCTCATTCTTTATCCTCCCCCGTCTGCTCCATTCTCCTCCCTCACTTTCCCTCCTAAACTCTCCTTCATCTTCTCCCTTCTTTTTTTACTTCTCATTCTTCGTCTTACCTTTGCTCCTGAGTTCTTTTCTTTCCTCTTATTCCCCTTCCTTACTTTAAACTCCTCCTTCTTTTCTTTCTCTTCTTCTTCTCCTCACTAATCTACTGACTTTCTACTTTCATACCCTCACCTTTCCTTTACCTGTCAATCTCATTCTCTTCTTTCAATTTCCTCTTTATTTTTTCCCTCGTTTTCTGAGTCTGTCTACTTTTCTCCCTTATTTCCCCAACTTCTTTCCCGCCTTTAACTTGTTCACTTTCCCTTCATCATCCACTCATTCTCCCTCACCTTTTAACTTTTATCTTCCTCTTACTCCTCCTCCTCCTTCATTTTCATTCTTTCGTCTTCATCTCCCTGTCACGCTTTCACGTATAATCCTCTTCCATCCTCATTTCTTCTTTTTTTCCTTCCTTCCTCTTTTCTTACTCTTCCTTGCTGACTTTCGAGATCCTTCCTCTTCCTCTTCCTCTTTCCCCCTTTCTTCCTCACCTTATAAGATCAACTAACCATTATCTTCACTTCCTTCCTCTACCTATTAGATTTCCGTGAACCGCCCCTTCTTCCTTCCTTCCTTCGTCTTCGACCCACCAACTATCTTCCTTCCTTCCTTCCTTCCTTCCTTCCTTCTTCTCTTCTTTATCACCCGATCAGACCGACCAACTACCATCCTTTCTTCCTTCTTCCTCCTACTAAATTGCTGCGAACCCCACTTCTCTTCCTTCCTTCGTCTTCTCCTCTTCTTCCTTATCCTATAGGAATTACGAACTCATTATCTTTCATTGCTTCTTCTTCCTATTAGATTTTCGCGAACTCCCCCTTTTTCCTGCCTCCTATTCCTCCTCTTCTTCCTTACCCTATCGGAACAAAAACCCATTAACTTTCATTCCTTCCTCTTCCTATTAGATTTCCGTGAGCCCTTCTTCCTTCTTTCGTCTTCTCTTCTTCCTTACATTATCAAACCCATACACCAATTTCCTTCCTTCTTCCTATTAGATTTCAACGAACCCCCCCCTACTTCCTTCTTCTCCTCTTCTATATCAATCTATCAGAACCACGAACCCTCCTTCCTTTCTTCTTCCTATTAAACTTCCGCGAACCCTTCTCCTTCCTCTCTCCATCTTCTTCCCCCTCCTCCTTCACGCACCGGACCTCCTCTCCCTGCTGTCCTTGCCCTCCGAGAGAACGATCAGTCAACGCTGGCAAGGTAATTACCCCAACACCTGCCCTGCCTACCTGCGCAGCGTGACGTCACTGTTGTCTCTGGGGACGTCACAGGCGAAGTGTCATCTGAGTGGAGGAGAAAAATGATAATGTAAACGTGAATGAAGCCCGGGCGTTGATTGGCTGCTAGTGTCAACAACCCGGGACGACTGCATGAAGTGAGGCGCCTTGGTGTTTTGTTGGCAATTCTCATGGTCTTTTTTTCTATGAAGGTTAGGTTAGGTTGGGTTGGTTGGAGTTGGGTTAAGTTAGGTTAGGTTAGCTTACGGTAGGGTAGGGTAGGGTAAAGTAGGTTGGGTTAGGGTAAGTTTGGTTTGGGTTTGGTTAGGTTAAGTTTGGATGGGGTTGGGTTGGGTTAGGTTAGATTTCCTTAAGTTAGGTTAGGTTAGCTTGGCTCAGGTTACGTTAGGTTAGATCTCTTTACATACAGGTTCTATAATTTGCACCTTTGTAGGCTGGGTTAAGTATCGAAGTATGAGTTAATTGTAGGTTTTGTAAATTGTAAGATAAAATTCTGTGCTGATTCTTATGATGTGCTTTTTTTTTTTTTTTTCCTTCTTTTTATCCCATGCAGATTCTATAACTTGAGGCACGTCTCCATGGGGTGTTTTTTTTTTTTTTTTTTTCTTCAGTATGTTCGATTTGTCAGCCAATAAGGAGACAACACTAAAAGAAAATAATAAATGAATGAAAATAACAGACAGGTGTTTTGCTTCGCGCTTTTTATGACTTTTTTTTGCCGCAGCTTCAATTCGTCAGCCAATAAAGACACGGAAATTAAAGAAGAAAAAGAGAATTAAAAAAAAAAGAGCAGATATTGGTGTGGCTATATTCAATTTCATATTTTCTCTTGATATATGTGATTAAATATTTTTTGTTCTATTTTGTCAGAAAAATATGTTTTAAATATTTCTCCAATGTCTGATGCTTTGTAAATGTGGTGATATGGAAATCGGTATGTTTATTTTTTCTTATTTTCAAATTTATACGTGAAAATAATAAGAAAAAAAATATTACGAACAATGTCGAAGTAAATGTTTGAGTTAACTAGTAATTACATAAGCAAATTTTTTAGTGTAATAAATAATACAACCTCGTGGCAATCTCGTGTCAAGAGTTGTGGATGAGGAGGAGGAGGAGGAGGAGGAGGAGGACAAAAAGAAAAAGGAAAAAAAAAAAAAAAAAAAAAAATGAATGAATATGAATATGAATATGAAAAAGAAGGAGAAAGAGAAGAACAAGAACAAGAAGAACAAGAAGAAGAAGAAGAAGAAGAAGAAGAAGAAGAAGACGAAGAAGAAGAAAAGGAAGGAGTAAGAGAAGGAGGAAGAGAAAGAAAAGGAGAAAAAGAGGAGAGAACCGAGGACGATTAATAATAAGAAAAATAAAAAATAAGAAAAGGAAAAAAAGAAGAGGAGGAGAAGAAGAAGAAGAAGAAGAAGAAGAAGAAGAAGAAAAGAACAACAACAAAAACAACAACAACAACAAGGAAGAAGAATAATGCAAGAGTTGGGGTTGACACAAGCATTTCCCTGTGTGTGTGTGTGTGTGTGTGTGTGTGTGTGTGTGTGTGTGTGTGTGTGTGTGTGTGTGTGTGTGTGTGTGTGTGTGTGTGTGTGTGTGTGTGTGTGTGTGTGTGTGTGTGTGACGGAGCGTGACATCTGGGATCCAATCAGGCCCATTCTACGTAACTCTCCTTGGCTCCCCCGCGTGACGGAACAATCGATGAGGAAGTAGTCACGTCAATAGGGCGCGGGGACGGTAATGACAGCGATCCCCGTGACAAACATGACAAAGGAACCATGGCGGAGAAAAAGAAAGTGACGCAGATCGATGGCCAAGATCATCTCACCTTCCCTCTTCTCATATAACAATAGGGAGAGAGAGAGAGAGAGAGAGAGAGAGAGAGAGAGAGAGAGAGAGAGAGAGATAGAGAGATATGAGGTCAATGTATATTTAGATCATCTCTCTCTCTCTCTCTCTCTCTCTCTCTCTCTCTCTCTCTCTCTCTCTCTCTCTCTCTCTCTCTCTCTCTCTCTCTCTCTCTCTCTCTCTCTCACGAAGCCCAAACATAACATCACATCCCCTCGCAAAACAACACGCGACAATCACACCTGCTTTAGATCTCCTTAATAACCCACCTATGTCACGCCTAATTGCTTACCTGGACACGTGCGACCCTTCCCCTTAGCAGCGTCCATTTTTCTCACCTGTTTCAAGGGCCCGAGTCACAGCCAGACAGGAGTGCTGGTGTTTAGACTTGCCACAATTAATTCAACGAGGGGGCCTTTTTTTTTTTTGTCACATACTGTTACCCTTTAATTAACGAGGGGAGAGGCAGGTCACCGCTTCCTGATACCTCATTAGCACACGACATGGTGAGACAGTAAGGAATGAGGGAGCGAAGGAATTAAAATCAGTGTGTGTGTGTGTGTGTGTGTGTGTGTGTGTGTGTGTGTGTGTGTGTGTGTGTGTGTGTGTGTGTGTGTGTGTGTGTGTGTGTGTGTGTGTGTGTGTGTGTGTGTGTGTGAGAGAGAGAGAGAGAGAGAGAGAGAGAGAGAGAGAGAGAGAGAGAGAGAGAGAGAGAGAGAGAGAGAGAGAGAGAGAGAGAGAGAGAGAGAGAGAGAGAGAGAGAGAGAGAGAGAGAGAGAGAGAGAGAGAGGGAGTGGAGAGGAGGAATTAAAATTAAGGTTTGTTTGTGTGTGTGTGTGTGTGTGTGTGTGTGTGTGTGTGTGTGTGTGTGTGTGTGTGTGTGTGTGTGTGTGTGTGTGTGTGTGTGTGTGTGTGTGTGTGTGTGTGTGTGTGTGTGTGTGTGTGTGTGTGTTGATACATGTTCAAAGGGACTATTCCGAGCTTGATAGTCAATAGCTGTTCGTTACTATCCATCTACCGGTCACAGTGTCTATCTATTTGCCATCCAATCAAATTCAACTGGCCATGACCAACTTTGCCTACACTCATTCTATCGACCTCTCCCTCTCTCTCTCCCACACTCCCTCACTCTCTCTCCTCTCCTCTCCCTCTGCTCCTAACCTTAAAAACTACGCACGTTTCCTTTCCTTCCTTCCTCTTCACGTCTCTATAGGATACAAACTTTACTTCATTTCCTCTCTCTCTCTCTCTCTCTCTCTCTCTCTCTCTCTCTCTCTCTGGGCATATCCATTACACCTTTCCGTTCCTTGATCACGTATTTTCCCTCTCTCTCTTTCCTCCCTCTCTCACCTCTCCTCTTTTTCTACTTCTCTTCCTGTATTCTCGTCAAAACAACTCCCTATCCCTACCACCTCCTCCCCCTTCCGATCCTACTTCCCGGTAAGAGTGACTGGCCACGTAATGTCCTTCAGCTGGAAACAAATGAGCCAATTTAACATTTTCCGACACTCATTAGTGAAGGACAAATTTTAAACGAGTTCCTAAAATGTTGTGGTGGATCCTGCCTTACTGAGAGGAAGTGCGGGGGGTGAGGGGGGTGGTGTGAAGGGGTAGGTGAAAGGAAAAGCAGGTGAGGGATGAGGAAGAAGTGAAGGAGACATGTTTGATAGGCGGTATGTTTTAAGGGAACAGAGGGAACAGAAAGGGTATGTCAGATAAAGGTATATATTTTTTTTTTATGTAGAGGGGAATCTGGCCAAGGGCAACAAAAATGACGAGATAAAAAGGCCCACTTAAATGCCAGTCCCCAAGTAGGTCCGAGAGAGTTAGCCAAAAGAATGGGATAAATGTCTGGAAACCTCCCTCTTACATGAGTTCAGGTCAAAGGAAGAATATACATAAGCAGGTAGGGAGTTCCAGAGTTCACCAGAGGGATACAGGTAATGTGCACATAGGGGACAGGTATCTGAGCACAGGTGAGGTGGACAGGTAAGATTGAGAGGCAAAAAAAAATAATACGCAAACAATATAAAAAAAAAATTAACGGGATTGAAGTGAATAGAGAAATCCAGAAATAGAGGGTAATTTAAGAGACAAGTTAAGGACAATTAATGAAAAGATAAATTATAGAAAAGTAAGGTTGCAAATAAAGAAAAAAGCAAAGAAGTGAATTAACAGACAGAAGTGTGAAAAGGTAAAGAAAAAAACTTAGAAATAGGTAAAAACAATAAAAAGCATAAATGTAATAAAAAGTAACGATGATAGATAAGACTAAAACAGGAAAAAAGAACAACAAAATGGATTGAGTAAAAAAAGTATTGGAAAAAGAGAAAAAAAAAGACAATTAAGAAGCAGACGAGGCACTTAAGGAACAGAGGGAAAATATACAAAAATAAGGTTGAGAACAAAATCAATACAAAAACCTAAAAATAAGACAGCAAAAAGAAATTGTGGGATCGAGAACAAGTGAGAAGGGGCACGCAAAACACAAGTAAGTCAATGATACAATTTCAAGACAGTGAAACTAAAAGAAATGAAATAAAATGACAAAAATGCAGTAAAGACACAATAGTTTAGTAAGTTGATAAAAGCACACTGGTAAGTAAAGGGTCGTATTTTGGAGCAATCACAGGACAGGTGGTTCATATATACAGAAATATCTGAAAAAAAAAAAATTATGAAAAGAAAAATTAAGTAAAGAATAGGAATATAGTGTTAGTACAAGTAAATGAATAAGAAGGGGAAAAAGATAGATATAAATGAGTTAGTACGGAAAAGGTGAAAGGATGAGG
>NC_059266.1:4585538-4618038 GCF_017591435.1 Portunus trituberculatus | reverse complement strand
TTCACAGTGACTCATGGTGATTTATAGGCGCACTTAATGCATTTTTTCCTCAATACTTCACCATAAAGTTAACGAATGGCCGTCTTTCCGGTGATGGTGACTGATGATGTGCAGCGAGCGATTAAGATGACAAAATATGGTGCTTGGGATGCGAGATAGGAGAAGATAATGCGTGTGGCTATTGTAGTCAGGTGGATGGTGATGTATGGTGTGGGTATGGTGAGGGTATGGTGATGATAAACTGCAGCATGGTATTAAGACATCACCAATTAAGACACTATAAAAAAGAAAGGCTATGGGATACAGTTGGAGTTGGTATGGTGATGGTATGGTGTCGGTATGGTGAAGCGAGCAATTAAGAAAATAAAATACGGTGTTTTGTGGTGTTAAAAATAAATAATACAGCAGGTTGTATGGTGAGGAAGTTACTATTATGTGACAGTATGGTATAAAATATGATGACTGAGATGCTGTAAAAAGAGAGACTATGATGTACAGTGCGTATTCTATTGGCATTAAGAGTCGACAGTTTGGCGACGCTATAGTGCAAATAATAATGAAGGTGACAAAATATGGTGCTTTGAGATACCAAAAAGAAATGGTTGTATATATCATGACTTGAAGCGGGCATTTCACTGTAAGGTACGTGACAGGGTGATCAGTACAGTGCAAATATGGTGACGCGAGGGGTTCAGATAGTGCAATGATCCTGAACAGCAGATAGGAGTGGTGGTGAGCGAGCGTATGTTCTATAATGACAATGGTAGTACTATGGCTATGGTGCAAGGACAGATCTCTGAGTAGATGTATAGTGACCGTATGGTATTAACGGCAAAGGTAACATGGAAAGACTGTGTTACATGAACTTTATGGTGCGGACATGGTGCGTGAGTGACGGTAACCCTTTGAAATCATGTAAGGTAATCTTTATGGTGTCTCAGAGGCTTTAATGCAGTGATAAGTGGACATAGTGACTTCAGAAACTTGTATCTTGAAGTAGTGTATTTCCAGCACGCCAAAATCACACGATAAAAGACAGGAAACGCTACATGTTTGCCTGATCCCTTCTGGCAACTTCCTTATTTTGTATTTTTCTAGTCTGTTTAAGTTGAGTTACCGCGCTGCTGCAAGGAGTTCATAAGGCGCCTGCTGGGATTAAAGAACGCGTTTATTTTCCAAAACTGTCTTAAATCGAACCAAACTAGGAACCTTTCAGCGAGTAGAACGCAACACCAAAGAGCCAGCCCGGTGGTGCGTGGGTGGACAGAAGGTACAGGGGGATGGGAATGGGTGGGTAACAAGGTGAACGTCCGAGGCGAGTTGGTGGAAATAGAAATGTATAAGCGAATGAGAAACGACAAGTGACTTTAGGCTGGACAATAAACTCACGTCACCAGCGATTAATATCAGCGGTAAACAACAACGATAGCAACAATGACAACAAGAACAACACGCGGCTGATTTAATTCGATTTCCATTGCCTTTTGTTTCAACCCATCAATATCAGAAATGTTGACTCCCTCCTCACTCAGCCCTCTCTCTCTCTCTCTCTCTCTCTCTCTCTCTCTCTCTCTCTCTCTCTCTCTCTCTCTCTCTCTCTCTCTCTCTCTCTCTCTCTCTAAGTATATTCGTTCTCCCTCTCTTCCTCTCTTTCTCTCTCTCCCTCTTCCTCTTCCCTCCCCAGCTTCACAAGACTTTCTCCCCAGGGTTAAACTTGAAGTCTTGCCTCCCTACTCCTCCCCAACTCCATCACAGAGCCGTCAACCTCCTCCTCCTCCTCCTCCTCCTCCCTCAAAACAACCTGAAACTCGGGCACATTACCCCTCCTTCCCTTTCTTTTCCAACTTTTTTTCCCTCTACCTTCCTATTTTTTTTCCTCCTTCCCTCTTCTCCCTACTCATCTCCCCCACAACCTTAGCCCATTTTTTTTCTCTCCCTCCTTTGTTCTTTCTCTTTTCTCTTCTTCCTCCTTCAGATCTCTTCCTTTCGATTCTGTATTATTCTCTCCATCTATCTGTTTATCTCCCTCCCTCACTTTCTCCCTCTTTCATCTTATCTTCCCTCACTCTCCTCTAACTCAACTTGCTTCTTCTCTATATTGTTCTCCTGTCTCCTTCCTTCTCTCCTTCCTTCCCATCTCCCTTGTCTTCACCTCCTAACAAGCTAGCGCACCTTCCCCTTCACAGTACCACGACACACCTGTCTTAAGTCTATCCCTTCAACTTACCTGTCTTCTCCCCACTGCCCCCAAATCTTCCCATCCCCTCTCCCCTCACACCGTCCCCTTGAACCTCGCCTTGCCAAACGGATACGCATCTACTCTCATCCGAACTTTTACAGGAAAAAGACCCCTAAAAGAAAAAGATCGTGACAAACAACGGGGGTAAAAAGTTATTATGAATGGATAACGGATACGGAGGTGGGAAAAGAGCCGGAGAGAGAGGGGGAGAGGTGGTCAGAGGTAAAGATACAGACATGAAAGTAGTGCAGTAAGAAGTTGGTTTCATCCCGCTGGTGTAAGCAAGTGAATATGTGAGACCGCTTGCAGCCATGACAGCCTTTCTCTTGGGGACAGGGACCAGGTGAGGGCTGAGAACCATTACCAGGATAGCCGCCCGCCCGCCAGCCCGCCTACCAGCCCGCCCGCCCACCTACCCACCAGCCAGCCAGCCAGCCAGCCAGCGAGCCAACCATCCAACCGGCCCTCCCGCGTACGTAAGATTCAGATAATAGCGAGACATCCTGTAACCATCTGTGCCTCCCGGATGATGGAATGACAACCGGTACAGCCATCTCGCATTCCGGATTATGAAGTGACGTGAGTTCAAATCCCAAGCGCTGCGGTCCCTTGAGTCACTGAGGAAGGAACAAAGACCGAACTCGAGCAAGTGAGACCGAAGCAAACCGAAGTGAACCCAAGCGAACCGAAGTGAACCGAAGTGAACCGAGGTGAATCAAAGTGCTGATGAAGATGAAGATACGAGCAAGGGCGAAGAAGGAGGTGGTGGATGGGGAGGAGGAGGAAGATGGGGAGGATGAGATAAGAACCCCCAATCATCCCTATCACCCCTCGCACTCCCCACCCCGAAAAGCCCCCTACCGCCCCTCCAGCGCCCTCCTCCTCGTGGTTCTCCTCTCCCTGCTATGCCAAGGGCGCTGTGAATGGCATGATGGGGAGGAGGACCTTATATCCCCAACACCTCCACACATGGGCCCCGCTGAAGGTAGGTGAAGGAAGGGACAAGGGAGGGAAGGGGAGGAAAGCATTTTGGGAGGAAAGAAATGTAGTTATGAGAGAAAGATAAGACAGGAGAAATGGGGGAAAAGGGAAAAAAGAAGGGAAGAAAGGGGAGAATGAAAAAAACTAGCAAAGTAGGGAGGAACAGTGGCAAGGTGAAAATAAAGATGGGAAGAGAAGGGAATAGAAGAAAACGAACATAGGAAGGAAAGCGCATTGGAGAACAAGGGAAATGTAGGCAACTTGAAAAAGAAAAAGGATAAGAAAGAGAGGAGAAGAGAATAAACGGGATGGATAGGAAGAAGAGAGAAGGAAAAGGAATAATACTTGATGAAAATGGAAAGAAAAGTGAAGATGAATAGAAATAAGAAGGAAAGAAGAAGAAAATGAGAACAAAATGATGAGAGAGAGAGAGAGAGAGAGAGAGAGAGAGAGAGAGAGAGAGAGAGAGAGAGAGAGAGAGAGAGAGAGAGAGAGAGAGAGAGAGTGAGAAGAAAAATAAGCAACAGCATAGAACAAAGTAAAACAAATGAAGACAAAACCAAGCAAAGCAAAGCAAGGGGAGAGAAAACGAAGACAAGAAAGAGGAGCAGGGCAAGGAAGAGAAGAGAAAGCAAGGAGGTTGAAGAGAAAAACAAGGGAAGGGAAGAGAAGGGCAGCGCTTTCTAAGATAAGGAAAAGGTAGGAACACTGTAACACGAAGGCAGGTAAACAGAATTGTAGCAGAAATATATGTAGAACTGTAAGAGAGAGAGAGAGAGAGAGAGAGAGAGAGAGAGAGAGAGAGAGAGAGAGAGAGAGAGAGAGAGAGAGAGAGAGAGAGAGAGAGAGACACTAAATCATAAATGTGGTAACGGAAGGTGGAAGGGAGAGACGAAAGGAGAGAAAAGCACAAATGTGAGGAAAGGATAAGGGAGGGAACGAAGGAGGGAGGGAAGAAAGGAGGGAATGACAAACGCGGAGGGTCAAAGGGAATGGGACCACTTGGGAGGGAGGGAAGGAAGGGAGGCAGGGAGGAAAAGAGAGGAAAGAAGGAAAGGATGATAAATGTAATGGTTTGGGGGGGGGGGAAGGGTTAGGCAAGCAGGATGGAGGAGAAAGAGGGAATAAAAACAGAGTGAAGACCAAGATGGGAGGAAAGGCGAAGGTAGAAGAGGGAGGAAAACATACTGAAAATGGAAACAAGACGAAAGGAGAATTGGAAGGTGACTAAACAAAGGAAAGATGGAGAATAGGATCAAGGAGGAGGAAGAAAGAGAAAGATAAAAAAAAAAACGAAAATGAAACGTAGAGAAAATTGAAACTAAACGAAAGAAACCAATGAAGAGAAGAAGAAAGGATAAATAATATAATTGAAAAGAAAAGAAAAGAGAAAAAAGAAAGAAGAAAGGACATGAATAAATGAACGAAGGAGAAGGAAGGAAGGAAGAAATATATAAACAGGTGCAGGTGCAGGTCAGAGAGAGAGAGAGAGAGAGAGAGAGAGAGAGAGAGAGAGAGAGAGAGAGAGAGAGAGAGAGAGAGAGAGAGAGAGAGAGAGAGAGAGAGAGAGAGAGAGAGAGAGAGAGAGAGAGAGAGAGAGAGAGAGAGAGAGAGAAATAAGGCGAAGAGCAATAAAAAAATTGAACTAAGGAGGAGAAACGTTCTGACCGAAAAAAAATTAATTTGAGAGAGAGAGAGAGAGAGAGAGAGAGAGAGAGAGAGAGAGAGAGAGAGAGAGAGAGAGAGAGAGAGAGAGAGAGAGAGAGAGAGAGAGAGAGAGAGAGAGAGAGAGAGAGAGAGAGAGAGAGAGAGAGAGAGAGAGAGAGAGAGGAAAGACCGAGGCCCAGATGAAAGGATAAAATGAATTAATGGAGAAAATATATTGGACTGGAACGAAAATTAATATCAAAAGAATAAACGATGTAAAAAAGAATAGAAAGGTGTCAAAATGTAAATGTTGGCGAATATGAAAAAATGCAGGAAATAATATGATAATGTGGTGAGTTACTTGCAAAATGTATGAATAAAACTAGAAAATGGAAGAAAAAATTAGATCCCACGAAATGTAAACAGCATTAAAATAAATAACAACTGTATATTTTTTTTTCTTTATTCATTTCTTTACATTATGAATCTTGGGGTCTCTCTCTCTCTCTCTCTCTCTCTCTCTCTCTCTCTCTCTCTCTCTCTCTCTCTCTCTCTCTCTCTCTCTTCTCTCTTCTCTTTCTTTCTCCAAATTCTTCTCTTTTCTCCATCTCCTCTTCTCTTGTCTCCCGTTTCCCCTTTCCTTAATTTTAGTTCTCCCTTCCTCTTCACTTCAATTTATCTTCTGCTCTTCTACTCCCGTTTCATCTCTCTTCTGTTCTGTTTCTCTTCTCTCCTCTATTCTCTATTTTCTACTTAATTTTTTTCTCATTTTGTTTCATCTATTTCATAACAACTGGTTCAAAATGTTTTCTCGTTTATTCATCCCCTCATCTCTCTCTCTCTCTCTCTCTCTCTCTCTCTCTCTCGTCTTCTCTCTCTCGTCTTCATCCTCTGCATCCCCTACCATACATCTTCCTCATAGCCTTCCTTCTACACCCCACACTCATTTTCAGTGTCTCTCTCTCCCTCACACTCAAGTAATTTGCTTTCCCTCTCAAACACACGCACACACACACACACACACACACACACACACACACACACACACACACACACACACATCCTCTCGTCTTCAAGTCTTCACCCTCTCTCTCTCTCTCTCTCTCTCTCTCTCTCTCTCTCTCTCTCTCTCTCTCTCTCTCATTTCTTTCCCCTCACACCCTCACGAAGACCTCAATTACTCCTAAGTCATTAAGAGTGGCAGGCGGCGAGGCCAGAGCAAGAGGAATGAAGCGAAAGATGAGAAAATGAGAAAAGAGGCAATGTCACTAAAAGACATATGACAGAGAAATGAATGACATGGGGAGAGGAAGGAGGAGGACGGAGAGAGAGAGAGAGAGAGAGAGAGAGTGACAAGGGGGACGGGTGATAGGAGTATTAAGAGAGATGAAAAAGATAGGAGTGTGAGAAAAGGGAAGGATGTAGGGATAAATATAAAAGGAAAGGATAGGAAGGAGGATTGGGAGATTGGAGAGGAAAAGGAAAAAAGATGGGAAAAAGGGAAAATATAGTGAAAGGAAAGGTAAAGAGAAAGGAAAAGAAAAGATGAAAAATGGGAGAGTAATAGGTACGAGGAGGGAGAGGATGATAGGATAAGGAGACAGATGTAGAGGAGGGGTGATGAATGGAGAGGCAAAGAGATGGAAAACTGGAAGAAGAAAGAAAAAAGACAGAGCGGGAGAGAGTAGAAAAATGTAGGGAGGAGAAGGGAGAGAGAAAGCAGGCAGAGAGGGAAATTAAGAAAAGAAAGAAGGAAAAAAGGGAGGTAAAAACTAGATAGAGGAAAAAACGAAGAGAGAGAGAGAGAGAGAGAGAGAGAGAGAGAGAGAGAGCAGGCCAGGATTAACTGTAAACCTTGATAACTTATTGTGAGCGTAAGTTAAAAATACATCGACGCCGAAGATAAGAGAATGTTGGGAAATTGAGTGAAGGCGACGAAAATAATGTTGACCAAATGTTGTTTTAGTGTTAAGGTTTAGACAAGAATCTCGCAGCGTAACCAACACAACGAGTCTACACATCTCCCTTCCTCCTCTTCTCCTTTCCTCCTCCTCTCCCTCATCCTCATTCCGCACCTAAATATTACTTTGCCACGACACCCCTCCTCCTCCTCCTCCTCCTCCTCCTCCCTCCTATTTGCAACACATTTTTCCTCCTTCACTCTTCTCTTCCTTCGTCAAGTATTTTTTCCTTCCTTTCTCTTTCTCTTTTCTTCATACATTCGTCTTCTTCAACATCCGGATTTTTTTTCTTTCTTCCTTTTTACTCCTTCGTTTCTTCTTTCTTCTCGTCTTTAAGCTTTCAATCTACGTCGCTTCTTCCTCCCATTCCTTCATCTTTCCATTCTTCCTTCTCTCGTCTTTATCACTCACACTCTGTCACTTCTTCCCTCGCTTACTTCCCTCATTTGTTCCTTCATCTCCATCTTCGCTTGCTTCTCCCTCTCCTTTCATTATTCTTCACACTTTCATCTTGTCTTCATGCAACACTTCTTTTCCTTCTTCCTTTTGTCTTCACAATATCATCCTGTCACTTTTTTCAATTCCTTCATTCCTTAATTTTTTTTTCTTCAGATATTGACTGTTTTTCCTTTTCTCATTCATCCCTTTCTTCTCTCCTATTCACGTTAACATCTAGTCACTTGCCCCTTCCCTCATTTTATCATCTTATCATCTTTTTCCTTCAATTCCATCTTTTTCTTTTCAACATATTCACTCTCACTTCACTCCTTCCTTCCCTTCTCTCCAGCTCACTCCCCATCCCATTCACTCTCCCTCTCTCCCTCCCTCCTGGCCTCTCCTTTTCAACACACACCTTCACTCCGTCACTTCCACGAATCCACACCGACATAAAGAAACCCAGATTGGAAACGTGTATTGGAAAGTCATGCCTTTGAATTACTGCAGATATTAATGTACGAGTCAATCTTAGCGGCATATTTTACTCTTATCAGGGAAGGTATCAGGAACGGGCGGCAAGCGTGTGATTGATTAACAGGGGCACGGCATAAGATAATGAGGAAGATAAGATAATGCAAGGATGTACTTAGGACGAAGGAGGAGAGGGAAAAAAAGAAGGGGAAACTCACAAGGATGTATCTTCGTTATGGTTCTGGTGAATTTATGTGGTGCTTATCATTTTACCAGTGGTAATGGATATGGTACGAGTGTTCTTCAACGTTTTGCAGTCTCATCTCTATTAATTACCGTCGCTTCCATTAGTTGTTAGTGTAGTCAGGACATCAAAATTTGTGGCTGTTTGTCTTCTCTTTAATCCTTCTTTTACTTTCAACACGCTCTAGTGGAAAGTTTTCGAGTGTTTTCATATTTCCAGTGTTTTTTTTTTCTTGGTAGGTTTCATAACTCTTATTTTGGTAAGCTCTTTTATAGAATCACTTGATTGCTCTCATGTTTCTAATTTTGATCTATGATTCCTGTGACTCCTCCCTTGTATTCCTTTGCATTGTGGTTCCCAAGAGTATTTTCATATTTCTAGGATATTAACTTTTTTGTTATGGCCTATAGCGCCTGTAGGCATACTTGAACAGTATATGTGGGAAGCTCTGTTCAGCTTCCGCCCATTAGTGGTGCAGGCAATTTTATTTATAGTGGTACCCATATTAGGGCCCATATCACCACCCAAACGCATCTTTGGTGTAACCACCTAGAACCTTGGTATCATGGTGACATGTAGGTATCTTTAAACCAATCGACAAATGGCAAAGCTTCAAAGCGGTATGTGGTAGTAGGGTTCGATCCTACGCGTGGACGTCTGCCCGATCCCACGCTCACCATCTTTTCCACTACGCCACCGCCTCCCTCTTTCTTGGTAGGCTTCATAATTCTAAGTTCTAAAGGGTGTTGCTGGAGATTTTCTCGGTACGTTTCATAATTATAAGTTTGGCAAATCCTGGCAAAAATAACTGGAGTGTTTTCATGCTTCTAGTGACTGCTTAACTGGCTCCAGATGACGTTATTGGTATTTTCATGGATCGTCCCATAATTCTCATGAGTTTCTGTAAAATTCTCGTAGAAATTATTAGACTTCTCATGACTCTAATAACAGTTAAATTGTCTTCATGATGTTCACGGTTGTTTTCAAGACTCTTCATGGTTCTATTGATAGCCTGACACACTGCAGTAGAAGATATTATGGTTTACAAGGTTATTTTGATAACAGCTATACAAGAACTCTGCACTACCAATAGGAAAACATAAGTGACGGTAGAAAACAGTATGTCGCTTGCAAATACATGCAACATTGTGAGGAATTTGTACACGGTTTATGAAATATGTATGCTTCGCTCAATTCGTGTTTCCCTACGGAGCGCATTAATATCTGGCCTACACTGGAAAAGAACGAACACAGAAAAATAAATCAAATATAAAATGGGGAAAATATTTTTGATTCCTTCTTTCCGTAATTATTAAATATCACGTCAGTACATGGAAATAAAGAAAAAATATCTTCTAATTTCTACGTAATAATAATGTTGAGCCTGAAAAATAAAGACTCAGAAAATTCTAAATTAAAAAAAAAGATACTCATTTCGGTGTGTGTGTGTGTGTGTGTGTGTGTGTGTGTGTGTGTGTGTGTGTGTGTGTGTGTGTGTGTGTGTGTGTGTGTGTGTGTGTGTGTGTGTGTGTGTGTGTGTGTGTGTGTGTGTGTGTGTGTGTGTGTGTGTGTGTGTGTGTGTGTTGAATATCAGTATTCGCAATAGAAGAAAATTGGAATAAAACAGAAATACATCGAAAATTGTCTTCCTTTTATACGAAATATCGATAATGGCGCTTGAAGATAATTTAGAAAATGGAGGAAAAGACTAAAACAGAATTATATCCATCCACGAATTCAATAGCGTGTGCGTGTGCGTGTGCGTGTGCGTGTACGTGTGGGTGTACGTGTGCGTGTACGTGTGCGTGTGCGTCAGTGCGTGTGGGTCAGTGCGTGTGCGTGCAAGTGTTCCAATATCACAATACGTAATACAAGAAACATGAAAAAAAACAAAAAATCAAACACTTAAATTTCCTTACTTTTTCTCTGCGAATAAACAATACCAACAAAGTAAATTACAAAAGTAACAAATAAACACATTAAATACATAAAAAGAGGAGGAGAAATGGAAGTATTGAGGTTAATGTGTTTGTGTGACGGTTTGCTTCAATGAGAACACGAGATAATTATTCATTTAAGTCACGTGGAGACTGATTACCTAAGACATTTCAGGTTTGGGTAAGGTGTGTGGCAGAGGGAGGGGACGGGAGGGAGGGAGGGAGGAAAGCTAAGGGAAGGAGAGGAGAGAAGAAGAGAAGAGAAGAGAAGAGAAGAGAGGAGAGGAGAGAGAGAGGAGAGAGAGAGAGGGAGGGGAGGAGGGAGAGGAGAGGAAATGGGAAGGAAAGAGAGGAAAGGGCAGGAGAGAAAAGGAAATGAGAGGGGAGAGGAAGGAGAGAGTAAAGGACAGGGAGGGAAGGGTAAAGGAAGGAAGGGAAGTGAAGGGTAAAGGAAGGGAAGGGAAGTGAAGGAAAGGAAAGGAAAGGAAAGGAAAGGAAAGGAAAGGGGAGGAGAGGGGAGGAGAAAAGAGGGAAGGAAAGGATAGGGAAGACATGAAAAGGGAAAGAGAGGAAGGGAAGGATAAAGAAGGGAAAGGAAAGAATAAGGGAAGGCTGGATAAATGGAATGGAGGGAAGGGTAAAGGAAGGGAAAGGGAAGGGAAAAGGAAGGGTAAGGGAAGGGCTTACTGGAGAAACTCGTTTTAATTTCACTTACGGTTCCGTGACACGCGTTCCAAATCCTCAGTTCCTCTCTCTCTCTCTCTCTCTCTCTCTCTCTCTCTCTCTCTCTCTCTCTCTCTCTCTCTCTCCTGCCTCCTTCTCGTTAACTTTTTCCTCCCCAATTTTTGTCCAGATTCTCTATTCTTCCTTCTCATCCCTCCTTTTCTTTTATTCCTTCCTTTCCCTACCAATTTTTCTCTGTCTGTCTTCCCATCTTCCATTACCTTCCTCTTACCTTTCCCTATCTCCTTCCTTCTTCCTTCTTCTACATTTGCCTCCTTTACTTTATTTTTTTTCCTTCTCATTCCCCTCTTTTCTCGCTGCTTCATCTCTCCTCCTTCCGTCTCTTAACCGTTCCTTTTCCTCCTCCACTTCTTCTCTTCCTCCCTTCTTCCTTCTCTCTAGATCCTTCAGTCACTCCTTCATCTGTTCTTAGCCATAACTCCCCTTCTTCTTCTTCTTCCTCCTCCTCCTCCTCCTCCTCCTCCTCCTCCTCCTCCTCCTCTTCTTTGCTCTCCTCCTCCTATTCAATCATTATCAGGTTGTTAAATATTCAAGTATTCTGGAACGCCGGGCATCGAATCCCGGCGCTGTGTGACTCACTTGATGGAGGAATAAAAAGTAGAATTCTGAAAAAAAATGAAAAAAAATAAACGAAGCGATAAACAAAGAAAAAAAACATAAAGAAGGAAAGGACAAGTATAGCAGCGTTACTCAAGTGTGATATGAATAAAGAAACAATGAAATAACGCAAGGAAAAGATGAAGGAGGAGGAGGAGGAGGAGGAGGAGGGGAGTGATAAAGAGTAAAATATTAAAAGACACAAAGACAAGAGGTGGGAAGCAGTAAAGAAGGGACAAGAAATAAGCAGCGTCTCTCAGAGTGATGAAGAGAGAGAGAAAGAATGAAGAACAGCAGTAGAGAAGAAGGAGGAAGAGAGACAGGGAGAGGAAACGCAACTGTCACGTCATTACTTAGTGTTAGAGAAAGAAGGAAAGGAAAAAGCAACGAAACACTCACGCGAGAATTAATTATAAAGGAGAGAAACGAAGAAGGGAGAGAACACGATTGAGCAGCTAACACAACGTACTTATAAGAGAATTAGACACAGAAAGACGGAGAAAAGAAAAGAAAAAAAAAGATGGCCAGAAGGGAAATGTTTTTAACCGCACCGGAAAAAAAATGAGAAAAAAAAGAGAAATAGGGACAAGAAATGGACATGAAAGTAATGGAAGGAGAAAGAGAAAAGAAAAATGGAAATGAAAAAAACAGAAGTGTATGAAAATAAAGAAAAAACTACGTAAGAACAATCACATATGACAGGAATAGGAAAGAAAATAAAAGGAAAGGAAAGAAAGGAAGAGCTCTTAACTAATGACATGAAAAACAGAATGAAGCAAAGAAATTAAAAGAAAAATGACAATAGAATACAAAAACAGTACAAAGATAACACAAAGAAAAGAAAACAAAGAAAGAAAGAAAAATAAGTGTAACATAATGGTTCTTTTCACACACACACACACACACACACACACACACACACACACACACACACACACACACACACACACACTCATTAATAAATACACAATACATTACTAAACAAAAATAACATCAGTAAAAGAATGTAAACACGATGAGAAAACAGAAAACAAACAGGCAAACATAACTGTTCACTTTATAAATGTTTCACTGCCACAGAAAGTGAAAAATGTTATAAAAACAAACAAACAAACAAACAAGGAAGAGTAGTAAATAAATCATGACTGCAAAACTCTCTCTCTCTCTCTCTCTCTCTCTCTCTCTCTCTCTCTCTCTCGGCGGTAATTATACATTTATTTCGTTCCTCTTAACTTGACGGAAAGAGAAAAGAAATGGAGAAGTTGACTAAGAGGCGAGAGAGAGAGAGAGAGAGAGAGAGAGAGAGAGAGAGAGAGAGAGAGAGAGAGAGAGAGAGAGAGAGAGAGAGAGAGAGGAGATAAATAAATGAAGTAAGTGGGAAAGAGGAGAGAAACTGAAAGGAGAAGTGGAGAAGTGGAAGAATGGTGATAAAGTAAAGGCAAAGAGGAAACACAATGGCGGCAGAGTGGAGAGAAAACGGAAAAAAAAGAGAAGAGAAAACGGAAGGAAAAGAAGATGGAAAAAGAGAAAGAGAAACAAACCACAGCAACTTCACAAGGCCCACATCTCTCTTTCATTCTCCCTCCCTTCCCCCGCCCTCCCCCCATTCTCTCTCTCTCTCTCTCTCTCTCTCTCTCTCTCTCTCTCTCTCTCTCTCTGTGTGTGTGTGTGTGTGTGTGTGTGTGTGTGTGTGTGTGTGTGTGTGTGTGTGTGTGTGTGTGTGTGTGTGTGTGTGTGTGTGTGTGTGTGTGTGTGTGTGTGTGTGTCCTTAGGGTCGAACCAAGGGACGTTTCCCATACGCACTGTAATGGACAGGGAAGAGGAAGAGGAGGAGGAGGAGGAGGAGGAGGAGGAAAAAGAGGAGGAGGAGGAAAAAAGAATAGGAGGAGAAAAGAAGAGGAGGAAGAAGAAAAATAATCACAAGTCTACCATGAATTGAACCAACTCCTCCTCCTCCTCCTCCTCCTCCTCCTCCTCCTCCTCCTCCTCCTCCTCCTCCTCCTCCTCCTCCTCCCCCGGCCCACAGCGCCCTAGGGAGGCAACGCTCTCTCCTTGCTCCACCTCCTCCATCGATGTCACGAAAAAAAAAAAAAAAAAGGCTGGGAAAAATGCTGTTTACTCCCCGCAATTGGGTTTTGAAAAGACCTCGTGTTTTCCGTCAGGAGGGAGAGGAAAGCAAAAAACCAACGCATTCCCTTCACCAGCCAATACCCAATATCTCCCCACCACCCCCCTTCCAACACACACACACACATACACATACACACACACGTACACTCATATTGAGAAAAATAAAGGAAAAGATATGGAAAAAAGGGGGAAAAATAATAAACCGTCCTCCCACTATAGATATGAGTTCCGTGCATTAAAAAAAATAAATAAATAAAAAATCATTCTAGCAGTAATAATTCCAGCAGTGGTCATCAATTCTGGATATATTGTTACTGGGAAGACTGGTACTGTGTTTATTTATCCATTTATCTAAGTACTGATTATTTTTTACATATTTCTAACTGGATGTATTTATGATAATTTAAGTATTAATAAATCGATGTCTTTAAAACTTGAACTATTGACATGCATATTTACACATTAACTTCTCATTTATTTTGATTTTTATTTTGTACATTTCCTATAAAAATGAAGTAAATTGGAATATCATCAACAATTCGGTGTGTGTGTGTGTGTGTGTGTGTGTGTGTGTGTGTGTGTGTGTGTGTGTGTGTGTGTGTGTGTGTGTGTGTGTGTGTGTGTGTGTGTGTGTGTGTGTGTGTGTGTGTGTGCAAGCAAGACTTCATATTGCCCATGAATTTATATAGTATCTATTTTTGAGAGAGAGAGAGAGAGAGAGAGAGAGAGATTGAATGACTGTCACGACTTTTCCACCGTATTGTTTTATCTTCCCCCTTCTCTCTTCCTCCTTCGCGTACAAATAAATAGCTAAATAAATAAAAACAGGGCAAAAAAAGTCAATGAAAAAAAAACTCAAGGTAAAATTAAATAAACGAGATTCAGTTAACTTGAAAACCTGAATTGCAAATGAAAAGAAGTTTGAGAGTAAATGAAGACAAGTTAAATGCTAAAATAAGTGAGAGAGAGAGAGAGAGAGAGAGAGAGAGAGAGAGAGAGAGAGAGAGAGAGAGAGAGAGAGAGAGAGAGAGAGAGAGAGACTGACCAACCTTACTGACTGACTGACAAACTAGAAATAGACAAACAGGCAAGGCAAACACACACACACACACACACACACACACACACACACACACACACACACACACACACACACACACACACACACACACACACACACACACACACACACATCTCTCTCTCTCTCTCTCTCTCTCTCTCTCTCTCTCTCTCGAGCAAATTGCGGCCGGAAGAAATAAACAATTAATACGTTTTCATTACTATCCAATTTTCTTCATTTTTTCCTTGCTCTTGACCGAAAAATATATTAAAGACTAAGAAATGGCGAATCACTGGATGAAACAAAGGAAACAGTGGAGGGAAGGTGGAGGAAAACTGGCGGAGGGATGGAGGAAAAATGGCGGAGGAATGGAGGGAAACAGATGTGAAAAGAAACTGGATAAGGACTGGAGGAAACAAATGTCGGGAGGGAGGGAATGTAGAGTGACTGAGGGAATATGGAGGAGGGATAGAGAGAGACACTGGCATAAGGATGGAGAGATAATGAAAAGAAGGAGAGAGAAGGGAGCAGAGATGGAGGAAAAGTAAAAAGTTGAGAAAAGTTGAGCGGAAGAATGAAGAGATACAGAGAAAGGTGATGTGAGGAGGAGGAGGAGGAGGAAAAGGAGGAGGACGGAGACGGAGAAGAAGAAGAAAAAAAAAGAAGAAGAAGACCAAAAGGAAATGGAGAAGGAGGAACGATGAAGAATAAAATGAACAGAAAACAAAAAAAAAAAAACGAGAAAAAGAACCGGCAAAGAGAAAAACAAAGTGAAAAATGAAAAATAATGAGAAAGAATCAGCGAAGGATAAGAAAAAAAAAAATAAGAGAACAAAAAATCATGAATAAAGAAGGGAAGGATGTGAAATGAGGAGAGGACAACTCGTGCTGAATTAAAAACCCTAATGAACGATTCTCAATTAACATTTCCACTCGCATTCGTCTTTCCCAACATGCATAATTTTATCTCTTATTACCTGGTGGTGCTTTTACATTTCTTTACCTTCCTATCTTACCTGTGGATTAATTAGGTCTTGTATAATTCCCGGCCCTTCATCCACGTCATATCAGCACATTTCTCCGTCTCCCGTTTTCTTTCACTCCTCGATAATTAAACACAGCTTCCGTATTCTTTTTTTTTTTTTTTCTCATTCTTAACTCATTTTCAATATTGCAGTCATTTCATTCCATATTTGCTTTACTCTCTCTCTCTCTCTCTCTCTCTGTGTGTGTGTGTGTGTGTGTGTGTGTGTGTGTGTGTGTGTGTGTGTGTGTGTGTGTGTGTGTGTGTGTGTGTGTGTGTGTGTGTGTGTGTGTGTGTGTCGTGCTCACTTTAATAGCCATTCACTCATTCGCAAACTACTGAATTTTCTTTCCTCACTCTACCTTCCACAAGTCAATATATTCTCTCTCTCTCTCTCTCTCTCTCTCTCTCTCTCTCTCTCTCTCTCTCTCTCTCTCTCTCTCTCTCATTTACATTTACTTTTCTAGGTATTTATTCACACACACACACACACACACACACACACACACACACACACACTATTCACTTGACCTGGTTCCTCTAATTCTTTCCCCTCTTTCCTCACTCATTACATCGCTTTCCCCCTCCTCTAATATGATTAATTGATGCTTTTTGGAGGTAAAAGAAACGTAAATTTACAAACTGGAAAGAAATCTGCCCTAATGTATGAAATGAAAATAAAAAGTGAAGAAAAAAAATAGAAACGAAAGCCACAAATATTTCAACATTTCGTCATGATTATCAATATATCGTAATATTTAAAGAGATATGAACTCCCATCAAGTTCTTAATGTTGAGGATATTCAATTATTCGTATCAAACTAAGAGTGGAGGAACTGTTCGCTATTTGCTCAAGAAAAAGTACAGTGTGTCATTATGAGAGGGAAAATAGATTGGTAAGAATGATTGAGTGTAATCGAGGAAAATTAGTCTGACGGGTAAACATTCTCTCTCTCTCTCTCTCTCTCTCTCTCTCTCTCTCTCTCTCTCTCTCTCTCTCTCTCTCTCTCTCTCTCTCTATATATATATATATATATATATATATATATATATATATATATATATATATCTATATCTCTCTCTCTCTCTCTCTCTCTCTCTCTCTCTCTCTCTCTCTCTCTTGGGCAGTAAATGTAACGATCTCTCGAAAACACCGTTAGCGTTATTTGATTATCTTATTTTTTCTCCTTTTTTTTCGTTTACGTTAAGTTTTCCCCCGTCATTTTTTTTTCTTTCATTCATTTATTCATTTTCCCCTGCGGCTTGATTTCACTTCGTTCCATTACGATATTAGTTTATCATTGCATTTACCACATTTTTTCTCAATATTTTTATTTTTTTCATGTCTTCTTTTCTTCTCTTAATTATGTGTGGATTTCAAACTTTCATTTTCTTTTACATTATTTACTCTTGCCTCATGAACGTATTTTCTATTTCTTTCTTTTTATCACAGTACATTCTTTCTTTTTATAATACTCTTTAGCTTACATTAAAATTCCTTTTTCAATCATGCATTTTATTCTATTGACCAGTATATTTTGAAACCACTGTGTGTGTGTGTGTGTGTGTGTGTGTGTGTGTGTGTGTGTGTGTGTGTGTGTGTGTGTGTGTGTGTGTGTGTGTGTGTGTGTGTGTGTGTATATATTTAACGCTTTAACTATCTCCCAACATATATATTTCTGTATCGTGTATGACTGTATATATCTATGTATGCGTGTATGTACGTGTATGTATGTATGTTTGAATGTATGTGTGTATGTAGATCATGTTTGTTGTACCTTTCAAAACAATTACACGTTCAAATGTTCACACTTACATAAACTCGGAACGGTAAATCTTCCTGCGTGTATCATTATCACACCATTTACCTGTCTACCTCTATAATCAGTAGCTGGAAGTACTTGTGTGTGTGTGTGTGTGTGTGTGTGTGTGTGTGTGTGTGTGTGTGTGTGTGTGTGTACGTGGGAAACTCTGAGCACGCATTTATCAGTATCAAATCAGTTATCTCTATTCCTCAGCGTAAGTACGTGTGTGGGGCAGACTGTACCTTCTTACCTGGCCTCCCGCGCGTCATTATCAGCAGGCGGGCCGCTATTATTAGTCTCATCCCACACAAAGGCAGAACAAAGACTCCCTCGAACTTTCTCCAATCAAGTCTGTGTGACGGTCGCTCCTCTCTGCCTCCCTTCCTTTCTTCCCTCAATCCACTCTTCCACCTCTTTCTTTGTCTATTTATATCCACTTATCTGGTTGGTTCTGTATCTTGGTATCTCTATTTCTACTACTTATCTCTACCTGTGGATGTTATACAGGTGCTATTTATCTATCCACATTTTGTTTTATCTATCTATTTATTCATTTTCTTTCTATTCATCTCTTTATGTATCGATTTTTGTCTTTTGGCATTTATGTTTCTACTATCTACCTGTGGGCATTGTAAAGGTGTTATGTATCTATCCACCTCGATGTCTCCTATTTATCTACCTCCTGTTTTGATGTCGCTTTATTTATCTTTCGATCTACTTGTCTCTTTATGTATCGTTTCTGTCTCTTGGTTCTAATTTTACTACTTATCTATCTTTGGGCGTTGTAAAGGTGTTATATATCTATCCATCTCGCCATCTACTACTTATTTACTTGCTTATATTGATGTTAATTTGTCTTTCTATTTATTCGTCTCCTAATCATTATGTCTTTTTTTTCTGTATCTACTACATATCTACCTGCGGGCGTTGTAAAGTATCTCACTTTCTATCTACCCACATTGCTATCTACTACTTATCTACCTGACAGTGTATTCCTGTGGGCGTTACAAAGCACCTCGCTATCTGGCGGGCGTCAAGCGAGTCAAGGACGAGTGGCAGCCATTACCCGCACGGTCCAAGGCTGGTTGTTAATGGGAGCGATTCATCCTCCCTCCGTTTTTCCTCCACTTCAAGCCTTCCTCCCTGGTAGACATTCAAGTGGAGGAAACACAGCTTCGATCGCCCACGCGCACTCACACCAGCCTACACCAATCGCAGCTGCAGGAACTCAGTGGTCTTCAAAGTTTTCGAACCACCGACTCGCTGCTTTTCAGGTCGAGTGTCTGCCTGAGCCACTCTCCAACAAGGCGGTGACCGAAGGAGAATGTCATTAATGTTGCGCTGTTTGTTTGTGGCTCTCTGGGTTGGAATTGCCTCTCCTGCGTGTTTCAAGAGTTCTCAGAGACGGAAGAGGAAGTTTGGAAATTATGGTTACCTTTCCTGTTCCTTCCTTATTACCTGCCTTTTTTTTTTGTCAGCATTACCCAAGAGCAGGAACAGGAGGAAGTAAAATAAAGTTTATATTGAAAGTCTAAAATATCGCCTTCCTTACACTTTTGACAACAGTTTTCCTCGTTTTCTTTTTCCTGCTTTATTCTTCTTACTATTACTGGAAAGAGACGAAAGTAAACAAGTAAGCATTGAAAATTCTACCCATTTCCTTTATATTTTCACAACAATTATTTATTTTTATTGTCATTCCGTTTTATTCTCCTTATCAGTATTACAAACAAAGAACAGGTAAAACAAATAAATCAGCATAGAACAATTCATATAACAATTCCATATCTTTTCCACCCTTCTTTTTCACAACATTCTTATTTCTTCTCCTCATTCAGTTTTATCATAACCAACAATGCAGAGGAGACAAGTAAAATAAAAGGTTAGCATTGTAAATTCCACCTCTTTCCTTCCTCACCGTTCTTTTCACAACTGCTCTTCTTTTCCTCCCTTATTATTCTGTCTTATTCTTATTACCACCATTGCAGAGGAGGGGAGCGAAATAAAAAGCTGGCACTGTAAATCTCACCTCTTTCCTTCCTTCCCCTTCCTTCCACAAGAGTTCAACAGCCCGGGGAGCAGAGTCCATGCCTGGCCGGGGATCAATAAAACCCAAACAGGGGAATGTGGACGCGCGAAACAGGAGGGAATTTGGGAGCGAGAAGAGTGTGCGAGGAAGATTGGCGAGATTCACCGGACGATCTATTTGATCATTAGTAACTTTCTCGTTGGCTGAATGTGGACCTTCATGGTACTGAGAGCGAGAAATAGGAGTTAAGGATGACGTTGATGACAATACACCATTGATTACCATTACCTGTACCGTGAAGCGCAGGGTGATGTGGACTAACTTAAGTGAAATCAAGCCAAAGAAACGCCCTCATTCAACGCATAGATTTGTTATTGAGGTCACGCAAGGCCCTACGCAGCCCATGAGGTACAGTGCGCTGCGCCAATCACGGGAGTTGCATGGATTGCCCTCAGATGGTTTAGCTAGGTGAATACAGGTGGATACGCGGGGATAGCGTGTTGACGGCCGCTGGGTATGGGAAGGGGAGAGTGGTGCGCTGTAATGCCGCCACTGAGTTATGGTATGATGTAGAGGCTTGTGTGAGGGACGAGGACGCTTTGCAATGTACACTCGTGGCACCTCGCTGATTGCATCCGATAGTGACACCAATAGTTATAAGACATTGTGACTATATCAATTTAGATTTATAAGACGCAAAAATAATGACACTCGCAGGGACATAACCAATCTAATAACCACCGTACTTCCTGAGCGATAGTTAACGTAAGGGCGGCATCACTTCACATCGCAACCATCTGTGAAATATACACGAGGGGAAACAGAATCTAATGAGTGAAAGTAAATAGTGAGCACCATTGCGTGAGTATCGATGTCCCTGGTGACGCGAGGTTGAGCTGAGCAATTGGCGGCGCGTCAGGTGAATGGGTGGCAGACAGACAGTAAAAAAGGAGATTCGCACTATGACGGTTCTGAGCCTTCATATCCGCGCCCTAATAATGGAAGGCTTATATCAGACACCCACGCTTAGCCCGCCCACCCGCCGGCCCGCCCTCCACACACACACACACACACACACACACACACACACACACACACACACACACACACACACACACACACACACTGTTCTTGCTTACACAAATTGGATATAAACATGAAATGAGGATATAGAGAAAATGATAAATAGATAAATTAATTTTTTTTTTTACATTATTTTTTTTTTTTTTTTTACATTACAAGGGCACTGGCCAAGGGCAAACAAAGTGTTGGAAAAAAAAAAAATCCCGCTGGTTGCCAGGCCCTGTTAAGAAGAAAGTAGAAAGAGAAAACAAAAAATCTAAAGGAGGGTCCAGTTAACGTAAGAGGTGTCTTGACACTCCTCTTTTGAAAGAGTTTAAGTCATAGGCAGGTGGAAATACAGACACAGGTAGAGAGTTCCAGAGTTTACCAGTGTAGGGAATGAAGGAGTGAAGATACTGGTTAACTCTTGCATTAGGAAGATGGACAGAATAGGGATGAGAAGAAGTAGAGAGTCTTGTGCAGCGAGGCCGCAGGAGGGGAAGGCATGCAGTTAGCAAGTTCAGAAGAGCAGACAGCATGAAAACAGCGGTAGAAGACAGATAAAGATGCAACATTGCGGCGGTGACTTAAAGAATCAAGACAGTCAGTTAGAGGAGAAGAGTTGATAAGACGAAAAGCTTTAGATTCCACCTTGTTTAGTAAAGCTGTGTGTGTGGATCCCCCCCAGACATGAGAGCCATACTCCATACACGGGCGGATAAGGCCCTTGTACAGAGCAAGCAGCTGGGAGGGAGAGAAAAATGGACGAAAAAAACTAATAAATAGATAAATAAAAGAATAAATAAAATCAGACATCAGTACATACACAATCACGATAGCAATGTGAGAACACTTTCAGAAATTAAGTATACAAAAAAAAAAAATCGTTGTTCACGAGGCTCAATATTTTCAGCCTATGGTATTGACGTAGGCCTACTTACTAGAGTGTTTCAGGTCTCAGAATCAAATCAAACAATTCCGTAGTTTTAAAGTAGCACATAATCTCCTTAACGAGTAAATAAGACTGGCCAGGAGGAAGCTATATAGAATTTAAAGGAGAGAAGGAAAAAAATGAAAAAGAAAGAAAGAAAAGAAAAAAGAAAAAAAAGTAAGCTCGTTTAATTGCCACTCCCCAAAAAGTTGAGTGGAAAAAGGGTTCCAATCAGGCTGGCCAATTTAGTTCTGGAGGAGTCTTGATATTCCTCTCTGGAAAAGCGTAAAGAAAAAGAAAGAAATAATAACACTATACCTTTCCACTCTTCCACTGTGAAAAAAGTAAAGCAGTTAAGATTTCCAAGACTTCATATTCTCAGGACTTCAGTGTTTCAAAGCACATCAAAGTAAGGAAAACCAAAGTAATGCAACGTTCATGTCCAGAGCACTTCACATTTCCACATTTCAAAACAACAGCAAGGCGTTCAAATATTCACACGTGCATTGGCTGTAAACGTTCAGCAAATCTCCAGCAGTTGAAACGTTTATGGAGGCATTATTTCAACGTTAATATTCATACCAGACAAATATCTTCATCACCTACGCCTCGCTAGACACGTTTTTGTAATCGTCTCTCGTATAGTTATGCAACCGAAAAAGAAGAGGAAGAGAAAATCTATTACCTCTCTTTGCCTCAACGTCGATATTTCTAGTGCTCGAGGTGATGAAACAAGAATAGCAGTATTATGGGTAAACAAAGGAGGGATGGAAGGAAGGAAGGAAGGAAGGAAGGAAGGAAGGAAGGAAGGAAGGAAGGAAGGAAGAAGGAAGAAGAAGGCAGGAAGGAAGGAAGGAAGGAAGGAAGGAAGGAAGGAAGGAAAAGGAAAGAGAAGAAAACTAAAGAACAAAAATAAAAAAATAAAATAAAAAAAGAAACGAACAAAAAAAAAAAAAAAAAAGAAACGAACAAGAAAAGTGAAAAAAAAAACACACACTTAGAAGGAACAAAACACTGGAGCACCAACCAAGACAACCTCAATTCAACGAGTACATACAGACACAGACAGGACAGACTCCCACACACTGCCCACCAGCGACCCTTCACCATTTTCAATCCGAGGAATTATTCACCTACTAATGACTCCAAAATATTGCAACCTTATGTGGAAAAAGAGAAAAAAAGAACAATAAAAGAAAGGAATATGAAGAGTTTATCGAGATTCTAAAAGGAGAGAATATTGCGGCTTAAAAAGTTCACGAGCGAGAGAGAGAGAGAGAGAGAGAGAGAGAGAGAGAGAGAGAGAGAGAGAGAGAGAGAGAGAGAGAGAGAGAGAGAGTTTATTGTTACAGTTATGGCTTATGTCTGAGCGGCAAGAACGAGACAAACAAAGAGGCGAATAATTATAAGTAGCAATTAAGCCAATGAAACTAAATTACCTAGACTGTGGACATTGAACATAACATCTCTCTCTCTCTCTCTCTCTCTCTCTCTCTCTCTCTCTCTCTCTCTCTCTCTCTCTCTCAAACAGAAAAATAGTAACAAAGAACATACACTCAAGTTCTGGAGAGTAAAAGTATTGATTACCGGATAGCCAGAGTTTAGGAAGAAAAGACCAGATGCCAACTAAGAACGAACACAGAAGAAGAAGAAGAAGAAGAAGAAGAAGAAGAAGAAGAAGAAAAAGATGATGATAATGATGATGATGGTGGTGATGGTGAAATAAAAAGATGGGAAGAGAAGAAGAAGAAGAAGAAGAAGAAGAAGAAGAAGAAGAAGAAGAAGAAGAAGAAGAAGAAGAAGAAGAAAAAGATGAAGCAGCAGAAGGAGGAGGAGGAGGAGGAGGAGGAGGAGGAGGAGGAGGAGGAGGAGGAGGAGGAGGAGGAGGAGGAGGAGGAGGAGGAGGAAGAGGAAGAGGAAGAGGAAGAGGAAGAGGAAGAGGAAGAGTTTCATTACCTTAAATGGAACAAAACAATAAAAGAGCAAAAGAAAAGACTAGTTAAAGTAAAGGAAATACATAATATTGACAAAAATCTAAGACTAATATGGCAGGAAGAAAAGAAAACAATTAAAGTGACAGCATAATGAGAGGAAAGCTGAAATATACAAAAAAAAAAGAATATATGGAAAATCTTAAATATTTAATGTAATTACGGGAAATATAAAAGATAATGATAAAGAAAAGGATAATAATAATAATAATAATAATAATAATAATAATAATAATAATAATAATAATAATAATAATAATGACAAGTGTCTACTAGAGTATTCCTGAGTTTTAATTGTTTTAACCTTCACGCTCACTCTTAATAACATGCCTTCCAGCGTCTACCTCACACGGATGTTTTTCTCTCGACCTTCAACCTTCCACCTTCGCTCTCCCACAACAAGGAAAGGCAGCTGCAACTCCCCGCCATACACGGCTTTCCTATCCCCGCTGACCCGTCCCACCACTCCATCAGCACCATAGCAACAATGGCGTGATGACTTAACCCCTTCAGTACCATGACGCGTTTCTATATTCATTCTGCTTACTATTTGGTGATTCATTACAGCTCCAGAAACTCATGTGGATTAAAAATAGTGAAGACTGTGTCCATTAATTTTCTGACCTAAATAGACCCTTCCTAATGTCAATAAAATGGTCTAATCATACACAAATCTAAAGGTAAAAATGTGTTCCAGTACTGAAGAGGTTAAGAGTGGTGGACTGTTCTTGAGCGTTATTGGTGCCACTCTGATGTTGATTTGATCTAAGGTGAAAGCAAAGTTGGCATGACGGGAACGATCGAGTGTTGTATTAGTGAGGTGCTTGTAACTTGCCTCGAGAAAATTGATGTAAGATGTAAGTCCAAAAGCTGTTTTCTCTCATGTAACGCAATATTCAAAACAATGTCTGGATGTGCTCAGTCATTTCCAATACGTGCATAGTGATAATTTCAGTCTTTTCCTGCGATATGCAACCATTCAGGACAATAAACACATTACATGAAATATTTGTAAGTCTACAAGATGGAGAAGGGTTTAAAAAATAAGGTTTTGGAGTTTCTAGCAAAAAAGAACAAGAAGAAATGTATCAGTGTGGTTAGTGATGTAGGAAAGATATGCCAAATAGGAGTGAAAGAGCTAAATAAATTCTTACTTTCCTTAATTATCACATATCAACAATAAGCTAAATTCTCAAGCATCTATATTATTTGGGATGCATCGCTGTAAACATCATGACGTTATAAGATCAGAACACAACCCAGCGCCATCTTGGATATCTAATTTCATCTGTCCAAGCTGCCTCACTATGTCTTGTGGCACAGCATAGCGTCTGGCAGCAGCATCGGTTGGTACGCCTGCTTGCTACTCATCACTACTAAACATTGTGTCAGTTTTCCTCTTTGCCCTTTCCAACATCCCTCCCCCCACCTTCTCTCTCTCTCTCTCTCTCTCTCTCTCTCTCTCTCTCTCTCTCTCTCTCTCTAAGCTTCACCAGAGAAAAATTAAAAGGGAAATAGAATAGAGAGAGAGAGAGAGAGAGAGAGAGAGAGAGAGAGAGAGAGAGAGAGAGAGAGAGAGAGAGAGAGAGAGAGAGAGAGAGAGAGAGAGAGAGAGAGAGAGAGAGAGACCTTACAATATTTACCACCACACCCTAAGATGACGAATATGAAAGAAGGGGAAAGACCAAAAACCAAGGAATATTGTAACACGTCTTCAGTGAGTTCAAGGGGAAGTGTGCGTGTCTCCCTGATTGATTCCCTTAGACACCACACCAGGACGACGACGACGAAGAGGAGGAGGAGGAGGAGGAGGAGGAGGAGGAGGAGGAGGAGGAGGAGGAGAAGGAGGAGGAGGAGGAATATGATGAGAAAACGCAATATCTCCGAGTTAAATACCAGGAGAGGAAAGTTATATTAATTATCTTAACAAGACCGGTGGTGGTGGTGGTGGTGGTGGTAGCAGTAGCAGTAGCAGCAGCAGCAGCAACAGTAGTAGTAGTAGTAGTAGTAGTAGTAGTAGTAGTAGTAGTAGTAGTAGTAGTAGTAGTAGTAGTAGTAGTAGTAGTAGTAGTAGTAATTTAACACTGACCACCATAACATTGGTAATAACATGAACAACACCAATGGCATTAAAAACAATACCAATACCTTTGACAGCTTCAACAACAACAACAACTACAACAACAGCAATAACAATAACAGCAGCAACAACAGCAGACGAGGCTGTGAGGCTTAACCTGTGACCGGTGTACACATCACAATGGCAATAATTAATGAACAACTAATACCCCTTTCAAGATAACCTTTTAATAAACATTCCAGCACACCTGACCGCCGATATTCCAGTATTAATCATCGTGTTTCATCCTTTCGGTGAATTCCAGCCTTCAAAAATATTACCCTGATGCATATACATATTTGTTTCCTATATCTATATTGCGATACTGAGGCGAGACATGCGGTTATTTTCATCTGTGTTCTCATTCCTGTCTTTAACATGTTCTGATATCATTTTTTTCAACCTTTATTCTGATATTTAATTATCGTCATTGATCTTCTTATATTGCTCCCTTTTTATCCGTATCTTCATTGATTTTCCCTTTTTCTCGTCTTCCTTCAGGTTTTTCCGGCGTCTACTCATAGTTATTATTCATTTTCTACTACTCATGCCCTCTAATTATACCTGTCCTAATTACCACAGACTGTCAGCCTCACCTGGCCAACAAACTTCAAAGAGCGGAATATTCTCAGCTCCTCATAAACATAAAACTACTACATACATACAGTCATCACCAGAATTACTTATTAACAATCGTATAATGTAACTAAGAAACCTCAGGAGAAACTTTACATACTGCAGTAGAGGAGAGATTGAACGTGGCACTCCAATAGAGCGTGTGGACTGCCTATGCTCGCCTTGAGAGATCAGGGAATGTCACACGGGTTCAGGGCCTCCGGGAGCACCTTGGGCCCTGTCAGGTGCAGTGTTGATCAATAAACTGGTTAACAGGGTCAGACATCGCACCACACCACCCACACATCCCACCACTCACCTCATAACGCCAAGGTCACGCTTTCCCACGCTGTCCTCCTCCCGTGCCACGCTCATATCACGCCACACAGACACACACATACACATCCCACAGCGCCCATCTCATCCTCTCCATCACCTTCTTCACCTTCTTCATGTCGCGCTACATCCCCGGTACCCCAGTCTGGTCTCACGCAGCACACACGTCCCATCCCATCCCTTATCCCAGCCAAAGTCACCTCATCCTTCCCCAGGGTGTTCAAGTATGCAATGTTTTCCTTCTTTTCCCTCTCGATGCTTTATCATGACACGCTCTCTCAGTGTCTCTCTTTTTCTTCTTTTCTGATCGCTATATTTCACACTTCCCAGCTCCATTTCGTGCTCACGTGAATTCAGGACTGCCAAAATTACACGTATATGTAGAAATCCCAGGAAACGCCGGACCTCACTCGCCAGTTCCCGGGAAGAACAGAGTCAACAAAGAGACAGGTAGGCAGGTCATGTCACTACACCAGCAATTTCCTCAGCCCAGGTATTTACACCAATAAATCGAGCAGCGTACCTGGATATTCCCGTGTTAGCTTCGGAAAGTTTTAATCAAATCCAGCAAGACCGTGTGCAAGGGTGTCTCCAGGTGTGCTAATGAGGGAGGAGCTTACCTGAGTGATGGAGGGTGTTCGCTGTCCGCCAATTCTTCCGGACCTCCACCGCCCACACCCTGCAAGAGATACAATGCTTTAATAGTAATGACAGCGGCAGACCTAACAGTGGTGGTGATAGTTAAAATAATAACAGTAATAATGATAGTATTAATTATGATAACAACAACAACAACAACAACAATAATAATAATAATAATAATAATAATAATAATAATAATAATAATAATAATAATAATAATGTGAACAAGTATACAGTATTATATTTTCATTGCAAACGGTCAATGTCGTGAAAATACGAAAGAAATACAAGGTAACATTAGAGAATATGTAAAGAGAATAAACTGCCAGTACTATATAGAAATTACATGCAAAGGCAAATGGACAGTGAACGCACTATTAAATAATAATAATAATAATAATAATAATAATAATAATAATAATAATAATAATAATAATAATAATAATAATAAAAGAAAAATGAGGAAGAGGGGATGGACGAGAAGCAGGAGGAGGAGGAGGAGGAGGAGGAGGAGGAAGAAGAAGAAGAAGAAGAAGAAGAACAACAACAACAACAAAAGAACATGAAGAAGATAATCGTGATGATGATGATGATGATGATAATGAAGATGAAGATAAAGATGATGATGTGGAGGAGGGGAAGAAGAGCAGAACAAGGATAAGAAGAACAATGGAGAACAAAGAAATGAAGAGGGACGGAGTGAGGCAGGAGGAAATTAAGTAACCCAGCAACCAAGACACAATAGAGTGATCACATAATGCAAACAAAAACACACCAGAATAAAGACACAAAAACTTTCCCCCGACTAATGTAAATTAAGAAAAAGGAAAAGAAAAGAAAAAAAGACAATATGTTCACACTACATAACACATTCCCCTTCCTCCTTCCCTCATTCCCTCACTTCAATTGTTCATTCCTTCTCGTTTGCCTCAACTATTCCGTCTTTACTTTTGATTTATTCTATTCTATTTCTTCCATCTATTCCTTCCTTCCCTCTTCCTTCTTTACACTTTTATTATGTACTTTATCTAATCAATATATTATTTTTTTCCATATTTTTTTTATTCTTCCTTCAATTGATTTTCACTTTTCCTTCATTAGATTATTATGCCTTCATTTATTCATTATTGCCCTTTTATTCAATATAGTTCGTCTTCATTCCTTCACCTTAGCATTCTTTTTTTTTTTTCAGTTCCTTCATTAAATTTCTATTCTTCTCTACAATGAATCTTTTTTTTTTTTTCATTACAATACTATTACCTCCTTCACCTACGTATTATTACTTTTCCTTCATGACATTTCCATCTTTCCTATCACCATTATTTTCTTCCTCATCCCCTATACCTTGTCTTACTAATTTCTCACTCTTTCTCCCCCTTCCTTCCTGAATTCTTCCTAAAACTAATAATTAATTAACTTTTCCCTTATCTTCATCGATTCTTTCCTCTAACAATATATTCTTTTCTCCTTTACTTTCCCACATACTTCCTATCATTTTCCCATAACTTCTCTTTTTCCTTCATCCTCTCCAATTTCTTCTTTCATTTCGCCATTATTTCTCATTTCTTTAATCCTCTTCAGTTACTTTTTGTACCACACAATTCCTCTTTTTCTTTTTTTTTTTTTTTTTTTTTTTTTTTTTTTTTTTTGCATCCATCGCAATGTTTCCCTCACATCCATCACAAAGCAGTAACCATCAGTATTTTACCTTACCTGCTATCCACTCCGTCTCCTCTCCCTCACCGGTCCCTCGCACTTTGGGGAATGTACAGTACAACAAAATACCACACATTCCATTTGCAGTTTCAATTACACACCTATTTATTTATTTATTTTTGTCGTCCCCAAGCTTATGACTTATTATTAAGAGATAAGGCAAAAAATAACCTTCCATTACACTGGGTACAGTTAGCAAGCTCGGCACTGGCGGATTACATGCAAATGGAGGCGATCACAAATTTGCATTACATTTACGAAACTGTTTCACTTTACGTAGAAATTTCGCGGGTGTAATTTCCTTTATTTGCTTAGCTCCTTTTTTTTCGTGTGTGTGTGTGTGTGTGTGTGTGTGTGTGTGTGTGTGTGTGTGTGTGTGTGTGTGTGTGTGTGTGTGTGTGTGTGTGTGTGTGTGTGTGTGTGTGTGTGTGTGTGTGTCTTACGTTTACATCACACCATTTGTGTGTGTGTGTGTGTGTGTGTGTGTGTGTGTGTGTGTGTGTGTGTGTGTGTGTGTGTGTGTGTGTGTGTGTGTGTGTGTGTGTGTGTGTGTGTGTGTGTGTGTGTGTGTGTGTGTGTGTGTGTGTGTGTGTCCAATTTTGACAAACGATTATCCCTTAAAAGCTAACATCATATATGCAGTAAAACAAACACAAAAACACGTGTCCAGCATATTCAATGTCTGACCTACTTACATACACAATTTACATAAGCTACACAGACACACACACACACACACACACACACACACACACACACACACACACACACACACACACACACACACACACACACACGCATTAACAAGACCAGTTTCAGTCTGTCAAACGCAAACAACGATCAATCCTCGACAAAACAATCTAAACACAAGACAGGCGAAAAATTGAAAATAAAATATAAATAAAAAAAAGAAAAAGTACTAGTAAAAAAAAAAAAAAAAAAAAAAGAAGAAAAATGGCATGTAACAAATCGAATGGCAAAAAAACGAGAGGGGAAAAGAGAAATAGAGAAACACACAATGACTCATTTTTTTTATTATCCTCGTACAAAAGGAGAAAAAAACAGAAAAAGCATACACAATCAAATCAAACAAATATACAAGTCTTCTTCACCAATATGTCTGTTTAAATAAAGAAAGAAATCGGAAGAAAAAACTTGTAAAAAAAGGGAAAAAGAATAAAAAAAGACAACAATCCTAAGCCATTGCCAACCTTCACACGGATCCAGATTCTTGCTGTTAACGATACACCTGCTCCCTTGATTGGTTTTACCTGTGTGTCTCTGCCTCGCCTCACTCTTGCACGAAGCATTACTCACCTGGGGGCCAATCTCTGTGTGTGTGTGTGTGTGTGTGTGTGTGTTGTGTGTGTGTGTAACTTGACATCTCATCTGCTTTCTTCATACTTATTTTTATCAATCTGTGTGTAATTCACCTCGGTCGCCTGCTGATCATCCAGCCAGTCTTCCCCATTACGGAGCGAGCTCAGAGCTCATACACCGATCTTCGGGTAGGACTGAGACCACAACACACAACACACACCGGGAAAGCGAGGCCACAACCCCTCGAGTTACATCCCGTACCTATTTTACTGCTAGGTGAACAGGGGCTACACATTAAGAGGCTTGCCCATTTGCCTCACCGCTCCGGGACTCGAACCCGGCCCTCTCGATTGTGAGTCGAGTGTGCTAACCACTACACTACGCGGTGTGTGTGTGTGTGTGTGTGTGTGTGTGTGTGTGTGTGTGTGTGTGTGTGTGTGTGTGTGTGTGTGTGTGTGTGTGTGTGTAACTTGATATCTGATCTTCTTTCCCCAATGTTATTTTTGTCATGCAGTCACTCTATCCCTTTGTCAATCTGTATCTTTGTCTCTACTACACTTCTTTCTTTTAGCTTTCCTTGCCTCCTACACACACACACGGTTCATTGTGGGCCATTCCGCCGTGCTCTGTTCTCTTCTCAATTTTCTATTCGTGTTCCCTCAAGGGAGCGCTTCGCTATTTTTGGTCGACCAGTTAAATACGCCTGCCTTTCATGCCTTTGGTGGGTAATCAGAGAGAGAGAGAGAGAGAGAGAGAGAGAGAGAGAGAGAGAGAGAGAGAGAGAGAGAGAGAGAGAGAGAGAGAGAGAGAGAGAGAGAGAGAGAGAGAGAGAGAGAGAGAGAGAGAGAGAGAGAGAGAGAGAGAGAGAGAGAGAGAGAGAGAGAGAGAGAATGACACAAACACACATGGAATTAAAACGAAATAATCAACGAAAACTGAGCAAAGATATATAAAACAAAAATAATTATGACCTTAATCTAGGAAGAAACCTATAATTTTCTCCCATGAAATAAATCACGGGGAGAAGAAAGTTACATAGCTGTGAAATTAATAATGAGGCGATGGATATCAATATACAATGAGCCTTTATGAATGTGTGGCTCGGGAGTGACTCAGACGCCGGCCTTGTAATTCCACGTGAGAAATGAGCCGATATGCAAGTAACACATCCACTTGAAGGCGCAGTGGAAGCGTCGCAGTAAAGGGTTAATGCTTCCAAGGAACACAAAGGAACGTAAAAAAGAAATGTACATAAATGAGTTTGTCTATTACCACATCTTTTCTGCAAAATTTCCACTCCTAAACTCTTCATACATATCCATATTCACCTAACCTAACCTAACCTAATCTATCCTATATTTATTTGACTTAACTTACTTTAATCAACATTCATCTAGTCTAACCTAACCTATTCCATATTCATCCGACCTTATTCATACTTACAAAATATAATATAATCTAGCTAACCCATATTTACCAAAGTTATCGTAATCTGCCCTACCCATGTATAGCTAACGCAGCCTGATCTAACAGACCTATATTTACCCAACCAAACCTAACATTAGCTAACGTAGCCTAATGATCATATCTACCTATTCTAACCTACCCGTATTTACAATTTCGACACCAGAACCATTTTGTCTCCGTACTATACACCTGTCTAATATACCTTTACCTCCAACTGTATCGCAATTAGTACGTTTATATATCTATACTGATACCTACACCTGGCCAAACTTTCACTTGTACACCAGATTTCCCCTCTTATGTATAAAAAACCTTTCTACACTTACCAAACTCATGTTAATCTCAACCTGTTACCATCCACTTTCAGAAAGGTACATCTAGTATAACATTATGCACATCTGTCCACTATTACTCACCTAACAGCTATCCAACCTTACTGCACCAAACCTTGTCAATCCATATCCATACATATCACACAACACTGTTTACCTGTATCATACACTTGTTCTTTCTATCGCCATCCATCACCTGTCTATTAAAAAGTCGATCGTTCATTTCCACACCTGCTTAATCATTTACCTGCATCCTCCACTTGTCCATTATATTCAAACTTCACTTTCCCACTATCCCTTATCCAAAAGACTTCCATTCCTCGGACGCACTATTAGTTTACATCTCCACTCACCTCAATACCCGGTCAATCATTCCCTACCCTGTCCACTGCATTCAAATTTCATTCATCTATCAGGAATGTTCACCTTTCCCTTCATAGCCATATCCTACCAATTATCCTTCCTTCGCTTTCATACCTGGTCAATCAATCCCTCACCTGTCTGTTCATTATATCTCATCTTCACCCACCAAACCCTGTCCATCCCTACCAACCATCTATCACTCACCGCACTTCCCTCCCTCAATTTCCAAACACGTACATGTAACCTAACTTTCACCCACACCTCTTCCACACCACCCACCTTTCCAGCCCATCCACACA
>NC_059266.1:4578038-4580538 GCF_017591435.1 Portunus trituberculatus | reverse complement strand
ACATTTGACTATTTACTCTCTCCCACTTCCTCTTTCCCTCACAAATCCTGCCAACAAACACTTCATCTCTCTCTCTCTCTCTCTCTCTCTCTCTCTCTCTCTCTCTCCTTTCAGAACTTTTGTATGTCTATGCAATGACAAACACACTGACCTTGACCGGGTGACTAAGCTTCTGTGTTGGCGAGAGAAGGGGGGGGGGTGGTAGTGGTGATACAAAAGATGTGTTGCTTTTATTGTGTTAGGGGGTGTTAGGCAGGGGGGGGTGGTAGGTGTTAGTGATGGTGGTGACTTGTGGTGTGGTTACTGGTATGCTGTGATGAAATATGTAATACCACTTTTTACCATCTTCTGCTTGTGGTTCTTCATTTTACTTCTCTCTTGTTCCTTATTTATTTTTATTTTTTCCTTTATTTTACTTTCACCCTCGTATCCATTCCCTCCTTTTTTTCTATTTTCCTTCATTCTACTTGACACAGCACTCTCTTCCTCCTTTCTTTACTCCTCTCATTTCATTCTCCTTAATTATTCATCTCCTCTTCTCTCTCTCTTCATTCCTACACACTCTTCTTATTTTCTTTCACTTCTCTCTCTTTTTTTATTTTATCCGTAACAATACTCCTCTTCTTCCCTTTCCCTCTCTCTCTCTCTCTCCTCTTTATCCACTCATCCCTCTTCCTCTCACTTAACACAGTAATTTCCTTATTCTTCCTCTCCTCTTCTTATTTATTTTTTTAAGTTTCTTTCTCTTTATTCCACCTAGCATAGAGTTTCCCTCTTCCTTTTTACTTCTGCATCCTCTCCTTCCCTTTCTTCTCTCCCTCTCTCCTTCCTCCTCTCCATTCTCTCCTTCCCTTTCTTGTTTCTCTTTATTCTCTATGACGAAGTACTTGCTTTTATCTTTTATCTTTTCTCCATTCTATTTTTCTTTTTCCTTTTCATCTTTTATTTTTCATTTATTCACTCTTTTCTTTCCAATTTTCCTTTCTCATTTCTATTCCATTTCTCTTTTCATTTCTTCTCTCATTTTCATCCTTCTTTCACTTCCATTCCATCTCTCACAATCCATTTACATTCCTTCTTCACTTCTTTCCATTCTCTCCTCTCCTTTCCATTCCTTCTTGGCCTGGTCTCCATTCCTCTCTCCCATTACTTGAGTGTTACTTAGAAGAGAATTTAAACCTTTCTCGTACCTCATCTTAGCGAGAATGGTGTTTCATGAGTTATTTTTATTTATTTAAGCCTCTTTCCTTCGCTGGTGGTTGGCGGGGTCCTGGAAATGTTATCATCACTAAAGCAAGTACAATTTTAAATAAGGTAGTCGTGAAATTCTTGAAATTATTTGCTATGAACTTCCCCATTCGCCTCTATCACCGCCACGATCATCATCAACATCATCAACAACGACAACAACATGTACTATTATTTCTAATCAACCAATACAAACAATAAACACAAACATTGCGTGTCATCATGAAATCAACCAGCATGAAAATACCCTCACTACTACTACCACCACCATCATAACCACCACCACCACCACCACAACAACAACAACAATAACAGCAGCAGCAACACACCAGGAACAAAACAAAAAAAAAGTATCTCTACGACCAACAATAACATAACATACAACAGAGAAACAAAAGGCACCCAAAGCTAAATAGTTCCCCATAAACACGTGTATCTTTTTAAACATTAGCAAACAGTAGTGCGGCAGACGAACACTGGTCATCACAAAGTATTGAAAAAAAAAAAAAGATGTACTGAGTAATATGTAAATGATAGGTAACACACTGGGGCATGATAGAAAAAGGGGAGAAAGAAAGGAAAAAGAGATAAAGAAAAATAAAGAGACGAAGGAAAAAAGGAAGAAATAAGAACGAACAAAGAAGAAAACAACAAACAAGAGATATATAGATAGAACGAAAATATGAAAAGAGGCAGAAAAATTGAAAAACAAAAGGAAAACAATAAACAACTAATCAATCAATGAGGAAAATAAGAAAACGGAATATTAAGAAGATACAAGTAACAAAAACAAAACAACACAACGAAAGAACAACACACAACAAACAAGAACAGAACAAGCACAACAAAACAGAAAACAACAGGAAACAACAGAGACAAAGGGAACAATAACAAAACACACGAACAGTACGAGCGACTGGAGAGTTAATCGACATTCAAAACCCGGCAATAGTCCCGCGCCATAAGTCACCTGCTTGCCCCATATACCTGTGCCCGGCCTGATCTAGCGGCGCCGCACCTCAAGCTAACCAAGGCGTATCGACAGCAACTTTGCATCAAACACTCCATCAATAACCGATACGTGATGGTGGCCCAGAGAGAGAGAGAGAGAGAGAGAGAGAGAGAGAGAGAGAGAGAGAGAGAGAGAGAGAGAGAGAGAGAGAGAGAGAGAGAGAGAGAGAGAGAGAGAGAGAGAGAGAGAGAGAGAAATTGAAACATTTATTTGCTATAGTAAATGCACACAATAACAACA
>NC_059266.1:4565538-4573038 GCF_017591435.1 Portunus trituberculatus | reverse complement strand
TTTTTATGCTCTGTCTGTCTGTCTGTCTGTCTGTCTGTCTGTCTGTCTGTCTGTCTGTCTGTCTGTCTGTCTGTCTGTCTGTCTGTCTCTCTCTCTCTCTCTCTCTCTCTCTCTCTCTCTCTCTCTCCCCTTAACATATCGTAGATTCCACAACACAGGCACTTCATAGTTTCCCTCCTCCTCCTCCTCCTCCTCCTCCTCTTCGTCCTCCTTCAACGCTCCACGTAATATTGCACTTCCACTTAAAGTCCTCCACCCATCCACTCCACACCCCTGTCCCTCCACTCTTATCCACTTCGCACCCCCACTCACCTGTCATATTAACACCTGTCACATTCCCAACACTGATAACACCTTGCTATACTAAAGACCAAGTACTAACACACACACACACACACACACACACACACACACACACACACACACAGGTAGGTAGCTTATTGACCACATCATCTATGAATTTAATAAGTTGCAATATAATTCAGAACAAGTACAAAAGGGATTGATAAAGAATGCAAAATGAACAGCCATGGTATATCCAATAATGAAATATGGTACAGAATATTCTTACTTTTTGTACACACACGTACACGTACACACACACACACACACACACACACACACACACACACACACACACACACACACACACACACACACAATACGTACATTCCCCCACATCTATACAAAACACAGTCAAGCCTTAAAACCTCCCCTTTTTCCCCTTTTTTTCCCCTCTCTGAGCTGGCCTGCACCTGCCTTTTTCCCTTCACTCCACTCTCTTTTCCACAACTGCTGCGTTCTGCTTCTCCTCTTTCCTCACCCCCTTCCCCTCACTCCATTACCCTCCTCATACCTCCTGCATCCTCTCTCTCTCTCTCCCTCCCCTCTCCTCCCCTCTTCTCGACCAAGCATATACAGAAGCCTCACCAAAAACACAATACACGCCATCGCTCACCCGTGCCTCTTTTCCCCACCTCTACATGGCTGCCTTCCCCAGCATTCCCCAACACGCCCCTTGCTTCCCTTCAATTCGTGTCCGGCACTCTCAACAAAATATGATGTAAGGTAAACAAAAAAAATAAAAAATATATTTGTGGATTTCGGGCCTTTAATCTTCCCTTTCCTGACCATCTCCATGTATTTTGTTTTCTCTCCAAACATTTTTCTTTTATTCTGAACAATAGGTAGAAGTTGATAGATAAATGAATGTATAAGGAAAGTAAGCTCAACTCAAAAACCTTCCAAATCCTTCTCCCAGACATGTAAATCCTTCCAGCCTTCTTTCTTTTCCTTTTACATTCGGCATCAACATAAACTAAATGACTTACTTGGTACCTTAGTGGTCTAGATAACGTAGATGAACCCAATACTCTCACATTCAACCCTCCCTTCCACCACAGCCTCCCAAACTTTCTAAACACTCCCAAGCATGCAAAATCTTCCCAATTATCCTCCACTTTACAACAAGCAAGCTCCCCAAACACAACACAGCACCCTCAGCTCAACCTTCCAAACTCCTTCCCTAACTATCCCTAAATATAAACTTCCAACCATCCTTTCGTAACTATTCTTAAACATGCAAGTCCTTCCAACCATCCCAATAACATGTATCTTTTTTTTCAACTATTGCTAAACCCATAGGTCCTTCCCATGATCCTTTCCTTCCTTAAACATCCCTAAACACTCAAATCCTTCCAACCATCCTTCCCACCCATTCTCAGACATGTAAGTCCTTCACCATCCCATAAACATACATTTTTTTTCAACCATCCCTAAACACACAGGTCCTTCCCATGATCCTTCCCTTCCTTAACTATCCCTACACAAGCACATCCTTAAACATTGCTCCTTCCAACCATTCCTACACACACAGGTCCTTCCCATGATCCTTTCCTTCCTTAAACACCCTAAACACTCAAATCCTTCCAACCATCCTTCCCCAACCATGACTAAACACGTCCTTCCAACCATCCCTAAACATACAGGTTCTTCCCATGGTCCTTCCCTTCCTTAACCATCCTTAAACACTCAAATTATTCCAACCATCCTCCTTAACCATTGCTAAACACGTCCTTCCAACTGTCCTACCCTTCCTAAGTCGAGGCGAGGCGAGGCAAGCGAGGCATCCCCAGTCAGCTAAACAGGCGCCCCCTTGTCTTGATCCGCTCAAACTACTGGCGCTTGAATTATAAGGCGAGGGGGAATTACACTACAATAACACGGGGGGTATTTCGGGCACGACCAGATGCGGTAAACAGAGGCAGGCACGGAGGGCGAGGCGTGCAAGCGTGTAAGCATGCAGGCATGAGAAACGTACCTACCACCTTCCCGAGAGAGCTGGCCCAAGGAGAGCAATAATAATGAGGGTTGCTGCTGTTGTTGTTGTTGTTGTTGTTGTTGTTGTTGTTGTTGTTGTTGTTGTTGTTGTTGTTGGTGGTGGTGGTGGTGGTGGTGGTGGTGGTGGTGGTGGTGGTGGTGGTTTTAGTAGTAGTAGTAGTAGTAGTAGTAGTAGTAGTAGTAGTAGTAGTAGTAGTAGTAGTAGTAGTAGTAGTAGTAGTAGTAGTAGTAGTAGTAGTAGTAGTAGTAGTAGTAGTAGTAGTAGTAGTAGTAGATGTTATTGCTTTTCTAACTATATTAGCACAAGTGACAAATATACTTACATGTGTTGATAGCAGACATTACCAAATCATCACTTTCACCATCTCCACCATTATCGTCATCATCATCATCAGCAGCAGTGGTGGTAAAAACAGCACCACTGAAAGCAAGAATAAGAAGAATTTAGGAACTGCATTTTCTGTGGCTGGTGGCAGACAAAAATAGTGTTTCGGGTTGATATAATTTCATCCTACGCCTCTGCCTCTGCCTCTGCCTCTCCTCTCTCCTCCTCCTCCTCCTCCTCGCTTTTCTTCCTTCGCTTTCTTTTTTTTCCCACGGCTTCCAACGCCCTCCCCTCATCCTCCTCCTCTTCTTTTATGTTTCTTTTTCATCTTCCGTCTCCTTCTCTTCGATTTCCTCCCCAATCTCCTTTCCTGCAGTATGTTAAAATATATTTATCCCTGACGGGCTCTGAAAAAATCACCTCGAAATTAATCGGGATTCTTATATTTTTAGATCGTTGTTTTTCAGAGCCGAGCGATTACCCCGTACCTTGAAAACCTGTGTAATGAAATTCGTGCTATCAAATTATTGTCCTGCCTTCACCTGCTAACCCACCCTGGCCCCGTCCACCGCCTCTTTTCTCCCCCCTTTCCCCCCACCACCAGCAGGTATTCACTATATATAACAGCCGCGTTTGCTAAGTTAAAAATAGACCCACCACTTAATGTGTTTGTATTTTCCATTCCATTTCCATGAAGTCCGTTTAATGAAAAAAGGTCAAAGTTATCAGTTGTGGTGGAAACTGATCTGTTTGTCTGTTTGTCTGTCTGTCTGTCTGTCTGTCTGTCTGTCTGCCTGTCTGTCTGTGTCTTTGTCTTGTTTATTTCCATGTTTGTCTATTGGGTCTGTCGTTGCATATGACTGTATGTCTGTCTTTCTGGGTCTTTTATCTATATTTCACCCTATTTGTCTGTCTATCTTTTTGTCAATCATCTTAGTTGTTATTCTTGTGTCAATCTATCAGTCGGTCTATCTTTCTATCTTTATGTCTGTATATATTAGCCTCTCTCTCTCTCTCTCTCTCTCTCTCTCTCTCTCTCTCTCTCTCTCTCTCTCTCTCTCTCTCTCTCTCTCTCTCTCTCTCTCTCTCTCACACACACACACACACACACACACACGCACTTATCTTTACCCTAATTGAATCTTGCACGACCCCTTTCTATATATCAGCGAGAAATAGCAAGATAAACAAATTGAACCCTTCTATGCACATGACCCTCTGCCTCGTGTCCCTCCGCTTCCCCTGAATAAGGCCAATCATCTGACCTCCGCCCATACGTGATCAAACGGGAGGGAGGTTTTTCAGGACATCACACGGGAATACGAAAGGACTCAGGAGCGCAAAAGGGGGACGGACAATGCAGAAGCTGGAAAATACTTCTTACTGCTATGTTGGAGGAAAAAGTGTGTGTGTGTGTGTGTGTGTGTGTGTGTGTGTGTGTGTGTGTGTGTGTGTGTGTGTGTGTGTGTGTGTGTGTGTGTGTGTGTGGATCTACAAAATGACGAATAAGAAGGGAGAGGAGGATAAAAAAAACTAACCTATGTAACTAAGTGACTTCAATACTTGTCTCTCTCACTCCATCCTCTTTAGTACAACTGTGTATTTGTACGCCGAGTAAGAAATTCTCTCCTCCACGCTGCCACACGCTAACTTTAATAAACGACACCAGATTATATTCCACGCATGTACATATTCAAAGCAATACCTGATACGTTTAATTAACTTTCAGGTGTACACAAAAAAAAACAGATGGTATGGTGAAAGATTAATTTGCCATTGTTTATTTTATGTTTATGTTTGTACACCGATTGACATTAACGTGAACACAATGCACCGTGACTCTACTATGACTCTCTCTCTCTCTCTCTCTCTCTCTCTCTCTCTCTCTCTCTCTCTCTCTCTCTCTCTCTCTCTCTCTCTGTCTCTCTCTCTCTCTCTGTGTGTTACAGTAATTAAGCCATGTACTTTTATCTCACTTCTGCTCCCTCCAGCCTTCCTCCTCTCTCTCTCATCTCCCTTCCCCCTCACCTTTCCTCTATTAACACCTTTCCTCCCCATACACCTTTATGTAACTTCCTCCACTATTAGTTCCCTACCTTTCTCCTCCTTTTGTCTCCCGCTCTTTCTTTACCCGCCCACCGCTATCCTTGTTGATTAATTACCATTTCACTTTCTTTGACTGAGTCCCATCCCTTCTCGTCCCATATTCCCTTCTCTTCACTCGCAATCTCCCCATCTCTCAGAAAGTCCCAGCGATCGTGAAGAAATTATAGGACTTTTAATCTGACAGAGAGAGAGAGAGAGAGAGAGAGAAAGAGCCATACATCCCCTCCCACAGACACACACACACACACACGCACGCACAGACACAAAAGCCGCTTCTTTCTTTCATCCTCTGAACGCGTAGAAATGAGGAAGCAATTACAGCGTGATTAAAAGGAAACAAAAGAGTAGAGGCAAATTAGAGGAGAGAAAGGAAAAATATGAATCCCTCTACAATGCTCCCCGTCACCTTGCTATTGTTTCAACCATCTGCTTCACTTCACACTGGGAGAAAAAATAAATAAATAAGTAAATAAAAAAGTAAAAAAAAAAACTGATATATAAAAAGGTTCAAGTTTTCCAGTTTCGTGAGGGAAAAAAAGTAAGGGTTGTCATTTTTTTTTTTTTTCTAGTCAAGCATGAACGTACAGTACATTAATATTCCTCCGTGTACTATGTCGTGTGTGTGTGTGGGGGGGGGGACCGGTGGACAAGCTGATGGATAGAAGAAAGCAATGATGGACAGACTAAATTTCCTCTATACCAATTTACTTATGTTGCTCAGAGGCCATATTTTCTTCCCTTCTCCCTTAAACCCCCCATATTTTTGTTCTTTCACTATATTTTCCTTTTCCTTTCTTTTTTTCCTATTTTCTTAATTACCAATCACTCTGAGGCACCTTCACTTGTCCTACATCTACAGTCACATCCAATGTTTTAGCTGGGATGAAATTTTAAAACCTATTCTTTTAAATCGCTAACTTTCTTGTACATGTTTTCTATAAAGGCTTCACGCATTGCTTCTGGTGCTAACTGTCATCATCATCATCATCAGGTAACTCTTTTACTTAACACACAATAGACTATATACAGAGGTCGAGGCTTGATCTGTCCGCTAATTCCTTGTTGCACGTAATGAGTTGGGATATTGCGCCTTACTTCACAACACAGTAAGCTTCTCATAATCCATAGCAAGAGGACATTACCGGGGCTGCGTTATTTTGTGTTGCTACCTCCATTACCCGCTGATGTGTTGTGCGTTTATGCGTTAAGGCTCGCCCTCCTCTGTGCCCTACCAGTTCGTGTTCCTTTTATCTTTCACATCTGGTTAAGAATAAAAAATAAATACAAATAGAAATGTAGTGTAAGTGATGGTAGTATTTCCATGATTAAGATTGTGAATAGGGAAATATTAAATCACATCTTCAGGAACAAGAACTGCTAACGTTAGGGCAAGAGGAAACAACACAGAGAAACCTTTGACTTATTGATTTTGTTGTATAGAGGCCCGCTTGTCAGATCAGGGATGTTTATACATATACTTAAAGATACGAGTAATCATAACATAAAAAGCATACGATTTCAATACATAAACTTGTATTTCTAAGCACTGCCATCTCTTATCATGACTGCTACCAAAGACTACAAAGGTGATAATCTGGGTTCCAATGGATGGGTTTTTTTTTTTTTTTTTGTTAATAGTGAGAGAAAGACTTGTTGAACTGTCACTTCTATCACGAAAGTACTCCTGCAAACCTCAACAGTTCGTAATACACCCTGTTGCATGTAATCGACGTAATAGAATAGAAAAAAAAATAGATAATAATATAAGTCATAATAACACAACACTGAATATGAATGGTGATTTCCTAGACAAGCACCACAGTTCCTTAACCCTTTCAGTACTGGAACACATTTTTTACCATGAGTTTTGGGTAAGATTGACCGATTTTATTTAGATTACGAAGGGTCTATGGAGGTCAGAAGATTAATGGCCAAAGTCTTCACTATCTAATCCCCGACATGAGTTTTTTGAAGCTGTATAAAACTGCCAAATAGTAACCTGAATAAATAAGAAAACGCGTCATGGTACTGAAGGGGTTAATGTCTTGACTCCTTCCGGTCACTCAACACTGAAAGAGCCGCTATATTCAGCCCTATACCCATCCCCACCCAGCCCCGTCCCGCCCCGCCCCTGAGTCATACATACTATTCCTCCTCCCCCTTCATCTCTCCTTATGCCCTCCTGTTTTTATTCCTGCTTATCCCTTTCCCTCTCCCTTTAATCTCTCTTCACATTCCCTCTCTTGTTTTTACTTCTGCTTATCCCTTCTCTCCCTCTTACCTCCTTCTCTCCTATTCTCTTTGTTCTTATGCCTCGTTTATCGCATTGCACCCTCTTGACTTGTTTTTTCCTTCCTTCTCCATCAATACACTCTGTTCAGTTACATTCCATTCCTCATATGTAACTATGCCCTCTGTTTTCAGCATTCCTATATTTTCTTCTATTTTTTTTTTCTCGTTTCCATTTCTATCCTGTTGTCATCTTCCTCCTCTTCTTCATTTTATATCCGTTATTTTTCCTCCTGACTCCTTTTCCTTTTTTTCTTTCTTTTCCATCTCTATATCTTGTTATTTTCCTCCCGTTTCCTTCTTTTTTTTTTCCTTTTTCATCATCATACCTTATTTTTATCTTCCTCTCCTTTCTTTCTTATTTCGTCCTTTTCCATCTCTTTATCCTGCTATTTTCCTCCACAATACTTCTTTTCTTTTTCTATTTCTATCTCTTGTTC
>NC_059266.1:4550538-4560538 GCF_017591435.1 Portunus trituberculatus | reverse complement strand
ATTACCTATTATCTGACGCAAAACATATGGTACAAAATTTCCTGTGTCTTCTTTTTTTTCCTTGCTGTTGTTTCCTGTTAGAGATAGCCTCAGCAGATTATCCTTCTCCACTGGACTCGATCTCCTGTGCTTTCCTGACACACCCACCACTTGCATATATTCCTTCACTGCTACCAGATACTCCTCTTTGGTCTTCCTATCTTCCTCGTTATCAATTTTTCAACCTTAAACAGTGCCCCTTCATTCCTCTTCTTTACCTTCATACACCAATCACAGAATTAATCGCTCTATCACCTACTCATAACAAGATTAATTTCTATTTAACCTAAACCTAAAACTAACCTTAGCCTAAACTCAATCTAACCTAACCTAACCTAAATACATCTGTGCATTCTTACACATGATACAACCGCCACAACTTTCCTTAGTCGCTATACAATTATATTAATGTAACTCTTAACTCGACAACATCCACTTCCGCTTCCGCTTATCAATTATTTCCTCTCACAATGCAATCCCAGGAGACACTTTCCTCTACACCTCACAATACAATCCTTACATGTACACTATTCCTCTCCCCCTCTGTATCTTTTTTTATATTTTATTTCCCCTCGCAAGATAATCCTAAACAATATTTTTCCTCCTCCTTTTTTTTTTTTCTTCAATGTAATCCCTTCACTTTTAATGCATCTTTTATTTATTCTAATTAAAACATTTTTCAATTTTCCAATCCCTAAGGTACCCTCACAATAATCTTTATATAACACGTTTTCCATTGTTCTACATATCTATTTTCCTTAACAGCATAATCACAAATTATTTTTCCCTTTTATCATCCCTAACTTTCACAACATAACTCAATAGTCATCATGTATTCCCTTTTCCTTCAATGATTCTTTTCCCCTCTTAGGATTATCGCCAATTATAAGTTTTCCCCTTTTCCACTAGCAATTTATTTCTCCTCATAACATAATACTCAACTATATTTTTCCCCCTTCCACTCTTTATTTCCCATCAGCGTAACCAATAACTATAATTTTCCCAGTTTTCATGCTTAATTTCCCTTCATAATTCTTAGCTATAATCTTCCCTCCTTTTCATTCCTAATTTCCCCTTCAAAACATAAGCCCAAACTCTTTTCCTTTTATCATCTATGCTTCCCCTCAACATAATTACAAATAATAACTTTCCTCCTTTTTCATCCCATATTTCCCCTCAAAGCAATCCCCCAACAATTATTTTTTTCCCCTTTTCATTCTTAACATCTCTAAACAATCCCCAACAGTAAATGTTTCCCACTTTTTACATCCTCAACATCCCAACAACATAATCCTTAACAATAATCCCCTCCTTTCCATTCCTAATTTCCCCAAAACATAACCCCTAACTACAATTTCCCTTCCCCCCACACTTTCAATCCCTAATTTCCCCTCACAACTTAATGCCCACCCCCACTCTCTGATGTACTCTCCCCGCTGCACCGTCCTCACAACATGGCAGGCTCGTAACAACCCATCACCATCACATGCTTGTTTTCATGACAGCACCCACAGCCCCGTCCATCATCACAGTTTTCCAATATTGTACATGAATCCAGTGGCGGGCAATGGCGGCGGCCTCGACCTCTTTAACAATTCAGGCGCAGCAAAGGTCAGCCAGTTTACGGAAGCATATGATGGGTACGGGAAAAAAGAACGAAAAAAAAAATGATATATTAGTGTAGTAAAGGACCGAATTGAGGAACTTAATGCGTTGTATGATATTGAGAGGAGGAAACTTGATCTTAGAGTACAAAAAGATAACCCTTTGTATGACTTCGAGGGGAAAAAAAACATGATCTTGTGTAGAAGACATAGTTAAATCCTCAGACGACTTTGAGGGGAAAAAAACGTGATATCGGTATAGGAAAGGACAAAATTCGGTAACTTATTCCTTTGTACGACTTTGAGGAAAAGAAAAAGAAAACAATCTTCGCGTAGAACAGGAAATAGTTAGGAAGTTAATCCTTTGTATGACTGAGGGGGAAAACGTGATCTCAGTAGAGGAAAGTACAAAAAATGGATAACTTGTCCTTTGCATGATTTTTTTTTGGGGGGAAAAACGTGATATTAATGTAGGAAAGGAAAAAATTCAGTAACGTAATCCTTTGTATGAATTTTAAGGGGGGGGGGAAAGGTGACACTAGTTTAAGAAAGGATGGAAGTGGGTAACTTACTCCTTTGCACGACTGAGGGGAAACAAGGACGTGGTTCTTAGTGCAGGAAAGGAAAGAATTCAGTAACAATCCTTTGCACGACTTTGAAGGAAAAAAAAAAAAAACGTGACATTAGTATAGGAAAGGACAAAATTGGGTGCAACTTTCTCTTTTGTATGACTTTCAGAGGAAAAACGTCATATTAGTGAAGAAAAAGACAGAACTGAGTAACTTAATGTTTTGCATGACATTAGGGAAAAAAAAAACTTGATATTAGTATTGGAAAGAAAAGGATTGGGTGTAACTTTCCTCTTTGTATGACTTTGAGGGGAAAAAACATGATCTTAGTGAAAAAAAACAAAATTAGCTAACTTAATCCTTTGTCTAACTATGAGGGAAAACACGTGATATCAGTGGAGGAAAGATAATTCACTCCTTTGCAAGACTTTGAGGGGAAACAAAAACGTGATCTTAGTGCAGGAAAGGAAAGAGTAGGAAAACTTGATATTTGTGTTGGAAAGGACAAAATCGGCCATAACTTTGCTCTTTGTATAACTTTGAGGGGAAAAAACGTGGTATCAGTGCAGAAAACTTAATCCTTTTGTACTACTTTGTGGGGAAAAAACGTGATATTAGTGTAGGAAAGTAACTTAATCCTTTGTATGACTTTGAAGGGGAAAAACTTGATATTAGCTGGAGGAAAGATAAAATTACGTACCTTTTATTAAATTGATGTCTTGTATGTATACTTTTATAATGAAAAAACTTGATCTTAGTTGGGAAAACAAAACAAACGTATTCTAATGCCTTTTATATACTTTATGAAAAGGAATGTGTAATCTTAGTAAAAGTCACTTGAAGCCTTTTGTGTACGACTTTATAAGAGTGCAGGAGAAGACAGTATTGGTAAGCTTAATGCCTTCTACGACTTGATGAAGAAAATAACATGACTTTAGTGGGAGGAGATAAAATTAGGCACCTACTAGTAACTTTATAGCTCGTATGGACTTTATAAGGAAAACGAAAACATGACCTTATTGGAAGAAAGACATACCGGCGTAACCTATTGCCATGTACGACTTTATAAAGGAAATATATTAGCTTAGTGAGAGGAAAGACAGAATTCTACAACTTAATACCTCCTGCGTGTGGCTTTACGAGGGAAAAATGTGACTTTAGTGGGACAAAAGGCAGAATCATGCAGTAATTTTGTGACGGGGTGAAAAAAAAGTTGTGAGAAACGTTTGCAATTTCATCTTAATTTTTTGTATGTATATATATTTTTTTTGTTTAAGAAAGTGGATTTTAGCTTTTAAGATGATTAGTTCCGCAAAATTCGAGTGCAAATTCCGCGTCCTAATTTTATGTGAGAAAAAATAAATACAGGTGTACGCTCAACTTGTAATTCTAAACACATTCTTACCTGCATTTACAAACACATTACTTCCACAACGAGCCTGGCTAAACTCGCTGTCCTACTTCCAGCACGACAAAACTCTGTACCTCTCTCTCTCTCTCTCTCTCTCTCTCTCTCTCTCTCTCTCTCTCTCTCTCTCTCTCTCTCTCTCTGAATGACTCGCTGTGTTTGTTTGTGTTTATGACAGTGTCTGCCTGTGTTGGTATGTGTTTATCACTGACTCTCTCTCTCTCTCTCTCTCTCTCTCTCTCTCTCTCTCTCTCTCTCTCTCTCTCTCTCTCTCTCTCTCTCTCTCTCTCTCTCTCTCTATCTATCTATCTATCTATCTATCTATCTATCTATCTATCAATTTATCTATCTATACCCTACCACACATATCGCTGCTATAAATATAATCTTGTCTGTACGTTTTCTTTTTTTTTTTTCCTCACTAGCAATATTCCTAAGAGTAGTCAGGTGTGTAAGAAGACCCGGAGACCCAGGTGAGGCGGCAGGTGAATCGCGCTGCCTTTACTACAGCCTCAAGACGTAGTGGTAGATAAAGAACTATGGAACTATATTCTTAAAGGTTTTGTTCGTTCAACCCTCTGATTGCTGTCTATTTCGGCTTTCCTTAATTAGTGATCATTCTTAGATATATTTATTTGTTCAACAGACACGTCTAATACCTTAAGAGGATAGAAAATGGAATATCTAGTCTTTTAACCTTTTTTTGGAGATGTTTAATAAGATTCCATGCGTTTCCCTTAGTGTGCTTTAACTAGTAATGAATCTGAGATGTAGATGTATTAATTTGTTTTATAGCTATAATACTTTAACAGGGTAGAAATTGCAATATCTAGTCTTTGTAAACTTTTTGTAGATGTTTATTAAGATTCCATGCGTTACTTTTGTTGTGGTTAGTTGTTTTGTGTTGTAGTGGAAGGGTTAAGATTATTGAAAGGTCACAGAGATTACGTAACTAGGTTTTCACATCTTTTTCATCCATTTTAATCAGTGGTTCAGCATCAAAGTCTCAAGAGAATAATTAAAATACACTTGAAAATCCTAAATTCCGGCTCAGTTTGGTTAAAAAAAAAAAAAAAAAAAAAAAAAAACAATCGAGGTAAGACGTTGAAAGGTTTAAGAATATCAGGGATAGTATAAACGTTCTCTAATTTCCTCAGAGCCTCATAATAGTGAATGGTGGGGTTCGAAACTATACTAGAGGCAACCATCACTACTATTACCATCACCACCACCACCACCACCACCACCACTGTCACCATCATCATCACCACCATCACAATCACTATCAACATTACCACCACCACTACCATCATCACTATCATAGCCACTCACGTTCCCTTCCCGCTGAAAAAAAAAGGTATTGCAATCATATTCAAAAATACTCGTATACATTGAAATCCACGTCACAATATGAACACAATCGAATATGAATTATCTCTCGAAATGAAATCCTGAACAAATAACGGAAATACGCATCAAAGGACGACATCGGGACGACAACAAATATATACATGCGAAAAAAAAAAAAAAAAAACTAAAATGCATCATAAATTCAGGTTCCCATTTGTACTTTCCAAAAAAACAAGTAAAAAAAAATATATATGAGAAAACAAAACACAATAAAAAAAAGAAAAAAACTTAAATTCGAAAAAGAAAAGCACTGGAACAGAGACACAGACCGAAAACAACAAAACACATGCGAATAAAAGCAGAAAATGATCATGGAAACAAAAAAAAAAAAAAAAAAGGAATGATGATAAAAAGATAAGAAAAAAAAAAAAAAAAAAAGAAATCGCCCGACCCCGAAGAGATGAAGCCGTAATCGTGCAGAATGAAACGACAAGGAAAACTGAAAATTCCACGTAATGCAAAAGCAGGCACGGGAAGGCAGGGAATGTGGAAATAGGATAATGAAGCAAGCACGGAGGAGAAGAGGGAGAAAGAACAAGGAATGCCTGCGTAGGATAATCACGTGAACATCATATATATTTTTTTTCTTTCGCCTCCAAGTAATCGAGTTGGTAAGGCGGATAATTAACGAAAGGGTAATTAAAGAGAAAGGAAACATTATCTTGCTCATCATGACTTCTTTGACCTAGATAGCCAAGGAACAGGAACAGGAGGAACAGGAGGAACAGGAGCAATATGAGGAGGAGGAGGAGGAGGAGGAGGAGGAGGAGGAGGAGGAGGAAGACGATGACTAAGACCCCAAATGTATAAAAAGAATGAAAAAAAAAAATCGCAGACTTGTTGGCTCTTGTAACATTGTTTGTGATTAACTAAACTAGCTAATGTAAAATGAGATGTTTGAGGAGGAGGAGGAGGAGGAGGAGGAGGAGGAGGAGGAGGAGGAGGAGGAGGAGGAGGAGGAGGAGGAGGAGGAGGAGGAGGAGGAGGAGGAGGAGGAGGAGGAGAAGAAGAAGAAGAAGAAGAAGAAGAAGAAGAAGAAGAAGAAGAAGAAGAAGAAGAAGAAGAAGAAGAAGAAGAAGAAGAAGAAGAAGAAGAAGAAGAAGAAGAAGAAAAGACAAAGAAGAACTATTTGCCAAGAAATAGATTATAAGTCCAACTTAATCTTTCCCATTCTCACTCATTTCTTTTTTCTTCTTTCTCCTCCTGTCCCTCCTCCTCCTCCTCCTCCTCCTCCTCCTCCTCCTCCTCCTCCTCCTCCTCCTCCTCCTCCTCCTTCTGTTTGCTTTCCTTTCACTCGAGGGACGTTTCATCTTCCTCCGACATGATTCCCTCCATCAGGTTAATAGGTCTCTCTCTCTCTCTCTCTCTCTCTCTCTCTCTCTCTCTCTCTCTCTCTCTCTCTCTCTCTGTGGAAAAATACTGAATTGATTTTTTTTTATAACTTTCTTTCACCAAATCTCTTTCTCTTTATCTAGAAAAATTAAATTCTCTCTCTCTCTCTCTCTCTCTCTCTCTCTCTCTCTCTCTCTCTCTCTCTCTCTCTCTCTCTCTCTCTCTCTCTCTCTCTCTCGGTCTTGGAGGTCTTCGTGTTCCCGCAGATAATGAAGACCTGGAGCTCGCCTATTTGTGAACACTTGTGTACTAAACTCACGAGATAGGAAACCAAGGGGGCGAGGGGCGTGAGGATTTGTGTGTGTGTGTGTGTGTGTGTGTGTGTGTGTGTGTGTGTGTGTGTGTGTGTGTGTGTGTGTGTGTGTGTGTGTGTGTGTGTGTGTGTGTGTGTGTGTGTGTGTGTGTGTGCACTGGCGCATATTTGTGAACCAGTCACTCGATAGGCTGAAAAAACAAGGGGAATTGAAAGAGAGAGAGAGAGAGAGAGAGAGAGAGAGAGAGAGAGAGAGAGAGAGAGAGAGAGAGAGAGAGAGAATTACAACGGACGTAAATGGGCATATGCACTCACTCATTCACTCACTCACTCACACAAACACACATATACACACACAAACACACACAACACACACACACACACACACACACACACACACACACACACACACACACACACACCGTTTCATTCCACAAGCTGACCGAGATTCTTAATATTTCATGAAGAGCGGCATTCTGCGTGGCGAGTTAAATATCGTAGTAATATATGAACACAAATTAAATTAAGTAGACGCATCCTCGCCATATGAAAAAAAAAATAATAATAAATAAATAAATGAGGCTGCGGGTTTCGAGTCACCGGGCCCATTCTCTGCTTGCCGTCACTGCTTCCCGCTTCATTTTCCCTCACGCCCGCCAGTCCTGACTTTTCCCTCACGTCGTAGCGCAGTAGTTTTCCCGGGCGGGCGCTCAGAGTGGCTTAAGTAAGTATTATCTTTACGCAGTGACAAAGAGGTTAATGAAGCTTATTTGCTCTAATTAACGCCTCAAGTATGGCCTTAAGGCTCTTTATCCCGCGTGAAGCTGACTTTAAGTAGTGCCTTCAATTTTATGTGAGTTTGGAGGAGTTCACGCCGTGCTCATTATGAAGTAAATGAGCTTCGTACACACTCTCAGACTTCGTGACAGTCCGGCAGCGGCTCAGTTTGCTTCTCGTATATGAATGTTACGACTCCCTTGTTACGAGTCTCCATGTTACGCCTCTCCCTCACCCCCAAAGTTACGGCGGTACAATGTGGCTTCGTTATGCAGCGATATGAGCCAAACTTGTCCTGCGTGGCACTGGGAGGTGGGCGGGTGACGAGCGGGATTATGAAGATGGGGGGTGAATTACACATTTCCCTTTGCATTGGAAGTTATGTCAGTGCAGTGTGGCTTCGTGATTCCGCAATATGAGGCGCTATTAAGTACTGCGAGTGGTGGGCGGGGAGCAAGGCAGCAGGAGGGGGAGTGTTAGCAGGGAGGGGAGTGATAGCAGGAGGGAGGAAGGGCGTAAACAGGAGTGGGAGGGACGGGGTCTTTTCCGCCTTGCTTTAGCTTTAGTGTTATCTCTGTACACAATGGCTTTATTCAAATGCAAAAATGAGAGTGAGAGACGGCGGCGCGATATGATGATGATGATGATGATGATGATGATGATGATGATGATGATGCAGATTACACTCATGATTACTATTTTCCTCCTTTTCTATTTACTTTCCTTCAAAAAAGACAAAAAAAAATATTACCATTCTTTTTATATACTTTTTTTCTTCAACAGCAAAAAGACACCGGCAGAGAAACATAAACATTTAATAGTCGCTCCCAAAAATCGCTGCGTACAAAAGAATTCCAATCCCGCTGGCTAATCTAATTAAGATGGCCCGATACTCCGCGCCGGGGACTGTTTACGCCCGAGGAGAGGAAAACATTAACAGGCGGGGCTCTGAAGTATACTGCGTTAGCGATAATGATAATAGTGGTTAAGAATAAATGACAATAAAAGTAGGTAATAATAAAAATAAGTGAGTGATCAAATACTACCTTATTATTACAAGGCAAGGCTCAAAAGTACACAGTGTTAGCGATGATGATAATAGCGGTAAAGAAGAAATGATAATAAAAGCAGGTAATAAAAGAAATAAGCGAATGAACAAATATTTCCTTATTATTCATTTGGACATTATGAGACAAGGTTCAAAAATACTGCGTTAACGATAATGGTAATGAACATACAGATAAAAAGAAAGGGTAACAAAAGTGGGTAAAAATATATATAAATGAGTCAATGATAAAATACTGCCTTATCATTCATTTGGGAAGCGCGTAACCTAATCAACAAAATAAATAAAATAAAATAAACGAAGGGATAAATGAATAAATAAAAGAAGAAACGCTCTAAACATGAAAGTAGAAATAAATAATGTGTGAATGGTGAAACACTGCATTATCATTCATTTGGGAAGCACATAACTAAATAACCAAAACAAATCACGTAAAATAAACAGATATAAATAAATAAATGAAAAAAAACTACACAGTTAAATCAAATAAATAAGTGAATCAACAAACACTGCTTCATTATTCACTGGGAAAGAGAACAGCTCGACTAAAACAAATAAAACAAAAGATTATAAACAAATACAAGAAAAAGAAGGAAGAAAACCAAAACACACCAGGTAAAGTTAACAAGCACAACACCTGTTTCCTACCTGGCCTTGCACTTGTACATAATAAGACACCACCTCATACTTGCTTCATCATCATCATCACCTTCATCAATCATCATTAACATCATCAGTCTCTATGATTCCAGTGCAAGGTAAGTCTCTCACAACTTTCTCCATTCATCTCCCTCGCCTGCAAGTCTCATTTAGTCCTCCCTTGCAAAACTTCTCATCATTATCTCTCCATTTAATTCCTTGGTGTATATTATCGCTTACATTTCTTTATTTTTCTATTACCATCCATTTCTAGCCTTCTTCCTCACCTCTTATTTTTATTTTGTGTTTTATCTTGTGTCTTCATTTTCTCTTTTCTCTTGTTTTGTTTCTCCATATTTTTCTTACGCTTCTTTCGTCTTGTGTTTTGTTTGACTCTCGTTTCTCCATCTTCTCTTCTCTTTTATTTCGTTTGTCCATTTTATAGCTTATTTCGTTTCTCTGTCTTGCTTTCTTTCTCGTTTTATCTCGTCTCTTATTCTTATGTTCCGTCTTACATGGTTGCTTCATCTTGTTTTTTTCTCTCTCCTTTTTCGTTCCTCTATCTTTTTTTTCTCGTTTCTCTTCGTGTATTGTTGTTTCTTTATAATATAGTTGTTTCGTTTAATTTCAAGTGTTATCTCATTATTTTTCGTTCTGTATATACCCCCCCCCTCTCTCTCTCTCTCTCTCTCTCTCTCTCTCTCTCTCTCTCTCTCTCTCTCTCTCTCTCTCTCTCTCTCTCTCTCTCTCTCTCTCTCTCTCTCTCTCTCTCTCTCTCTCTTTCTCTCTGACTCCATACTACACGCTTATTTCGACTCTCAATCTTCCAGCATATCGTGTTAT
>NC_059266.1:4543038-4545538 GCF_017591435.1 Portunus trituberculatus | reverse complement strand
CTGTCAAGGTGGTCATTATGTTAACGAAGGTATCTATTTACTGAAGATTTCATTGTTAGGTATATGTATGTGTATATTATTTATGTGTATGTGTATAGTCTAACGTAAGTTTGCATCGATCTTTTAAACTGCAGTTATTTTCTAGTTATCTTGCCTTTATGATTATTATATCCTTGTACCTTCACGGACTTAAGCATGCATTATCAATCATCATATGAAAGTTTGGTCAATAAAACACCACAACCACCACCAACAACAACAACAACAACAAGAACAACAACAACTACAACAACTACTACTTCTACTACTATATATTACTACAACTAAAACTACAACAACAACTACTACTACTACTACTACTACTACTACTATTACTAATAATAATAATAATAATAATAATAATAATAATAATAATAATAATAATAACAATAATAATAATAGTAATAACAATGGTAACTATCTACCTGTCTGTCTGTACTAATCGATTTTTTATTTGTTTTGCATATACTACGGTACAAATTGATGTATACCAGTTTTCATAATATGCATGTATATGTGGCCCATACACAGGTACTCTAATGTGGTACACATGTATTTTCATTTTGTATTATCATAGTTTTTATTTTTGGTTCTTTTTCATTCTTTTTTTTTTTTTTTTTTGTGTGTGTTTTGTTCTTTACACACACAATACATTCCACCAGTCATATGTCCAATTCCTCATATTTTTATTGGCCGCTGTATTTCCCCGCTTGTACGACTCATAAGTGTAAAGTGTGGTAGCGTTTACTTAATGACAAATGACATGATATTATACAGGTTAGTGAGTGATGACCGTAATAAAAAGCGGCTTTCATTACCAACTGGACTTTTGAGACTAGCTTAATTAAACTGTCATATTGCTGCTTGAAAAGAGGAAGCGCTGTTCATAAAGTTTCACTCACTCCCTCATAGTGTTTGGGATTAAAATGCATGCGCGCACACACGCACACGCACACGCACACGCACACTCACACACACACACAGAAAGAAAAAAAAAAAAACTGCCGAGATAACGACTACCAGTACTAGGAAAAAAATAATGAGTAGAGATAACATTTTTTTTTTCACTCAATTCTACGTAACGTTTGAGTTTATAGTGCAGAAAATTATAGTGTTGAGATCACTAATCCCTGAACATGGATATAAAATAATAATTACGTGCATAGGTAACTTTTTCGCGCTCAAATCATCAGAGTTTGAGATTTTAAAAAACACACGAGGATATACGAAAGAAATGACAAGATAACGAGTACCACAACTTGGAGGAAAACCATTATGAGTACGGGTAATCTTTTTAACGCTCAAATCCTCAGTTTAAGAAAAAAATACATGAAATACACAAAAATACCGTCAAATAAACAAAAGAGGAAAGATAATAAGATTACGAACACATTTCTTTTGTGCGTTGAGCGAGAAATTCATAAAAAAAAATTCTGTCTCACCTTCAACAACGCATTCCCTTACCTCTATAACATTTGTACCCCTATAATTCCCACACATCAAGTACATATATCCAATAAAGGCAACACATTCATACTAATACATACATACATACATTTTTCACCACCCACTGCACCTGTAAGTGAATCATGATTTTTTACATTCACTTTTTTTTTACCTCATATACAATTCCCACTATAAATATCAGGTGGTGATAAATGTATACAGGTATGAAATGATAAAGAAGAGAGTAACTGCACTGCATGTGGAAGTGAAATGGAGCGCCACCCACGCCATCCAACACGCGATATGAAAATTGTACACACTCCCGATGTGGAAAAAAGGAGAGGGAGAGAGTAAAAAATAAATAAAAAAAAAAAAAGAAACGTAGAACAGTTTAAACATAGCGATAGGAATTATACAAACATAAATATAGTCACAGTAAATACAAGCATGTGAATACACACACACACACACACACACACACACACACACACAGCGAGAGAGAGAGAGAGAGAGAGAGAGAGAGAGAGAGAGAGAGAGAGAGAGAGAGAGAGAGAGAGAGAGAGAGAGAGAGAGAGAGAGAGAGAGAGAGAGAGAGAGAGAGAGAGAGATAATCAGAAAGACAGTTAGATAAATCAAGGCAGAAAGAAATAGACAAACAGACAGGAATATAGACACAAATAGAATGAAAAAAAAAAAGCACAGAGCAAAAAATAAAAACAAAGAAACACGAACTGACAAAACCAGACGAACAGACACACAAGAGGAAATTATAAACGCTACAAGGGCAAAAAAAGAAAAGAAAAAAAAGAAAGAAAAAATATATATACTAAAATTATAACCAGGAACTAAACATTTGTTCTCAATTACGCGATGTACATTAGAGAAAGTGTACACCGTGAACGGAAGGAGCAAATGGGAGCGGTGCTTAAATCATGGTTATGGTCAGTGAGGACAGGACACGTTACCATTAGCCAGACACTGCATTACAACAATAACAATGGGGACAAGGTAGACA
>NC_059266.1:4535538-4540538 GCF_017591435.1 Portunus trituberculatus | reverse complement strand
TTGTGTACGGGAAAACGTCTGGCCTTCAGTGTGGAAGGAGGCTCGAGTAGTTCCTGTACACAAAAAGCTCCAGGACGGACCCAAAAAACTACAGACCCATATCCCTGTTGTCAGTGGTGGGTAAAGTGTTTGAGAGGGTCGTGGCAGAGGTGGTGTGTAGCCATCTCAAGGACAATGCCCTCCTCTCAGACCAACAGTTTGGGTTCAGACCTGGAAGGTCAACCTCCGACCTAATGATGCTTCTCACCAGGCATTGGCAGGACGCCCTCGACGACGGCAAGGACACTATAGTGGTTGCTTTGGACATAGCAGGAGCTTTTGATAAAGTATGGCACAACGGATTACTAGAAAAGCTTCGTGCTAAAGGCATCCAGGGTGGCTTGCTACGACTCTTGGGAAATTACCTGCAGGACAGAAGCCTCAAGGTGGTTGTCAACGGGCAAACATCTGAGTCCCTGCCTGTGGAGGCATCAGTGCCACAGGGTTCAATTCTTGGCCCACTCCTGTGGAATATCTACGTGGATGATCTTCTCCAGCTACTGCCAGGAGTCATGGCCTATGCTGATGACTGCACCCTCTCCTATACCTATCCACGCCAGGACAGTGGGCGGGCTGCTGAGGCCATCAATCAGCAGCTACGAGTGATAAAGGAGTGGGGTGCTCGCTGGCAAGTGACATTCGCGCCGGAGAAGACACAAGCAATGGTTGTCTCTCGGTCCCCAGCCGCCATGGCAGCAATGGCAGGAAAGTTGTCTTTGGCGCTGCTGCTCCCCACTCCAAGATGACGTCAAGATACTTGGAGTGGAGGTGGATCGAGGGCTGAGGTTTGACAGGCATGTCAAAACCATTGCCAAGAAAGCCTCTCACAGGATCTCCGCTCTCAGAAGGATCGCCAGTTTCCTCGACAGGAAGGGAGACTGCTGCTGTACAAGGCACAGGTGCGGCCCCACCTTGAATACGCAGCTCTCTCCTGGATGTCCTGTGCCGCCACACACAGAAGGAGACTGGACAGCATCCAACGCCGCGCCATACGGCTAGTAGATGCTGCACTACCACCTCACCCAGAGCCTGAGCGTCCCCTTGATTCACTGGAACACCGCAGAGACGTGGCGGCGATCGTAGTGTTCCATAAGGCACAGGTGCAAAGAGTGCCACATCTGGCAGGGCTGCGTCATCCTCTAAGAGTCACCGCACGGAGCACGAGAACGGTGCTCAATGGTGGTGACGCCGTAGAGGTGCCGCGATCCCACGGGTGTCAGCATCAACGCACCTTCGCAGGACGCGTCTCCAGGATGTGGAACTTGTTCACGGCCGCGGTGCCTCACGTCCAGGAGATGAACACACAGTGTCAAACTGATGGCACATAAGTGGAGACAGACACTGCCAACTCCTCTGACACTCTTTGTGACGTGACACTCAGTGTAGTGCAGTGCGTGAATAGTGCTAGTGAAGTGAAACGAATAGTGCTCCATTTACATGCTGACCATCTTGTATATTATCTATTTTTAAGTCTTGTAAATATTGTAGAGAAATAGATTGTAGTACCCTTAGAATAGGTAGCACACGACAGTGCGCCTTTGGGTACATGTTCCTTTGTATAAAGTTTTGTTTAAATAAAAAAAAAAAAAAAAAAGAGAGAGAGAGAGAGAGAGAGAGAGAGAGAGAGAGAGAGAGAGAGAGAGAGAGAGAGAGAGAGAGAGATTTACTTTCTTGCAATCAGTATCATCTTTCGAAATCTCATCTGGCAATAGAGAAAAGACCAACATTAATCCACAACCAAGGCCGCGATGGTGGTGGTGGTGGTGGTGGTGGTGGTGGTTGTAGAGACGGCGAAGGTGCTGGTAGTATGAGTAATGGACGCACACATAACCACGTACAAAACTATCCCAAACAATCAGTTATGGTGGCGTGGAGACGTAACATCATCCTCTAAACATCATTCCATATTCCACACACACTCTCCACTTTCCTCCACTTTACTCCGCGTGCCTGGACTGGAAAAAATCAGGCCCAGGGAAGCTTCTCTTGTTTTTTATCATGAATTTTTCCTCATCTCCGTCAAAATGATCTGTATCGACACTTAGGATTTCATTTGCTCTTACAGGGAAATCAAAGAAAAAATGTAGAAAGATATTTCAAAGGGAATTAGGTCCACACACACACACACACACACACACACACACACACACACACACACACACACACACACACACACACACACACACACACACACACACTCTCTCTCTCTCTCTCTCTCTCTCTCTCTCTCTCTCTCTCTCTCTCTCTCTCTCTCTCTCTCTCTCTCTCTCTCTCTCTCTCTCTCTCTCAGGTAAAGGGATAATTATGATGCCTTCCGTGATGCAATTTTTCAAGAGGTTAATTAAACATCGGCGCTGAGCAAACATTAAAAAAAAAAATAGTGAACGTTTGCAAATGAACACAATGTGGAAGAGAAAACGGAAAATCTGGGAGGGAAAAATACGAAAAAAAAGGAAAAGAAATAGTAAAAGAATATAAAAGAGAGAGAGAAAGAGAGATAATGAAATGAGAACACTACAAGAGAAAGAGAATCATGTGGAAGGGAAGATGGAGAGAAGAGAGACAAGAAGCTTATGAGAGAAGCCTAGGTGGATAACAGAGAGGCATGAGAGCACTGTGGAAAAAGACAACAAGGAAACATGAAAGGAATGACGAAGAGAGAGAGAGAGAGAGAGAGAGAGAGAGAGAGAGAGAGAGAGAGAGAGAGAGAGAGAGAGAGAGAGAGAGAGAGAGAGAGAGAGAGAGAGAGAGAGAGGGGATGACCAGGAAAAGGAAGAAGAAAAGGAGAAGAATGAGGAAGAGGAAGCATATACAGCATTACAGAACGATGAGGAATAAATATAGAGAATAAAAGAAAGGTTGATGAAAATAATAATAATAATAATAATAATAATAATAATAATAATAATAATAATAATAATAATAATAATAATAATAATAATAAGAAGAAGAAGAAGAAGAAGAAGAAGAAGAAGAAGAAGAAGAGAGAGAGAGAGAAATAGAGAGAGAGAGAGAGAGAGAGAGAGAGAGAGAGAAGAAGCCTAGCCACTTTAAACTTTCTTTCTGTGGGGGGCAGCTTAAAGGACATTCTCTCATTAACGTAATAAGACCAAGCGGCGCCCACGATAAGCCCTTTAAATCCCAGTAAACACAGACCCCATGGCTAAAAATTCCTTCAAAGGGCGTACATTGTGCTTTTTCTCTCTCTCTCTCTCTCTCTCTCTCTCTCTCTCTCTCTCTCTCTCTCTCTCTCTCTCTCTTTTTTCTATCTTTCATTTTTATTATTATTGTTTTTCATGAACATGATTTTTTTTCTATATTTTTTTTAATTCCTCCGTTCTGTAATACCATGTGATTCTCTTCCTCATTCTCCTCATTCTCTTCTTCCTCTTTCTTTCCTTTCTACTATCTCTCTCTCTCTCTCTCTCTCTCTCTCTCTCTCTCTCTCTCTCTCTATGTAGGATCAAGGTGTTTCATTTCATTATTTGGTTGTTGTTTTTTCGTGATTTGAATTGAGTTACTTTGTGTTGTGAGTTGTGTTGTCTTGTGTTCAGTTGTGATGCATGAAGCTATGATGCCTTGCGGTACGGCACGTTGTATTTTGTTGTTCAGTTATGTAGTATTGCGCTGTATTGCCTTGTACTATTTAATCCCTTCAGTATCAGGATGCATTTTTGAGTATTAGACTATTTTAATTGCATTAGGAAGCGTTTCTTGAGGTCGAAAGATTAATAACCAGATACTATTTCAATACTATTTCAATCCCGCACATAAGTTTCTGCAGCTGTACAAAATCGCCACATAGTAACCAGAAAGAACTTGAAAACTTGACATGGGAGTTGAAGGGATTAAGGAAGCACTCTTGTTGGAAGTCCGCCATTGTATTTTTTTGCTCTACTTTTCCTCGTGACATTCCCTCCTTCACTGGTGGCAGACTACCAATATGATGTGCTATGCTGTGCTGTGTTTCGTAATCTTGTCTTGCGTTACTTTGTGTTCAATCTGTTCCACTGTGTTGCGTTGTGCTGTACTTGACACACTTACTGCCTTGTGTTGCGCAGCAGTGAAGTAGTGCAAAGTATCAAAGTGCCAATTCAAGTGAGGTCAAGAAGCCTCGTGTGTTGAGCTTCACTGTGTTTCGTTACGCTGTCTTCCTTGTTCACGTTGTTGTTGTACATTTGCGCTGTGTTGCACTGTGTTGCCTTGTGTTTCATTGTGTTGCGAGGATCTTTTACACTGGCTGGGATTATGTTTCATTGTTCCCATCACGAACCTACTTAACGATGAAGCTCTCTCTCTCTCTCTCTCTCTCTCTCTCTCTCTCTCTCTCTCTCTCTCTCTCTCTCTCTATGGACCACGATGTTTATTCTTCATTTTTCCTTCCTCCTACGTTTCATAGGAAAGAAAAATGGGAACCATGCATATAATTATACAAAGGAGGAGGAGGAGGAGGAGGAGGAGGAGGAGGAGGAGGAGGAGGAGGAGGAGGAGGAGGAGAAGGCGGTAGAAAAGAAGGACAATAAAAATGGGAATAAGAATAACCAAAACAACAACAACAACATACAACAACAACAAAAACAACAACAACGAGCTCTTATGTTTCAATGGTGAAAAAACAAAGTCAAGAAATGAAATGAAATAAAGAAAACAAAAAGACGAAACCAAAAAAAAAATAGGAAGAGGGAATATCTGAAGTTAAACGAGAAGAAAACGCAAATGAGGCTGAAGAAGGGACGGAAAAGGAGGAGGAGGAGGAGGAGGAGGAGGAGGAGGAGGAGGAAGGGGACAGGATTAGAGAACTCTCCCCTCTTCTCTCTGACGTTATGTCGGTCTGTGTTTCACTTAATTGAGACAAACTGGACCTTTGAGGAAAACTACGAAGGAGGAGGAGGAGGAGGAGGAGGAGGAGGAGGAGGAGGAGGAGGAGGAGGTGATAGTGGTAGTGGTGGTAGTAATAATAA
>NC_059266.1:4508038-4533038 GCF_017591435.1 Portunus trituberculatus | reverse complement strand
CCTATGAAGTCGGTCTCCTTTTCGGCACCTTTGTGAGTCTGCTTAATGTTAATGATTCACGGTGTCTGGGCGGCGGGAGCGGGAGGAAAGATGTAAGCAGGTTGAAATATGTACAGGAGGTGAAAAAGAAAGATGCAACACGTAGTTTGAAATTCTAAGTTGCGCATATACAAGTAAATGAATACAAAACAAGGAAATAAATCATATATACGTAAATAAATAATGGGAGTAAAGATATAAACACGTTGAAGCATGTAAAGGCAGTGATGGAAGGAAAAAAAATTGATGCAGCACCTTGTTTGTGTATATACAAGTAAATGCATATAAAACAAGAAAAAAAATAATGAATACGTAACAAAATAACGAGGGTAAAGATGTGTACACGTTGGAGCATGTAAAGGTAGTGAGGGAAAAAAAAAACACACATTGACGTATGACTTAGTTTGAAATTTTAAGTTATGTATTTACAAAATGAATAGAAAGCAAGGATATAAACAAATATGAAATTAAATAACAGGAGAGAGGATAGGAGAATAAAATGGAAATAGTAAAAGCTGAAACAAAAGATAGTAGAATGTTGTTGGATTGTGTTATTTACTTTCTCCCATGGGGCACTATTTTTATTTCTTCTTCACCTTTTCCACCACGTGACTTTACCAGGCGACACATGTAATTAACCTTTGCAATACATACTCTCGCGCGTTTCCAGTGAGCAGCGTATCAACAATCCCCAGAAGCCAGAGTTCCATTGCCTGCATATTCCCGCTTCTAGTAAAGGAAAAAGTAATCATATAGGCGGTATTTCAATTTCCGCCCTCTGCAAAGACTACCTGCCTTGGGTCAACCTCAACATTTACTCTCCGTGCTCTCTTTGTAGTCTATACAGATGTACTTCCTCCATCACACACGAGGCATCAAAAAGGAATCATGTAATGTTTCGCTTTTCGATATGCTTCCATTTGCAGATTTGCAGCGTTACTTCCTCCCCCGCATTACAATTATCATTTTACACTATATTTTCCTCGCCCACTGCCCGACACAGGCACTTCCTTGCTTTCATTACTACCTGCACAAAAGCCCTCGCCTGCCACACTATCGGCCCGGCATCCTGCTAACGCGATTGTTTTCTCGTCATCTGCAGCACCATTTTAAGGATTTGCTCATGAAACAAAGCAAAAATGTAGGTTTTTTCGGGGACGCACGTATACACACACACACACACACACACACACACACACACACACACACACACACACACACACACACACGTTTTCCTTTCTTTTTTTTTTAAGAAAGAACACGGCTAGTAACCTCTCCCTCTTTCTCTTTTTTTTGTCTTTCTCCTTCCCTCCTCCTCCTCCTCCTCCTCCTCCTCCTCCTCCTCCTCCTCCTCCTCCTCCTCCTCCTCCTTCTCCTCCCTTATCCCTTGTTCCTTTTCATCCATCTTTCCCCATCCATCCTTCTTCTACAGCTCCTCTTTCACCTCTTCCTCTTACATCTCCTTCTTACTCCTCCTCCTCCTCCTCCTCCTCCTCCTCCTCCTCCTCCTCCTCCTCCTCCTCCTCCTCGTGGTCGTCAGCCAGGTGTGTGAGGGGTGAGGAAGGAAGCAGCGGGGGAGCGTTACCTAAGGCCGTCAGGGGGCGAGATGAAAAAGTAAACTGTTTTTTATTAGAGCAATCATGTTAAAACCAGGTAGGGCAGACTGTGGCCGGCAGGGAGGGAGGGGTAAAGTAGATTTCTCCCTTCCTACCTACCTACCTACCTACCTACCTACCTACCTACCTACCTACCTTCCTTCCTTCCTTCCTTCCTTAATGTGTTTTCCTTAGTTTCCTTCTTTCTTTTTATCTTGTATTTTCTTTTTATTTTTCTCATTTAGTCTCATTCTATCTTTCCTTATTATTTCTTTCTTTTATTTCGCGTCTTCATTGATGTATTTTCTTCCCTTCGTTTTTTTCTTTATCAATGTTCTTCTCTCCTCCTAATGTGTTGCTTTCCTTAGTCTCCTTCGTTTTTTCTCGTATTTTTCATTATTTTTTCCCTTCGGTAGCTCGTTCCTTCTTCCTCATTATTGTTGCTTTTTCCTTCCTTTCCTTCCTTCTTTCTTTGTATTTTTCTTTAATTTTTGTTTATTAATTTCTTTCTTCTTTCCCTTTTTTTCATTTACTTTCTTTCTTTCTTGCATTTTTTTTCATTTTCTGTCTTTCGTTCCTCCTTTCTTGCGTTAATGATTTCTTTTTCTTCCTTTCGTTGGTTCATCTTTTTGTATTTTCTCTCATTCCTTTTGTTTATCAGCTTCTTCCTTCCATTTTCTCTGTATTCTTTTTTTTTTCTTTCGTTTTGTTCTTTGTTCACTGATCTGCTTCCCTCTGTCTATTCCATCTCCTTTTCTTTCTTTCTTTCTTTTCATTCTCCTATTACCGTTTTCCTTCTTCTGCCTTTTGCTATATTTTTTTTTCATTTGCTTTTCATCTTTCACATCTCCTTGCCTCTTCTTTTTTGTTTTAATACCCTTTCCTTTGTCTCTTTATTCTTACCTTCTTTACCCTCTACCTCCTTTCTCTCTCTTACTTTATTTCTTATTTTTTCTTTTGCTCCAGTCTCTTTTCCCTCTCTTTCTTTCTTTCTTTGTTTTTTTTTTCTTTTGTCATTACCTATTCATTTCTCCCCATCTTGTTTTTTTTTTCTTCATTTCTTTCCTTCTTAGCTTCTATCTGATCCCTTTTTCTTCTTATTTGTATTTTTCTTCTTCCTTCTCTGCTACGTGTTTCCATTCCTTTCTACATATATGATTTACTCTTTCCTAATTATCTTATTTTTCTTCCTTTTCATTCCTTGTCTCTTTGATCTTTCTCTTTCTGTGGATTTTATTTTTCACTATATTCTCTTTTTATTTACTTCCTGTTCTTCTTCTTCCTTCTCTCCTTCCTTGCATCGTATTTTTCTTTTCTTTACTCTAATGTGTTTGAATTTATGTTTCTTCTCTTGCCCTTCTTTTCTTCCTTCGTTTACTCCCTAAACTCTTAATTCTTTGCTTCCTTTACCTTTATTTCCTTTTTTTTCATTTTGTTCCTGTTTGTCTGACATTTTTCATAATTTCTTGCTTTTTTTTCTTTTTCTTTTGTTTTGCCTAATTCTCTTCCTTTCGTCCCATCTTTCTTTTTTCTTCGTTTCCTGTTGCATTTTCTCTTATTCTTTAATGGTTTTATTTTTCTTTGTTCTTGTTCTTGTTTGACTTTTCTTCTTTCGCATTCTTTTATTACGCTTCCTCTGTGTTTCTTTCTTCCTTTTTTTGCTCTCCCTTCCTCGTTTCTTGTTTCCTTTTATCTCTTTTTTTCATTTTCCTTCGGTCTTACTTCCTCCATGTTATTTCCTCTTTTTCTTTTTTTTTTCCTTTACATTCTTCTTCTTCTTCTTCTTCTTCTTCTTCTTCTTCCTCCTCCTCCTCCTCCTCCTCCTCCTCCTCCTCCTCCTCCTCCTCCTCCTCCTCCTCCTCCTCCTCCTCGTCATCATCACCACCATCATCTCTTTCATGCCTCTTCTTCTGAATCTGATATTTTTTTCTCTTTCTCTCGCTCTTTAACTGGAAAAAAAAATGGAGATTATTATATCTTTATTTTACTCTTTTCATTCCTTTGTTTTTCCTCCCTTCATACATGGTTTCTTTTCCTCAAGTTTAATTTCCTCCTTTCTCTGTTTTATGCTTTACTTTTTCTACGTTCTCTTTCTCGTTCTGCTCTTTCCTCTACATCATTACCAACAAATATTCATCCCTCAATCATCCCTTCTATTCATTTTTATCTTCTGTTCTTTTAATTGCGCCATCATTGTGTTCTTTTTTTAGTCTCTTTATTCTTTTCTCTAATCGCTGTCATTCTTTCATCTAATTTGTTTATCTTGCTTTTATTTATTTCTTAGTATTCTTTTACTTCATTAACATCATCATCATTATCATTATCATATTTTTTTTCTTTTCTTTATACCTTCTCATCCATTTTTTTTCTTATTATTTCTTAATCTGTTTCCTTTACTCATTTTACTCTTTGGTTTTACATGTTTTTCTCTTTATTTTTCTTTATTTATCTTCATTATCTCTTCTTTTAAACTCTCCTTCATTCCTCTCTTCTGATTCCCGCTTTTTTTTCTCTCTCTCTTTTCTTTTATTCTTCTTCTCTATGATCATTATTATTTCATCCTTCTCTTTATTTTTTCCCTTTTATTTGTTTTTGTGCTTCATTTTCCTCTCACTTCAAATATTTATGGTTTGCTTTTGTAGATCCTCACACTCAACCTCTTTGATATTCTTTATTTTATTTTCCATTTCAATTTTTTTTCCCCACTCGGTCTGTGTTGTACCTTTAAAATCTCTTCATTCTTTTCAAATTCCTCCTCGTATTGTACCTCAGTTTTCTTTTGTTTTCTTTTTTATTTACTGTCGAACGTTTTTCACAACATTCCTCCCTGTTCCCGCATTTTTTCTCTCTCTCTATCTCTTTCTTTCTCTCCCTCTCTCCTGCCTTTATCTTCGTTCCTCTCTTCCACCTCGATTTCTTTCTTTCCTCTTACTGACCACTGCTTTCTTTCCTTTTTTCTTCTTCTCTTCCTCCTCCTCCATTCCTACACTTCACATCACCTCTTTCTTTCTTCCTCCCTTCCCTAAAAGCACAGCTACTGCATTTCCTCCCTTCGTTCTTTTCTCTCCTCCCTCCCTTATGCTTTCCCCACCTCATAACTTTCTCTTTTTTCTTCTGTCCCTCCGTTTCTGTCTTCGTTTCTGCCTTCTTCCTTTCTTACCTCCGTCTATTCCCATTCATTCTTACCTCCTTCCATTCCTACTTCCACCATCGCCTCCCCTTCCATCCTAAATCTTTTCCACAGTTTTCCTCTCCTTCTCTCCCTCCCCTCATCTTCTGCTCGCCTCTTCCTCTCTCCCTCACCTCGCTTCTCGTTTTCTTGCTGTTTACTATTGGATCAAGTTGTTTGGGTTAACTCAGACTTGCGGCTTCGTGCACTAACTCACACTCAGCTTTCTCAGGAACAGAGAGAGAGAGAGAGAGAGAGAGAGAGAGAGAGAGAGAGAGAGAGAGAGAGAGAGAGAGAGAGAGAGAGAGAGAGAGTATCTCTCATCGGTATTTCCAGACTAATTCACCATTTTTAAATATTTCCTCGGTAAAGTGTATGATGAAAAGTTCCTTGCATGTGGCGGGGCAGTTCAACCCGTGCTGGAGGGAGCGGCCCGCAGCACACACTCGCCCACCACAGAGGAATGCCACCGCCGCCGCTTTCTCAGCGCACCATAAAGATCACGACTACAATTTCAGCAGCGAGGGAACTAGGAATCCTCTCCCATGTAGTTTTACCGTCACAGTGTGGTCTGACCGCTCTTCAAGGGGATCATGACACATATTATCATCACTAGTACTAGTAGTAATAGTAGTAGTACTAGTAGTAGTAGTAGTAGTAGTAGTTATGTAGAAGTATAGTAGCAATAGTGCTGGTAATAGCAGTAGGAGTAGTAGTAACAGTAGTGGTAGTACTGGTACTAGTAGTAGCACCAGTAGCAGTAATAGTAGTAATAGTAGTGGTAGCAATAGTAGTTAGAGGGAGCAGTAGTAGTAGAGAGAGAAGTAGTAGTAGCAGGATAAGCAGTAGTAGTGATAGCAGTAGTAGTGGTAGCAGTAGAAGCAGCAGCCGTAGTAACAGTAGTGGTAGCGGTAGCAGCAGCACCATCACCACCACCAGCATCACCAGCAATATTATTTCCATTAACAGTAGCACACAAAGCACTGGCCAGACTTCAGCTTAGCGATTACAGTACCAATCATTAGCCGGTCCTATGGTAACCCTTTAAGTGCATGCTTCACCCAATCAATACAGCGTCCCGAGGCGAGGCACGGCTTCCAAAACCCCGACACGCCGCCACGTCACCTCATCACGCCGCGCATCCTTGTCTTTGCCAGCACTATATAACCGTGAGTCAAATGTGGCCTCGCCTTGTCACAGTAGAAGAAAGATTGGCGTAAGGTTTGGTTATATTCTGAAAATCAATTCTATAAAAAAGTTATTACTTGAATTTTGTATTTCGCTCCATCACATTATAACGCAAAAAAAAAAAAAAAAAAAAAAAACACACAAAGCCTTTCGGTAAATATTCCCCCGCGGCAGAAACATTGCACCGAACGGAAAAAAGGTGCCTGAAAAATCATCGAAGCGTTCCTCGTCCTGAATGGAAAAAGAATCAGACAGACACACAGACACACAGACAACGGCAAACAAACAACATAGCTGTTTTGGAATATATATTATCATTGCCGCTGTTGATGTTCGCATAATACTTTTGTCTGTTCCAGAATATTACTGTAATATACTGTTTCACGTATTTCTATTTTGAATAACAGTATACATTTTCACTGACAATTATCCGTGACAAGCACTGGTTCCTATGTGTGCCAGTGCTTCATACAGTGCGTCATGCGTGCAGCGGCCCATGGATTCCCAACACCAATGCTTTCAATTTGGTGCCTTTAGAAGAGACTTGCTTTCCTTGGTTCACACACAGCGGCGAAGGGTTAATTGGCCAATTTCTCGCCTGTTTTTTTTCAACATATCAGATCGCGACCCGTGTTGCTCTTTGTCGCGCCAAGCAGCGGTGCATTACCCTCCTGCTCACCTGAGGTCTTCGTGTGACGACAGACAGGTGAAGGATTCTTATTAACTATACCATACAACACTACTAAACAGTGTTTTTTAATCTTATACTGTACTACACTATAGCAGTAAAATACAAATATAAAACTATACACTACACAGGTATAATACAACACTCGTTTAATGTAATAACGTATTCTCTATCATAACATTCTATGCTAAGCTTTCACCACGGGACCTAAAAAAAATAAATGACTATTCAAGAGATTCTATTTTCATTCTTATACATCTTTATTATTTTTTTTCCCTGGCAAGTCTCCCTATTCAGTACCCATATGGTCACTATATTTTTCCCTCCTATTTCAAACTTTTCACTCCCATTGGTTACATTGCTACATTAAAGTGGATAAAACTCCCTTACAATGCCGCGTGACTCACATTTCCCTACTAACCCCGATCTTAAGAAAACAACATATTTTTTTCAAGTATATATTTTCCCTTAACGTTCACCATTTTCCCTGAGTCCGAAGCCTCAGTGTTCCTTCCACGTGGCCTGTAGGTGAAGGCGCCCCGGGATAAAATGCGACTGTTACTCTGTAGGTTCATATATTGGTTCGTGTCTTCCGCTACTCTAATCTTTTCCATCTTCCTTTTGCTCTTTCCTCCACCTTATTTTTCCCTCCTCTCTCTGGAGTCTCTTCCACCCCATTCCGCTTCACATTCTCTTTCTCAACTTTTAACGTTCTCTCACTTCTGTCCAATCACCTTTTTTTTCGCTCTCTTTTTCTCTCTTCTTTATTTATATATCCTTCCCTTCACATTTTAACTTTGTTCTTTTACTTTTTTTCTTCATTCCACCATCACCACCACCACCACCACTACCACCACCAACACAGCCTTTCTCCTCATCCTCTCGTTCCCTCCTTCCTCTCCTCCTCATTCCCGAGCTACCTTCTCTTTTTTTTCTTCTCCTCTCTCTCCTTTTCTCTCCTCCTCCTTCCCATTCTCTCCTCAGTCTTCTATTCTAATTCTCTTCCTAATCTTTGTCCTCCTCGTCCTCCTCCCCCTTCCCCTCCCCTTCTCCTCCTCCTCCTCCTCCTCCTCCTCCTCCTCCTCCTCCTCCTCCTCCTCCTCCTCCTCCTCCTCCTCAGCAAAGCCCGTATAGTACACCTGTGCACTGCTCAGGTATGCTCAGGAGAACCGTGTACCAATTTACCTTCATTATGATCACCTGCTACCTTCGTTAATTAGGCGTTATTACTTATTTATCAGAACGGCCTTTATTAATGGTTTCCGCTTTGATTACCTCACTTGGATTATACACGTAAATAACCTGTTAAGTTTATTATTAAGGGTAATTACGTAACGGTGTATTTCTCACCTGCATTTTCCAGGCCGATCCCCCCTTCACATGTACCTTCCTAATCAACACCCATCACCAGGCAGCCCTCACCCACACCCTCACTATACTCTAATTACCTGACAACCCTCATCTTACCCCTCACCTGTATTCACACACCGCTCTTCGCAAGTACCGTTAACCTGCGTCCTAAATTCGGTTCCCCTCACCTGTTTTCCACAACACAGGTACTCAGTGACAGTTGGTGAAGGTAATGGTACACAACTATTGCAGGTGAAGGTGCTGCGCCTCGTGGCTCTGATCGATACTAAAGAAACTAAGAGGATTATGTAATTAGTATTCACCACCAATGGTTCCGTAGTCCAAACATGCGCTGATATATTGGAACTTGTATATGTATTACAACTGCATACCAAACATTATTCTCTTTTCTAAATGTATCAAATCCCTGCACCCATGTTTGGTGTCGTAAGACTTGAAACGATAGGGAATCCAAGTTTTATGCGGTACAGGCTATTTTCCCATGCTAACTGAGAAAAGAGTGAATATCTTAACCCATATCATTCAATAATAATTACGAAAACACTTGACATCTGCAAATTTCAACGTATATATTTTCAAAGCAAGAAACTGTAATAATCAAGATCATCATGCCATACAAAAGAAAATCTCTTCTTCCTCTCTCACGCAGCTTCCTCTCCACTGTCTATCTATTCCATGCCATAGTAAGAAAATTACTCACATTCTTATAGCAAGATAGCGTTCGCCAATGAAGACTACTGCTCATAAATCAAACACAACACACTGCGCACTGAAAATCGACCGTTTGGTTTTACTGAGGATTAATAATCAAGAAAACAATAACTTTTCTTCATAACAGACTTTTGGTAACTCGCCCTTTGCTACACGCGCTTCACATGCTAACGAATACAATCCAATAAGTAATCCAGGTGTGAATGTGCATACCTGTTCCTCCGTGCCTGCCCTCCTCGTGCCCTCTTCAACTCCCTCCCCATCCCTGGCCACCACGGCGGGGTAATCCTAAACACTTCAAATAACACGAATCTGCACTTTGCCCTCGCCTGTGTTGTACTGAAGTTTCCTCCTTCCTCGGCCATTAAAAAGTAATGTCCGCACACACACGCACACGCACACGCACACGCACACACACACACAAACACACACACACACACACACTCTCGCGCACAGGGTAACGGGTACAGCTGGTGTGAAAGTCTAATGCTCCCTTTCGTCACCAAGAGTGGAAATAAAATAAGATCGAAGCGGCAAAAGTTTGGTGATTTCATTCCAATTTAAAGTTTTAATTTCTCTTCTAGTTTCTGTTGTTAATATTAATATAGTCTTGATTATCCGCATTGTCTTTATTCATATTATTATATATCTTTTTTTTCATATCTATTGTTGAAATTAATAGCAGCAACAGCAATAGGATAATTATCAGCAGCAACAATGCCAGTATCATCATCAGCAGCAGTATCATTATCATTATCATCATCATCATCACTACCATCATCCTCACTAGCAGCAACAGCATAATAACAATCATCAGCATCAGTAACAACAATTGGAGCAGCAGCAGCAGCAGCAACAGCAGCACATGGCCGTCGCGCCGCTGCGTTCCTTCATTACGGCGGGTTTGCTCAGCACACATTTTTGTTGATGTTGATAATTTCCTGTGTCACGAATCCATATTTACTTTTCAATACAGTACTAATGAATCTCGCGCCATTTTGTCACACTCTTGTTGGTGTTTTTAATTACTCGCATAGTATTGTTCTTTCTAATATTTTTTGTGTGTTGCCTGCCATGAATAGTTTTTAATACTTCAAAATTATTTCCTCACATATATTTGTGTGATGCAAGTCGAAACTTTTCAGTTGATTTTCATTATTGTTTATGTTTCTCTTTGCCTCAAAATATAATTCGATGTCACGCTTGTTGCTGCCTTTATTTATTTATTCATTTTATTTATCGTTTGTTTTACTTTTTGCATTTCGCAGGATTTAAGATTATTTCTATTTTAGCTTCACAGATAACGTTATTTTTTCACATTTTATTTCAGCGTCGATGTTGCAGAATTCACTACTTTTATAAAACCGTGAATTCATGCCCTTTTAAGCCTTTTATTCAGGCGAGAACCGAAAGAAATGGTAAGTGATACAAGGTGCGTTATTCACCTGTGCGGGCTTAAGGCTTCCTATCGCCTGGCTGCATCATTAACACCTGCATTATACTAACCCGCCTGGTGTGTCAGACAATCTATGCTATCCCGCTACTCCCACGCAATATGTCCATCATCCTCTTATCAGAGACACCTACACTGTTTGGGTGAGGATAGATCTCACTTTTAGCCAATTTTTTTTAGCTCTTTCCTCTTTCCTTCAGTGTCTTTCTTTATAACTCCTAATCTTCTTCCTCCTAACACCAAGCTACTTCCTCTTAACTGCAAGCTCCTTCCTCCTAACTTCAAATCTGCTTCCTCATAACCGCAAACCCTTCATTCTCACTCCAAGGTTCTTCCTAACTGCATGCTCTTTTCTCTGAACTCCAAGCTCCCTTCTCCTAATTTTACGCATTTTCCCCTTAATTCCAGGTTTCCATCCTTTTCTTTCCTCCCTCCCGGCTCTTACCACACGAACTAAAATTTGTACGCACACCAAATTTCAGAGTGTTCACAATTCCAGTGTTGGCATTATACGCTGCCCCGTAAGCCAGGTGCCCTATGTGTCAAAGTCCCGCTTAATAGCTGACGTTTCCACACATAGGGAACACCTGTGCTACATTACATGGCAACGAGCAGGACATGTAAAGGAAATAAATGGCACAAAATGGCTTATTTGGTGTAACTGGTCATTATTCTTGTGAAAGTCATTAAAGAGAGAACATTACAGCCTCCATGAACAGGTAAAATGATGCATTTAGTGTGAGAGGGGGTCATGATTTCAACTGCACGCCACTTAACTTTCTCCCCTTCACTCCCATAATAGTTGGAGCAGCACATAAGGGTTGCTGGTACTGCTGCTGCTCTCACCTGGCCAGCACTGCCGTCACTGCATCACCTTTAAGCCAACTGCCTGCAAGGGTAATAATCGAGCACATGAACTTTCCTCGCGTGCTGTTTGGTTTGACTTTCATTTCTTGAGACGACAGGACGGTATGCATTGCCTTCAACAGCTCAAGCAAACAAGTAAGCACATGAAAGGAAATGTACTAAATTGAAATGATACTGGTAAAGGAAGAAGATTAAGAAGAAGGAGAAGAAGAAGAAGAAGAAGAAGAAGAAGAAGAAGAAGAAGAAGAAGAAGAAGAAGAAGAAGAAGAAGAAGAAGAAATATAGGAAGAAAAAAAAGAAGAGAAAAAAAGGAGGAGGAGGAAGAAAACCAAGAAGATAATGATGATTAGGAAAGAAAAGAATAAAAGAAGAAGAAGAAGAAGAAGAAGAAGAAGAAGAAGAAGAAGAAGAAAGCGTGCGTTGGTCCAGATGACAGAACAGCTGCGTCAAGGAGAGCCTCGCCTCCTTGGCTTCTGCTCGGCCGCCACGCTCGGCTGCACAAATATATAAGAGTGACATCGTCGCATCGCCAAGACTCACTCTCACGCTCTAATGGTTACGCTTTATTACAACTTCATGCAAAACTTTAAGATATGAAGGTAAAATCCCAGCACTGGCACCCGTCGCCTTGCGGACAGTACCGAAGCTCAACATTACACACAGGGAAAGGAGCGTCGATGGCCACTGAAGAGAATAAAGAAGAGTTGCAGTATTTTTACAGTCCACTAAAGGCAAAACTGATCCCTTCTAGCAGAGAGATGCGAGCACGGAATCCTTGGTAGTCTTCCTGAGAGTGGATTGGCGAGGGTGTGCAGGGAAGGGGAGGGGTGAAGGTATTACAGTGCCTGTCTGGGCATGAGTGTCTCAGACTTACCTGTGTTTCCTGCCCCAAAGCGAAGCCATCCGGGAATCCATGCATAGACGATAAAAAGAATATAGCGTGGGGAAGGTCTGGAGTATTTCGCAGTGTTGCAAGCACTTCGTGATGATGAGAAAGGCAGGTGTGCTGGGCCCGGCGAGGCTGTCCTGCAACACACGCAGCCAATGTTTTCGTGGTGCTCTCAAAGTTTACTGTTTCATTACCATCGCATACCTGGTCATACACGCGTGTATTTCTCGGCAGCAATCGGTCCCTGCTTTATATCGCTACAACAAAAGGTTCATCGGAACTTTTTTGTTGCCGATGGCGCACCGCCGGAACAGAGGCGCCGAGGCACAGAGCTGACTTAAAAGCCGCATCTGTTACAGGGATCCAACCGGGGCAGACGGGCTAATGGAACAGGCGGGTGTTTGCTGCGCCAACGGCCTTCTTCCGCTGTTCTGAATTCGTTCCTATCCCCCTCAGCTACTACACTTCTTTGTATAGTATTTGAGAACGAACACGACAAGTTTTGGCGTTGGGAAACAAATCACAATTCTTTTATGATTTGTTTCCCAATATATATTTAATCCATACTGATAACGATATATGTAGCAATAATGAAAATAATGATAGTAGCAGTAATGATGATGGCGATGATGATGATGATGATGATGATGATGATAATAATAATATTAATAATAATAATAATAATAATAATAATAATAATAATAATAATAATAATAATAATAATAATAATAATAATAATAATAACAAAAACAGTAATAATAACAATATTATTAATAACAACAATAACAATAACAATTACAAGAAAGAAAAGAATAAGAATATAAGTAATAATAAGAAAAGGACAGACATAGAGTCAGACAGACGGACAGACAGACGTAGAAGTCACCTTTAACTCTGGTTCCAGAAAAGTTCTCCTCAAAGCATTGCAGTTGTAGAGAGAGAGAGAGAGAGAGAGAGAGAGAGAGAGAGAGAGAGAGAGAGAGAGAGAGAGAGAGAGAGAGAGAGAGAGAGAGAGAGAGAGAGAGAGAGAGAGAGAGAGAGAGAGAGAGAGAGAGAGAGAGAGAGAGATACCGGGTGTTACTGTGGTTTTAAGACAACTTTCATAAACTCTTCTTGCTTCTCACTATATTTACATTTGGCTTATAATTTAATGGCGTCTCCTCCACCTAATGCATGGGTTCTCAATCTGGGGTTCGCGAACCCCCAGGGGTTCACAAGAAGATTTCCAGGGGTACTTAGGTGGCTGATTTAATGATACAATCTTTCCAGAATACCTTTGCCTATTGATTTAGTGTTAGTCACTAAATTAACATTTTGCTCGATGTCAAATCACTGAGGGTTCGGGTAGATGGTCTTATAACTCAGAGGGTTCTTGACGAGAAAAAGGTTGAGAACCCCTGACCTAATGTTTCTCTCATGTGTGTGTGTGTGTGTGTGTGTGTGTGTGTGTGTGTGTGTGTGTGTGTGTGTGTGTGTGTGTGTGTGTGTGTGTGTGTGTGTGTGTGTGTGTGTGTGTGTGTGTGTGTGTGTGTGTGTGTGTGTGTGTGTGTGCCTTTTATCGCTTCAAACCCGACATAGTCTTCTAACTCCATCAAACGCTTTTCCTATAAACTTAACATTATTAGTAGCGTCAATGATATCCAATTACCATGCTAATTTCTCATTGCTATGAAAAAAAAAATAAAAAAGGAAAAACTGTACGTATTCCAAACCAGTTACTTGTTCGGAAAGACGGCGATCTGGCAGCTCACACACACACACACACACACACACACACACACATCCACTTTAAGCCTCTGATAACGCACAATGCTTCCCGGTACTACGTTTTCGTTCTGTGTGTGTGTGTGTGTGTGTGTGTGTGTGTGTGTGTGTGTGTGTGTGTGTGTGTGTGTGTGTGTGTGTGTGTGTGTGTGTGTGTGTGTGTGTGTGTGTGTGTGTGTGTGTGTGTGTGTGTGTGTGTGTGTGTGTGTGTGTGTGTGTGTTCTTTAAAGGCTAAGGTAGCTAAACAAAAAAATGTTCCTTGTTATTGTTTTATTTGATTGTTGTCGTTGCTTTTGGTGGTGGTGGTGGTGGTGGTGGTGGTGGTGGTGGTGGTGCTGGTGGCGGTTTTAGAGATAGTTTTTAAATTGAAAGGTTAAATACGATAGGGAAATAACGCGATATACGTGGCTACGTGTATGACCACACACCACGGGGCCTCTTTAACGAGCGAGAGAGAGAGAGAGAGAGAGAGAGAGAGAGAGAGAGAGAGAGAGAGAGAGAGAGAGAGAGAGAGAGAGAGAGAGAGAGAGAGAGAGAGAGAGAGAGAGAGAGAGAGAGAGAGAGAGAGAGAGAGAGAGAGAGAGTCCGAACTTATGAGGGAAATAAGAGATGTTGATAGGATAACGAGAAACACAATAGTTCTGCGGACGTGTGTGGAGGAATGTGTTCCAGTAAAAGAGAGAAAACGCGATACTGCAGTGATAAACAAAACGCTTAAGTGGAATGTGCGTAGAATAGAGTCGCCAAGAGTTAAGTGGATAGAGTGTAGAGAACGCAGTGGATCAGCGACTAACTCACTCACCACCACTGTCAACAAAGAAGCTTCTGTGCACGGCTGTTGGTTAGAGTAATACAGGTGAAATATTGAGATTTTTTATTTTATTTATACCATGTGGGCTTTTTCACATGAATTTATGAGCTAAAGGGGATACTTTTTGGGGTACCTCCTATCTCAAAGCTCACCCGCTAGAAAACCGTTGTCCCGAGTGAGGAAGCCCAACCTATACTCGGACCGTGGACAGGATTCGAACCCGTGCGCTTGGAGATCCCTCGGACCCCAAAGCACGCATGGTTCCACTGTACAACTCTTTCGGTGTTTAGATACGTAGCCATAGACAGTAGCTTTTAAAAGATTAGCGCTATAAATTGCTGCCTCGTGTAGATATAATGGTTTCTTACAGCTTTCCTGATCATTTTGCTACACTCTTTTGTAATTTTGTACTCTTAAGTTAACTTACTAATGATCAACTGAATAAGATTAAATTCGTCATAGTGTTGAAGTCAATGTGGACCAATAAGTGACATGCCAAGTGAAAGTCTATTGACGTCAAGCATATTATTAATTGAAGCTCTTAGTTCATGTATAGCGAAAATGAAGATGCACAGAAGCCATCAGTGACGCACGTGATGTATGGGCGACTTGCTGTGTGCGACCTCTCTATCGGGAATGTGAGAGGGGACACATACTCTAGATTAATGGAGCCTGAGTAAGTGCTACTAGAAAGTGTGTATTGGTAATGGATTATATGGATCGTGAGTGACGCAAGGACACACCAGAGTAAGGATGATGCAATGATAATAACCATGGAACAGGTGAAGCGATAAGATAGTATGGACAACGACGAAGATAAAGAGCAATGCAAGTAAATTATGTCTCTTATTGATGGATGGTCAGAATTCTGGAAGGAGCAAGGACATGTCACAATGCAGAGCGAGAAGAACAAACGAAGAAGAAATGTAAAATAGGTGAAGTAATACGAAATATTTAAAGCAGAGCAACAAAACAACCGATATGTGTATTGATTAATGTGTATCGGTATTGTTCTCTTTTCCGGATAAAGAATATAGTGATTTTGTTTTCTCGTACGACACACAACAAGGCAAAAGTAACCCAGTATACGTTGTCGGACATTGTTGTGGCAGCACGTGGCGAGATACACTGTTTTTGTGTGTCGTAAGGTGGTCCACGAGTCTCTTCCACCAGGCGACGAAGGTGCTACGAGAAGATTGTTGTTAGTATGTGATGCTTTGTCTGGGACTGGGATACAGATAGACCTGTATATGGATAGGTAAGTAAGAATGTAAGTAAGTAAGTAACTAAGTCAGTAAGTATGAATGTAAACAGACAGAAAGGTATATATATATATATATATATATATATATATAGAGAGAGAGAGAGAGAGAGAGAGAGAGAGAGAGAGAGAGAGAGAGAGAGAGAGAGAGAGAGAGAGAGAGAGAGAGAGAGAGAGAGAGAGAGAGAGAGAGAGAGAGAGAGAGAGAGAGAGAGAGAGAGAGAGAGAGAGCAGAGAAACCAAAAATGATAAAAGCGAGTAAAATATAAAAGCACCAGGTAAAAAGGAAAAAAGGAAAAAGGATGAAGGTCTAAAAACCATCCATTAAATGTGACATACCAATGGAATATTTGAATTCATGATAACATAATGACTAGAATAATAGACAAAGGAAAAAAGAATGAATTATGAGACAGCTGGCAAACTAAAACAAAAAAAACTGCTTTTAAAGTGTGAACTATGAATGAAGTGCATGGATTCGGAAATACGTATGAGTAAGAAAAATAAATAAATCCGAATAAAACTAATATATACATGAAATAATAAGAAGATTCAATCACATCAGCAGCCAAGACGGTATAAAAACACTACTAAAAGATGTGGATTATTGATGGATTACATTGATTATGGCTAAGGCAAGAAAAGAATAGGAAAGATTGAAAAGGCAATTAAAGTAAGAAAAATGAGGCAATAAAAAGGAGCAAAACGATATGGAAAAAAAGGAATAACATGAGAATTACTAATGGATTATATGGATCCTGGAGGAAGCAATGACAAGATGGAATGAGAAGAGAGGAGAAAATTAAATTAAATATGGAACACTTAAAGTAATAAAAAGAAAAGCGGTAGAGAAAAACGACAAATATGTGGATCATTAGTGAAAAATATAGATACTGTATAAGACGAGGATGTAGCACGAAGAATATGGAAAAAAAAAAGATAAAATAAAACAATACCAAGAAGGATAAGATGAAAAAGGAAAGTCTTGCGTAGGTATTAACAAAAACTTACAAAAACACGTCAAAGGAAACGAAAAACACGAGATAATGAGCAAGATTGTAATCATTTATGGATTAAACACAGAAACGTAAAAATAACATAAAAGAAGATACACACAACAAAGAGGGAAAAAAATATGTAAAAATAATAAGCACTGCTCTTGGTGGGAAACCTTGACGTACAAAAAATTAAATTAGAGAGGAAAACAAGAGGTAATAAGGAAGATTAAGGCAAGGCAAGCAGGTGAAAAACAGGTGATAAAAGGAAGACAAAACAGAATTCGAGGACAAGAGGAACACGTTATTAAGGAGACGCGTGGGACAGGGAGAACGAGGCACGGAATGGTGTGGAATTAGACGGAATGGAACGTGTATATGGAATGAAACACTGGAATAGGAAGCCCATTACACAAGCTATAGAGGAAGATATATAAGGATCAATTTATAGACAGAGTAGAAAGCCTGGATCGGTCCAAACGCGTCACGGGAGAGAGAGAAAAAGACGATAACCAGAAGTACATGAGGCGTTAAGACATAAACAAAGTACTATGTATAAGAGGACAATGAATACGAGAGAGAGAGAGAGATAGAGATAGAGAGAGAGAGAGAGAGAGAGAGAGAGAGAGAGAGAGAGAGAGAGAGAGAGAGAGAGAGAGAGAGAGAGAGAGGCAGACACAACCACCCCCATTAACCCATCCATTTCAGCCAGTCCTCCCTTCACAAATACACAGACCAGCATTACCACGAGCCATCACGCAGAGTAATAGAAACCCATTCCCTCCAATACCAGAGTCACCCCACATACACCCACTCACCCACCCACACACATCCACACACACACCCACACACAGACACTGAGACCCACACCTTCCCATTCCTTGTCCTGCTTCTCCGTTCGCTCACCTATTACCATCATTCCTTCTATATGAGAGACTAATAGTGAATTTCTCTATGCCTGGATGTTTATTTTCCCTCTGACTGCCGGTACAACTCTCTCTCTCTCTCTCTCTCTCTCTCTCTCTCTCTCTCTCTCTCTCTCTCTCTCTCTCTCTCTCTCTCTCTCTCTCTCTCTCTCTCTCTCTCTCTCAGTTCGCTTGCGTTTATTCCCCTCGTGTTATTTTTCGCTCATAACTTTCCGTATCTTTTCCTAACATGCATTAAATTTATCTAAGGTTGGTATACTCTCTCTCTCTCTCTCTCTCTCTCTCTCTCTCTCTCTCTCTCTCTCTCTCTCTCTCTCTCTCTCGGCATCCTCATGTTTATTACGTTCCTTTGTTGCTGCAATATTCAAGTCGTTTTTCGATCATGCATTAGTATTATTGCGAACGCTCTCTCTCTCTCTCTCTCTCTCTCTCTCTCTCTCTCTCTCTCTCTCTCTCTCTCTCTGTGTGTGTGTGTGTGTGTGTGTGTGTGTGTGTGTGTGTGTGTGTGTGTGTGTGTGTGTGTGTGTGTGTGTGTGTGTGTGTGTGTGTGTGTGTGTGTGTGTGTGTGTGTGTGTGTGTGTGTGTGTGTGTGTGTGTGTGTGTGTGTGTGTGTGTGTGTGTGTGTGATGGAGGGCAACGACATGCACAAGCTAGGAAAGGAAAGTAAGAGTATAGTAGGGATATGGAGGAGGAGCGGAAGGAGAGCATGGTACAAGTAGTGAAATGTGGCAAGACGAGACCCAGGAGTTTTAAGAGTTCTTCGTCTGAAAGTAAGAACGAAGAGTAGTATGAAGTGTCTGGATACATACATACATACTCTCTCTCTCTCTCTCTCTCTCTCTCTCTCTCTCTCTCTCTCTCTCTCTCTCTCTCTCTCTCTCTCTCTCTCTCTCTCTCTCTCTCTCTCTCTCTCTCTCTCTCTCTCTCTCTCTCTCTCTCTCTCTCTCTCTCTCTCTCTCTCTCTCTCTCTCTCTCCACTAAACACCATCCACGCATCTTTCTTTTCTCCCTCTCAAGTCTCGCTCTGTCTCTTTCTCTTCCATTCTTTTAACTATATCCTTCTATCTCCAGTGTTCCATATCCTGTTTCTCTCTCTCTCTCTCTCTCTCTCTCTCTCTCTCTCTCTCTCTCTCTCTCTCTCTCTCTCTCTCTCTCTCTCTCTCTCGCTTCCTTTTTGAAAACGTTATCATCTTTCTTATTTCCCTCTCCTCAATATTCTTTTTCCTCTCAATCTCCTTATTCCCTTCCTATGTCTTCCCTTTCTTCTTTCTCCCTCCTACAGATTCTTCCTTTTCATCTCACAATTTTCTTATCTCCCATATCTTTCGCTTCCCTTCCCTTCCGTTCCCTTACCTTACCACCCTCTTCTTTACCTCCTCGCATGTTTCCTCCTCCCTTCCATCTCCTTAAAGTCTTTGCACCTCCTCTTTCTATCATCCCTTCAGAATTCTTCCCTCTCTCTCTCTCTCTCTCTCTCTCTCTCTCTCTCTCTCTCTCTCTCTCTCGTCTTCCTCACCTTTTTCCTTTCAATCTTTTCTTTTTTTACATTTGCTATCGTCCTTCTTTCTCCTTCAAATTAAATGCGTCCAACGTTTCTATCTGAGCTCTACCTATTCCCTCATTCGTTCAACACTCCTACCTTCTTCCTTACCTTTTCCTTATTCTTCCTTTTTTTCACACCTGTTATCTTCCCATTGCTTTTCTCAAATTATCTGTATTTCTTCTTTCTATCTAAATACTCCTATTCACGCATTTATTCAATATTATTGTCTTCTTCTTCACCTTTCCTCTCCTTACAATATTTTTTTTTTACACTCTCTATCTTTCCTTTACTTCTCTAAAATTACATGTACTTCCTCTTTGTATTTGAACGCTTCCTATTTCTTCATTCATTCACCACATAAAGCGTTTTTCTCGTCTATTTTTTCCTACATCCTCTATCCTTCCTTCCCCTTTCTCAAATCAACTGTGCTTCATGTTTCTCTCCCAACACTCCCTATTCCCCCATCGGTTCAATATTTCTATCTTTTCCTCATGTTTCTTTTTTTCTTACGATATTCTTTTATTACATTCTCTATCCTTCATTTTCCTCTCTCAAATTACAAAGTACTTCATCCTATTTCCTCCACCGTTCAATATCCTTATCTTCTTCCTCATCTTTTTTTTTTTTTTTTTTTTTACAATATGCCTTGTTTTAAATCCTCTATCCTTCCTTTTCCTCTCTCAAATTACATGTACTTAATATTTTTATCTAAACACATCCTATTCCCTCCTTCTTTCAACACACAAATAATCGTCTTTCTCGTCCCTCTCTCTCTTACTTTTCCTACACCGTCTCCTATTCTTATATCCTCTATCCTTCCTTTTCCCTTTCTCAAATCAACTCTACTTCATCTTTCTCTCTCAACACTCCTTATTCCCCATTAATTCAATATTCCGATCTTTTCCTCAGCTTTCTTTTTCTTACAATATCTTTTTTTTTTAAACATCCTCTATACTTGACTTTTCTCCCTCAATCCATCTGTATGTCCTCTTTCTATCTGTGCATTTCCTATTCTTTCATTCAAATCGTCCTCCTTACCTTTCTATTTCTTATAATTTTTCTTACATAACGTATCATTCCTTTCCCTCTATCAAATCATCTGCACTCCCTTTCTTCTAAACGTCCATCCCTATTCCTTCTGCCCATCTAGGCACACTCCCCTCTATTCCCTCTGTTTCTTGCTTCCTTTCCCATCAGATACATTCCTGTTCCCTCTCTTATTCCCTCTCTGCCTTACGTCATTCCATACAGCCCTCTTCTTTATGTTCTGCGTCATCTGTAGGCTTCCCGCCCTGCCTACCTCCCCTATGACGCTGATGAATAATAAATAATATATCGAATCTATTCTCTGCCAGGATTCCTCGTTCGCTCGGCACAGGTAACCCGATAAACTCATTTTTTTTGTGAGTTGCGTCTCAGGTGGTACGTTTTCTTTCTTCTTTTTTTTCTTTTCTTTTTTTTTTGAAGGGAAGAGAAGATGCCACCATGTTCGTTTTATGCTCCAATGAACACACACGCTCTCTCTCTCTCTCTCTCTCTCTCTCTCTCTCTCTCTCTCTCTCTCTCTCTCTCTCTCTCTCTCTCTCTCTCTCTCTCTCTGTGTGTGTGTGTGTGTGTGTGTGTGTGTGTGTGTGTGTGTGTGTGTGTGTGTGTGTGTGTGTGTGTGTGTGTGTAATGCTGCCTTTTTTTTCACTCCATTTTTCCTCTTTTGTGTGTCTGTGTGCGTGTGTTTTGAGGACTTGCTTTTGTACTTTCTTTTTAACCTGAGCACAAAAGGAGGAAAGCGAGAGAAAAGAATTATTATTGAATATTTTCTATTTCTTTCTTTCTTTTCAGTTTTTATAAGTTTCCTGTGTCATCCTTCCCGACCAAGCCACTATATATTTTCTTATATTTTTTAGTGTGTGTGTGTGTGTGTGTGTGTGTGTGTGTGTGTGTGTGTGTGTGTGTGTGTGTGTGTGTGTGTGTGTGTGTGTGTGTGTGTGTGTGTGTGTGTGTGTGTGTGTGTGTGTGTGTGTGTGTGTGTGTGTGTGTGTGTGTGTGTCCGCGCGATCGGCAAATATCACCACAATCATTAAAGCTAGAGCCATTTTTCATATTACCATCAACACCTCATTATTTCAGCAAACAGTTTTCCATCTTCCTAATTATCACATCACATCATCACCGTCATCATCACCACTGCAATTAACCACTCGCTTCCACCACCACCACCATTACTATTAACATCATCATACATCATCACATATCTATCTCACATTCACCTACACTTTCCCCATCAAAAACCTCCTCTCATTACTTTTGTTTAGCGGCTGTTCCTGTTTCCTCGCAGTATTAAGTGAGAGACGCCTGGTGGAACTTAATAATCTACATTTTTTGGACTTCATATTGCTGAGTTACCTAATAATCTTAAAGGTCGTTGTTGTTGTTGCTGCATTTTCCTTCATCGTGACCACATTCACTACCAAATAATCCTCTCTCTCTGTTTTTGTTTCCTCTTTCATTCACGTAGCAACGAAAATAAAGTTGCTCGAATGACTAAAGCAAAAAAAGAGGGAAGCAAAAATAGAGCTAAGATGAAAATAAAAACGCGAGCAAAACTCCGCTGCAGCAGAGAGGAAACGAGAAGAGCTTCCAAATACCTGGAAATTAAATTAGGTTCCGGAGGTGACCTGATACTTCTCTCTCTCTCTCTCTCTCTCTCTCTCTCTCTCTCTCTCTCTCTCTCTCTCTCTCTCTCTCTCTGGCACAGCAGTCATTACCTTATCTACACATAATATTTACCACAGAGGGACACTTATGCAGGATTTCATCACATACCTGAAACTGGAAAGAAAACACACTAGTTAAGTAAGTTCTATGAAATTCTCTCTCTCTCTCTCTCTCTCTCTCTCTCTCTCTCTCTCTCTCTCTCTCTCTCTCTCTCTCTCTCTCTCTCTCTCTCTCTCTATCTATCTATCTATCTATCTATCTATCTATCTATCTATCTATCTATCTATCTATCTATCTATCTATCTATCTATCTATCTATCTATCTATCTCTCTCTCTCTCACACACACACACACACACACACACACACACACACACACACACACACACACACACACACACACACACAAAGAAAAATACAATTACACATTTTCCTTGCATCATTTTAATCTGGACATGCAAATCCTCGGATCACCATTATATAAACAGCAAAGTTGTTACATGTCCGTGCAAAAATATACTTAATGATCGTGTATATTCCTGACGCGTAATTAATGATACAAGTGCTAATTACAGGTACACGTGTATGAGGTATACCTGAGCCGGATTTAATCAAGCAATTGAGGGTCAGGGAATGCAATTATGTTCGTTATGCTCATGTCGATTTGATCTTCCTTTCTTGTGAACAGTAAAATGAGGGATGATGGCAAGAGAAACAGGTAAAAAGTGTGTGTGTGTGTGTGTGTGTGTGTGTGTGTGTGTGTGTGTGTGTGTGTGTGTGTGTGTGTGTGTGTGTGTGTGTGTGTGTGTGTGTGTGTGTGTGTGTGTGTGTGTGTGTGTGTGTGTGTGTGTGTGTGTGTGTGTGTGTGTGTGTGTGTGTGTGTGTGTGTGTGTGTGTGTGTGTGTGTGTGTGTGTGGTGTGTGTGTGTGTGTGTGTGTGTGTGTGTGTGTGTGTGGTGTGTGCGTGAGGCGTACCTCTTTCTATTTTCATTTCTATTCACGGCATTACCTGGAACACCTCTTTGCCTGGCCCTCCTCCGCGGATACCTGACGTGAAGGCGAGGCGTGTTCCAATAGGGGAGAACAAAAGCCTGAACGAGAGACAGGGTGAGAAAAAATTACAAATAAATAAAATGTCAAGATAAACCTTACACATTTATCGTACAACAAACAAAAAAAGAAGAAAAACAGGAAATAGCATATATTTTCGAGTGCAAGGTAACAAGCAGTATTTTTTTTTTTTTTTTTGTCTGTGAGGCTCAAAAGAAGCGTGGTGATATTACTGTGATGTGAACCTGTATTTTTTTTTTTTTTTTTTTTTTTTGTCTTTGACTATATTTTTTCATTTCCTTCTAAATCTCTCCTTTTTTCCCTGGCATTTTTTTTTTTCTCACATGAATGAAGAAAGCTCTGGAGGAGAGAAAATAATCAGGAATACAAACACGAAATTCTTCATAAAACTCACATTTCTCCAGCAAAGCTAATGAAGAAAAGACTCTGCCTTAATACTACAAATGGAAAAAAAATAGCAAAACCACAAAAATGAATATATAAAGCGGCTTACATTACGAGACATACATAATTAGCAATGAGTAATAAGTAAAGCCTCGATACAGAGACACACAGCATCCAAACATCAAACACTTCATACATACGCAACACGGAAAATCAGTAAAGAAAGATATGCTCGTCTTGCTGGTGGTGGTGGTGGTGGTGGTGGTGGTGGTGGTGCTGCTGCTGTTAACATTACGAGCACAAAGCTTACAAATAAAAAGCCCTCCTCAGTGTTACCGTATTTGTGGAGAGGATTGAAAACATATCTGAGGAGGAGACAAAGTGAAGAAGAGAGAGTAAGAGTGGATGAGAGAGAAAGAAAGTGGCTGAGTAAGTGAGGACAAAAGTGTTTGAAGGAGGAAAGGAGAGGGTGAGTGGATAAGAGAGTAAAGGAAAAGAGTGGGTGTGTTAGAAGGAGAATGGGTGAGCGATTGAATGAATGAATGAGTAGCAGACACGGCATAAGAAGAGTGAATCTGACGCACAAACAAGTAAGGGAGAAGATAGAGTCAGATAGTGAGGTAGTGAGTAAGGGAGAGTCAGGCAGTGAGGTAGTGAGTCAGTGAGTGAGACAGTATGAAAGTATGTGAGTAAGTGAGTGAGCTTGTGAGTAGTAGAACAAAGTGGGTGAGTGAGAGGGTAGGGTTGAGTGAAGGAGCAAGTGAGTGAAAGTGTGCAGGGTGTCTAAGTGAAGTAAAGTTATAAGCACTTGGGCAAAATCAAATACAAATGAAAGGCAACTACAAAGAACTATTATACTCCAATCACACGCGAACAATACGGAAAGTTGAGTCAAAGGGAGCAAAACAATACGATGCAGCATAACAGCCAATTGCTGAACTAATGACCACAAGGAAACGAGATAAATGCCATCAATTGTTTGGAATAAATTACTTCCTGCTAACATGTAACCCAAGAGGGGCTCCAATGAAACGAGGAAAACAGTTCATCATTAATAAACTCATCAAACGTTGCTAATAGATATAATGGAATAACTAAACTGATATTAATGGTTTTACTTCAGACATCTGAGCACCAAAGAAAGAGTGACCAACTAAAAAAAACTAAAACTAAAAAACTATAAAGAAAAAAAATAGAAAGAACGACCAAATGAGCCTGAAAAAGTAGTAGGGGAGACCAACTATGAAATAAAAGAAGGGGCGACCAAGAAAGTAGGAGGAACGACCATTTGAACCTAAAAAAAAAAAAAAATTAAAGAACCAACTGAGACCTAAAAAAAAACACAAGAAAAAAAAAGAACAAAAACAAAATAACAGCAAGAACACAACATAACAACAACAAAAAAACAAGAAACCATAACCATTACAACCACCACCACCACCACCACTTCTAAAACCACATCCAAGCAACCTTTATCATCAACCACACCACGACCACCACCACAGTAACCAAGGCCTATCATGAAACAACCTCAATTAAAAAAAACAAACTTAATACCTCACGTC
>NC_059266.1:4498038-4503038 GCF_017591435.1 Portunus trituberculatus | reverse complement strand
AGAGAGAGAGAGAGAGAGAGAGAGAGAGAGAGAGAGAGAGAGAGAGAGAGAGAGAGAGAGAGAGAGAGAGAGAGAGAGAGAGAGAGAGAGAGAGAGAGAGAGAGAGAGAGAGAGAGAGAGAGAGAGAGAGAGAGAGTGCATGAGTGTGTTTTCAGTTACTTGTATAAACATCAACACTAAAACAGCAATCACAATTACTTCTACTCCTACTACTGCTGCTGCTGCTGCTGCTGCTGCTGCTACTACTACTACTACTACTACTACTACTACTACTACTACTACTACTACTACTACTACTACTACTACTACAACTACTACTACTACTACTACAACTGCTATTACTACTACTACTACTACTACTACTACTTCTACGTACTACCATCATAACACACAAAAGAAACATCCCCTCCAGTCCCACTCGACCCAGTAACAATGGTGATGGTCCCCAGAAGCTGTGAATAAATAATAACGCCACTCTCTCTCTCTCTCTCTCTCTCTCTCTCTCTCTCTCTCTCTCTCTCTCTCTCTCTCTCTCCAACAAAAGGTACGGGAATCATTTGGGCGTCGAAAACACGGTTCAAAATCACAGGTCAAAATCGCTCTCCCTCCTATTGTGCTGGGAGGAGGAGGAGGAGGAGGAGGAGGAGGAGGAGGAGGAGGAGGAGGAGGAGGAGGAGGAGGAGGAAAAAATCTATAACAGGAACCACGGGCGGCGTATCAAGAATTCTAAGGGCAGAGTACAAAGAGTTGTCTTCAGAGGTAAAATCTTAGAAACCCTTCACCTTCACCTTCCCTCTCTTCCTCCTGCTCTTCCTCCTGCTCCTGCTCCTCCTCCTCCTCTTCCTCGTTCCTATCACCCAAGGGTCTCCTTCACCTTCCTCTCCTCCCTCCTGCACCTGTCTCTCTTCCTGATTTCTTTTACCTCTATTCAATTCTTAAGTCTCCTTCACATTGCCCATTCATCTTAAATATAGCATCCTCTCTCTCTCTCTCTCTCTCTCTCTCTCTCTCTCTCTCTCTCTCTCTCTCTCTCTCTCTCTCTCTCTCTCTCTCTCTCTCCTACTGTTCCTTTTCCTTGTTCCTCTCTCCTCCTATTTTCCTCCTCTTCCCGTTCTTCTTCCTCATCTTCCTCCTTTTTTCCTGCTCTTCCTCTTGTTCTTCCCCTTCTTCTTCCTCCCCTTTCTCCTCTTTTCCTCCACTTCCTCCTCTTCTTCCTTTTCCTTCTTTTTTTTTCTTCTTCTCCTACTCCTTCTCCTTTTTCTCCTCCTCCTCATCCTCGTCCTCCTCCTCCTCCTCCTCCTCCTCCTCCTCCTCCTCCTCCTCTTCATCCTCCTCCTCCTCCTCCGTCTTATTCTTGACTGCTTCGTTTTCTTCTTGGCATGTCTTCTTTCTCTTCTTTTTCCACTTCCTAATCTATTTCTTATAGTTTCTTTTCTTCTTTCTTTTTTTTCTTTTTTGTTTTCTTCTTCTTCAACTTATTAATGATTACATTATGATTACAACTATCATTATTGTTATTATTATCATCATTATTATTCGTCTTCTTTCTATCGTGTTCTTCTTCCTCTTTCTTTCTTTTTCTTGTACTTTCATCTTTCGTTTTCCTTTTTTTTCTCTTCTCTTCTTTCTCTATTTTTCCCCCTTCACCACCACCACCACCACCTCCTCCTCCTTTCAAAAAAAAAAAAAAAAAAAAAAAAAGAGCCTTGCAGTCAAATTTAGGTCAGTCGTCATAAGGTCATAAGTGACAAATAAAACCTTGATGTAATACTCGCATACTACAAATAAAATACACTACATAGTGGAGGCAATAATAATACCATTGAATATTTAGCAAGCTGCCACACTGAATAAGAGCTCTCGGAATCCTGCAGTCACAATTCAGTCAACATTCACTAAAAGGCAGTAACAACCGCAAAGAAAGAATAAATCAGAGAAGTTACGTATTCGTACTTTGCATCTACTTGTCCAACCACTTCGGTAAATTTTCTAACTCTAAGTGACTATTAATCATTTGGCTCAAAATAGATATATAAATAAATAATGAATACATAAATGAAAATAAGAATCAGACAAACATTACTAAGAATTCATATTTTACATACACAATTTACAATCGGTTCGGTAAATCTTGCAACTGTATATGGCCACCAGTGACGTCACAGGATATTAGTACGACTCAAAATATATAAATAAATAAATGAAGACAAGATTCAGAAAATATAATGGATTATCAATTCACTAGAAACCTTTCAATGAGATTAGACAAAATTACGGATAAGAATCATGTGGAAATAAAAATGGAAGATAAGTTTTCTACAGCAAGGTTATAAATAAATCAATGAAAATAAGAACCAAACACATAGATTCTCAATTCACACCTAAGCTACCGTTACCAGAATCATTAGAGACATATCACATAAAGACTAGACAAAATAAATAAAAGAGTATGTTTTCTACAGTAAGAATATAAAATTAATCAATGAAAATAAGAATCAAGCAAATAAGATCCTCAATTCACCACTAAGCTACCGTTACCACAGTCATTAAAAAACCTTTCACATAAGATGACAAAATAAATAGGAAGGATAAAAAAAAAATAAATGAAAATAAGAATCAGGCACATAAGATTCTTAATTCATAACTGAGATACCGTTGCCACAGTCACTGGAAACCCTTCACATAAGATTAGTGAGCTTTATCAATACGGAATGATAGGTGAAGATAAATAGGAAGGTAAATTTTCTACAGGTAAAGCCACGTGTAGACCTGATCGCGTCTTGCACCTTTCCTTATTTTCTTTCGTCCTTATAATAGCAACTCAAATTTCTTCACGTTTACCAAGGAGATATTCAGACCAAGGAAGCTATAAAAATTTCCATGTAGTCTTTCCTCGCAGCAATATATTACTTTCCTATCAGTCCTGGATGGAGAGCACGGTTGGTGGAGGGGAGCCTTCTTCTGTGCTATCATGCTTCATTCCCTGCATTACAGTAATTCCCACACATAACGCAATAAAGACCAGTGAATCTGTATGTGGAGCAAAAGGGAAGAGAAAAGAGGAAGAAGAGAATAACAGGTGGAGAAAAAAAAGAGAAGAGAAGAAGAGAAGAAGTAGAGAAGCGAAAACAAGGAGGGAAATAATGAATGATGGAGAGAAGGAGGAAAAAAGAAAGAAAGAATGGGCTGTTTCTTGATTTTTTTTTTTTTTTTTTTGCATTCCTCTTTCTACTCCTCTTCTTCTTCTTCTTCTTCTTCTTCTTCTTCTTCTTCTTCATTTTCCTCCTCCTCCTCCTTTTCTTTCTTCTTCTTCATCATTTATATCTTCCTTCTGTTCCTCCTCCTCCTCTTTCTTTTTCTTCTTCATCTTCCTCTTCCTCCTCTTGCTGCTCTCTTTTATTCCTCATCATTGCACTACATTAATGTCTTCTATTCCATTCCACACGAAAGCAGAGGAAAATCGTGCATTACTAACCCTTTCTTCCTTCCATTTCTCCACCTCTCCCCCCATTGTCTCCCCGTCACCTCCCGCCTATCACACTGTCTCACTCCTCAAAACACCTCGCTAACTTCTCATCCGACCTTGATCTTTCTCACGCCAGCTCTCTCTCTCTCTCTCTCTCTCTCTCTCTCTCTCTCTCTCTCTCTCTCTCTCTGGCGCTAAGCTGTCCATAAATCACCGCCAGTCAGGACATCCACTTAAACCATCATTGCCATCCACTCATTCATCAAGCCAGGCATCTATTCATCTCTCCAAGTGGCTTATTACCTCTCTCTATCTCTGTCTTTATCTCTCCTTTCCTCTGTCAATCGCCTCTCTCTCTCTCTCTCTCTCTCTCTCTCTCTCTCTCTCTCTCTCTCTCTCTCTCTCTCTCTCTCTCTCTCTCTCTCTGTAGCTTCCTCCTCAGTTTTTCATTTACTTCGTTTTTCCTCCTCTTCTCCATCCCTCCACGCCTTTCCTTCTTCCCTCTCCCTCTCCCTCTCACACTTTCCCTCTCCCTCTCACACTCTCCCTCTCTCAACCTTTCTCCATCTGTCTCTCGTATTTTCTTGTATACGACTCCGTGCCATTATCATCCACGTCTCTCTCTCTCTCTCTCTCTCTCTCTCTCTCTCTCTCTCTCTCTCTCTCTCTCTCTCTCTCTCTCTCTCTCTCTCTCTCCCCGTGACCCAGAAAGATTTCCTCGCGACTCGTATCTACTCCTCCTTCTCCTTCTCCTTTCCTCCTCCTCCTCCTCCTCCTCCTCCTCTTCGTTTTCCACCATGCATGAGTAGTAAATCGCTAACCCAATGGAGCTAGAGGAAGAAAAAGAGGAAAAAAGTACTGGGAGGAGGAGGAGGAGGAGGAGGAGGAGGAGGAGGAGGAGGAGGAATAGCTTGTAATGGTTGATTTAAAATTAATACACACACACACACACACACACACACACACACACACACACACACACAGACTTTCACACATAAACATTACACCAAAGCAAAACAAGAATAAAGGAAAAAAATAATAAGAAAAGCACAAACAAATCACAGAAAACCGAGAAAAGAGACAAAGAAAAAGGGAAAAAAAATGGAGCAAGGGAAACAAGAGACAAACGAGACGTGTGCTGGAAAGAAAGAGAGAGAGAGAGAGAGAGAGAGAGAGAGAGAGAGAGAGAGAGAGAGAGAGAGAGAGAGAGAGAGAGAGAGAGAGGAAAGCCACATCCCTGATGACATCAGCCCGCACCTGCTGAAGCGATGCTCCCAGGAACTGGCTGCCCCTCTCACCCAAGTCTTCACAACTTGTGTACGGGAAAACGTCTGGCCTTCAGTGTGGAAGGAGGCTCAGTAGTTCCGTACACAAAAAAGCTCAGGACGGACCCAAAAAACTACAGACCCATATCCCTGTTGTCAGTGGTGGGTAAAGTGTTTGAGAGGGTCGTGGCAGAGGTGGTGTGTAGCCATCTCAAGGACAATGCCCTCCTCTCAGACCAACAGTTTGGGTTCAGACCTGGAAGGTCAAC
>NC_059266.1:4438038-4485538 GCF_017591435.1 Portunus trituberculatus | reverse complement strand
TGTTCAATCCCTAACGCCGTTCGGACTTTTTTCCCTCTTATTTTCCTCTTTTTTTTCCCTCCCTGCAGGCAAATACCTTCCTCCTTTTAGTGACAGAGTGTAAAGAGTGATAAAGCAAGTTATGTTTTGTGCAATGTGGATCAAACGGGGAGTTTATTTATTTTGTTTTCTTTTATTTACTTCTTACTTTTTGTTATCTGGGGTGACAGGAGGAAATTTGTGTGGGTTTATGAGGGGAGAGAGAGAGAGAGAGAGAGAGAGAGAGAGAGAGAGAGAGAGAGAGAGAGAGAGAGAGAGAGAGAGAGAGAGAGAGAGAGAGAGAAAGGCAAGAGATATTGATAAAGCAGACTGAACGAAGGAAAAGAATGAACGGATGAGAAACTAAGGTGTATGTAAAGAGAGAGAGAGAGTGAGAGAGAAAGGCAAGAGACACAGTAAAAAAAAAAAATTCGATGAGAAACTAAGGTAAGTGTACAGAGAAAGGCAAAAGATAAAGGTAAAACAGACTGAAGGAAGAAAAGAATGAATAGATAAGAAATTAAGGTGAATGTATGGAGAGAGAGAGAAAAAAAAAAAAAGCAGGAGATACAGATAAAACAGAATGAAAGAAACTAAAGATATATGTATAAGAAATTAAGATATGCGAGTGTATAGAAAGAGAAATGCCAGAGACGTAGGTAAAACAGACTCAATGAAGTAAAAAAAAAATGAATGGATGAGAAACTAAGATGAGCGTATTGAGAGAGAAAGACATATCAAACAAACTGAACAGACATGTGGGTGAATGACGGGATAAAGAGGTAATGGTGAATAAAGGAAGAGAAGAAGGTAACGAAAGGAAGAAGGAAGCAAGGTAAGAATGAATGATGAAAGGAAAAGGAGAGAAGGATAATGGTGGGTGAATGGAGAGGAGAAAAGTAATGGATGAGGGAATAAAGAAGGGGAAAATAAGTTAGGATAAATGGAGGGTAAAAATAATAGAATAAGTGGATGAGTGAATGAGAAGAATAACAATAAGTGCGAATGGAAGGAAAATAAAAGTATGAATGAATAGCGGAGAGTGAGAGAAAAAAAAAAGTGGTATGAACGAATGGAAAGACGATAAGTGAGAAAATTAAAGATAGATGAGGATGGATGAAAAAAGAAAGATCAGTAATAAATGAGGGAATAACATAAGTACAAGTAGATGAAGGAGAAAAGTTGATGATACAGGGAAATAGAAAGAGAGGAAAAAGTTAGAGTGAATGGAAGGGAGAAGGTTAATGGTGTGGATGAGCGGAGGGAGCACAGGTCAGGATGTGGATTACGAGAGGATTAAGGAAGGATTGTAGTGGATGGAAGAAAGAAAGGAGGAAAAGGACAGAAAATTAAAATGAAAGAAAGGATATGAATGAAGAGAAAGAAGGAAGAGAGATAAATGTAGAGAAAAGGAGACAATAGAGAAGAGACAATTTGGTACAGAGTGGAGAGAAAAAGAAGGAAAAAAATAGAAAGGGATGATGGAAGGAAAGTGGTAGATGAAAGAAAAAGATAAAAAAGGAGGGAGAAGAAGGATGATAGAAATTAACATGAAATAAAGATATTGCCAGAAACAGAAGAATAAAAGAGAGAAGGAATTGAAATGGATGGAGAAAATAATGTAGAGCAATTGGTGGAGGAGAGATGCTTAAAAATGAAAGAAGAAAGGGGATAGGATAAAACTGAAGGATAGACTGAAAAATGGACAGGAGTCGGAGAAGGAAAAAATGGTTGGAAAATAAGGGAGGAAAGAAGAAATTACGAAGGGTGGACGAAGGAATGGAAGGTGTGAGGATGAGTTGGTTGGAAATGGAAGGAAAGGGAAAGGAATGGTGACGAGTAGGTAGAGAGAGAGAGAGAGAGAGAGAGAGAGAGAGAGAGAGAGAGAGAGAGAGAGAGAGAGAGAGAGAGAGAGAGAGAGAGAGAGAGAGAGAGAGAGAGAGGTGACACAGAAGAATTATCACCTCAACTTAGTTTGGCAGTAGTGAGTGATACACGCCTTGGCAACACTGCCCACAAACACTATTCACTGAGTATTTCGTAATACTACACAACAGCATACGATAAACGCTTGTAACACTGATAGAGGCGGAACACTTACAGCTGGTCTGGTAACACTGGTATGCATTACATAAAAAAGCCTTCTAATACCACTTTGTTCTGGTAACACTGCAACTTTAAAGCAACACACCAAAACAAATCTTCACGCAACATTACCCTGGTAACAATAATACCCACACAACACTTAACCCCTTCAATACTGGGACACATTTTTAACTTCCGATCTGTGTACGATTAGACCATTTATTGACATTAGGAAGGGTCTGTTGAGGTCACTAGATTAATGGCCACAGTCTTCACTACTTTAATTTCCCACATGAGTTTCTGAAGCTGTAGGAAATCATCAAATAGTAAGCACAATAAATATGGAAACTCGTCATAGTCTTGTAGCAACATTCCCCCTACCGATATGGCAAAACTACAACATTCCAACACACCCCACTAATATGGCAACACCACAATCCGCGCAACACACCATTACCAACACTCCCTTGCTATGTAACACAAATAACACTCAACACAACCACAATACAAAACTGCCAACACAAAAAGAGTATAAATGAAACACTCCAAGCTGATCCACCAACACAAGCCTTCATACCTAACGTAACGAAGCAACACAAAACCATGGCAACTCTACAACACTTATCAATAACAGAAAAACAGCGTTATAATAACAACTCTAGTATTCTCTTGTCCCACAGCAAGAACAGCAATCCTGTATTCCAGTCCCTGCAACACAAAACACGACACTAACTGACGGAATGCTAACGTTCTGGAAACACAAGACAAATACACAGGCGAGAGAAAAGAAGAGGAGAAAGAAGGAGAAGGAGGAGAAGGAGTAGGAGGAGGAGGAGGAGGAGGAGGAGGAGGAGGAGGAGGAGAAGAAGAAGAAGAAGAAGAAGAAGAAGAAGAAGAAGAAGAAGAAGAAGAAGAAGAAGAAGAAGAAGAAGAAGAAGAAGAAGAAGAAGAAGAAGGAAAAAAAGAAGAAAAAAAAAAAGAAGGAGGACGAAGAGGAGGAGAAAAGAGAAAAAGCCAAAAAACAAAAGAAATCCAAGCGTAACACAATCAAATGCCGAGAAAGAAAGAGAGAGAGAGAGAGAGACGCAACACCCAAGCAGTCTGACCTCCGTGCAACACTAAGAGGGTGATTTAGTAACACTTTCCTGCACGCAACACTTATTTGGCAACACTGCACGCGAGGGACACTTTACGATCACTGTTCCTCTTTCACTTGTCATTATAAAAAGTTGAATTGCGTCTTTCATTTCCACCAATAAAGAGGATGATTGTGTTTGCTTCATTTCCTTTTTTTTCTAATTTTTTTCTTTTCCTTTTTTCTTTTTTTCTTTATCCATTTTCTTACTTTTTTCTCTGTTATTGATTTTGGATTTTCCTTTTTTTTTCTGGCCACCTACATTCGTTATTTTTCTTCTCTCTCTCTCTCTCTCTCTCTCTCTCTCTCTCTCTCTCTCTCTCTCTCTCTCTTCTTCTTCTTCTTCTTTTCTGCGTTTTTCTTCTTTATCAAACTCTTTCATTTATTTCTCTTTCTTTCTTTCATCCACTCCTGTTTCTAATTTATCCTTCTTTTACTTCTTCTTCTGGGATGTCTTTTCTTTATCTATCTCTTCGGTTCTCTTCTTTTCTCTTCTCTTTCTATTTACAATTACTGTTTATTTCTTCTTTCTTCTTACTTTTTAAACTTATCCTCTCTTCCTCTCTTATCTTTTCTATGTCTTCTATTTTCGTCTCCATTTATCGGTACTCATTCATTATCAGTTTATCTCACCTTTTCGTCTATTTTCATTTTTTCATTTTCTTTCACTATTTTCTCCTTTGCTCTCTTTTAGATAGTCGCCTTTCTTCACATTTTTTTTTTCTCTCACCTCTCTTCTTCCATTCCCCTAGGACATGCAATTACTCTGGTGTGAAGGAGAGAGAGAGAGAGAGAGAGAGAGAGAGAGAGAGAGAGAGAGAGAGAGAGAGAGAGAGAGAGAGAGAGTTTGTTTCTTTTCACCTCCTTTATTTTCATTTTTCTTCTTTATTTCTTTTCTTTTTCTATGAGTTTTATCCATATTCAAATTCTCTCTCTCTCTCTCTCTCTCTCTCTCTCTCTCTCTCTCTCTCTCTCTCTCTCTCTCTCTCTCTCTCTCTCTCTCTCTCTCTCTTCTTCCCTACATCTGTCTCCACGTTTTTTTAATCTTTCCCTTCTTCCCTTATTCTTCTTTTACTCATTTTTCAATTTTACAATCGCTTCCTCCGTTTCTCATTCCTTAACGTCCTCCCTCCCTCCCCTCCTTCCCTCCTTCAATCTATCATTTCCGTCCATTCTCTTCCTTTCTTTTCCTCCCTCCACCCAACCAAGACCAGACTAACATTGTTCATATTCAAGACACACCCGGCGGACTTCATTTACCCTTCACTTACCAATAAAAACAAGGAGAAATGAGGACTACTACTACTACTACTACTACTACTACTACATCATCCTCTTCAATGGCTCCCTGGCAGTCTGGGTTCCCTTCTTATTCTTGTCTTTCTTCTTTTTTTATTCATTCTTACCAAAAAAAAAAAAAATTGTGGTAAAAAAATATAAAAATGATACTAGTGGTGAAAATTATGTTAATGAAGGAGAGGAAAAGGGTAAGGAAATGAACAATAAAGATAGGAGAGTATAGATGATATATAGAAAAGATGTTGAGGAGGAAGAGAAAGAGTAGGAGGAGGAGGAGGAGGAGGAGGAGGAGGAGGAGGAGGAGGAGGAGGAGGAGGAGGAGGAGGAGGAGGAATAAAACTAATAATGCTGATAGTGAACTAGCAGAAGAAAAAAGAAGAAGAAGAAGAAGAAGAAGAAGAAAAGAAGAAGAAAAAGAAAAAGAAGAAGAAGAAACAACTACAAGATACGAAAGACTAACAAGAGAAACTACGTACAACGAATATCCCAGACGCTCTCTCTCTCTCTCTCTCTCTCTCTCTCTCTCTCTCTCTCTCTCTCTCTCTCTCTCTCTCTCTCTCTCCGTCCCCGCGTTCTTTCTCCCTCCCCCATCCTTCTTCCTCCTCCTCCTCCTCCTCCTCCTCAGTCCCTCCACCCCCGCCTCCTCTTTCCTCTCTCAAATGCAAAAGAAAAAAAAATCTCATTAACTCATTCTTTTCATCACTTTCGTCATCTCTCTCTCTCTCTCTCTCTCTCTCTCTCTCTCTCTCTCTCTCTCTCTCTCTCTCTCTCTCTCTAACACGTACACTCTCTTAATCTTCTTTCCTCACTGTTATTACTCTCCTCTCTTCGTCCATTTTTCTTGACGCCAGCAACTTTCTCCTGGCAGACACTTAGCTCATTTCCTCTCTTCCATTCCTCGCAGCATTCATCATATACCGTATTTCTTTCCTTTCTTTAATTAAACAAGTCACTTTCACTCCATTTCCTCCATCACGCAGCTTTTGTCTTCTTTCTTTCTTCCATCACTTTCTTCCATCACATCCAAGGCTAATGTTTATTCTTTTGTCTTCCTATTCTCTGTTTTCTTTGCATGAGTTTCGTCTTATCTTCTCTCTCATCCTTCATTCAATTTTCTACTACTGCTCTTTCTTTCGTGATCTTTCTTGTATGTATGTTTTATTCAAATTGTCTTCTTGAAAGTCTAAAAATGGCTTGCTTCTAAATGTACATTGTGTCTGGTTACTTTGACAGTTCTTTTTATCATTGTTGGCATTTCAAAACATCTCATCTTTCATAATGCACGACACACTTCTCCATTCCTGTCTCTAGTATTTTTTTTTTTCTATTTAATTATATATTCCCTGCATAATTCCCTTAGCCAGACCTGTGAAATCTTCCTCCCACACTCTCTTGTAATAACTCTCCCTGTCTTATTCAAGCTAAAAATACTCTCTCTCTCTCTCTCTCTCTCTCTCTCTCTCTCTCTCTCTTGGGTGGGTGGTAGTAGTAGTAGTAGTAGTAGTAGTAGTAGTAGTAGTAGTAGTAGTAGTAGTAGTAGTAGTAGTAGTAGTAGTAGTTGTAGTTGTTGTTGTACCGGAATTTTTTGTATAATAGTTCTACTGTTTAATCCCCTTCCTCTCTGCTTGTGAATACCCCTATCCTCATCCACTTTCCAAACGACACCCTCCCCCCCTTCCCACCTCTAGTGTCTGAAATACCCCTCACTCAGCAGCCGAATTAACCCTAATCCATGTTCCCCAACCCCACTCAGCCCCTCTCTCTCTCTCTCTCTCTCTCTCTCTCTCTCTCTCTCTCTCTCTCTCTCTCTCAGCCCCTCACCCCCCAAAGCCACTGCCAGAATACCCCTCTTTCAGCCTTCCAAATACTGCTCGTAAGAAACTCCTGACACATAATCATATATTCGTTATAATCTTCTCATTCGGATTTGCTGTTATTTCTTCGGGTGCGGATATGAGAGAGAGAGAGAGAGAGAGAGAGAGAGAGAGAGAGAAAGGCGATCATGTGAACATTATTGCGTCATCTTTATACCCAAGCACTATATCGAGGTTGCTCTTACCTCGATATAGTGACCTCTCTCTCTCTCTCTCTCTCTCTCTCTCTCTCTCTCTCTCTCTCTCTCTCTCTCTCTCTCTCTCTCTCTCTCTCTCTCTCTCTCTCTCTTCAGTCAACTTGAATGGTCCTCTTACTTCTCCTCCGCCTTCTTCCTTCCTTCTCCACCTTCTTTTTTTTCTTTTTCTTTTTTGCTTGTCATCTATTCCGATTTTTTTCCTTCCTTTCATCTTTTACTTCTTCGTGTTCCCGGAATCGTTTTAGCTCATAACCAGTTCCTTTCACACCTTTAATATTGCACACCTTAGACATTAAATCTCTCTCTCTCTCTCTCTCTCTCTCTCTCTCTCTCTCTCTCTCTCTCTCTCTCTCTCTCTCGCAAGGAAAGGAAAACAAAAAACACAATATCTCGACTTTTTCTCACGAGGACTACGAGTAACTCCATTCATTTCTTAAACTTGCTCTGAAAAAAAAAATGAAAAGGAGGCGAAAAAAAAGGTGAAAAGAAACATTACCAAAGCTAATTCAATATTCCCACACCCCAGGGGAATGCAACGCTTTTTTCTAGGTCCCCACCTGAGGAAAGTCACCTGCACGATTTTTAATTAACCTGAGGTGCCCGTGTTGCCTGCTGGGGGTCAAAAACTGAGACCAATAGGAAAACAAGAAAACGAGAAAGGGAGACAAGGAAAGAAGATAAGGAGAGATAGAGGAGAATAAAAAAGAGAGATAGAAGAGGATAAAAAAAAAGGGTAAGGAATGGCAAGGAAATAGAAAACAAGAGGGAATAAGGGAACAAGCAAAAGAAAGGTATGGAAAGAGAACGGAAAGGGAGAGCGAATACAGAAAGAACCGAATGGAGGAGGAGGAACAGAGATGAAAATGGAGACAATAACAGTAAGAAAAGATATAAAATGGAGAGGATGAAAGAAAAAGAAAAGAAGGAAAAGTAAAGCTAAGAAGAGAGGTAACACGAAACGTAGATAAGAAGAAAATAAAGGTAAAGGAATAGAGCAAAGAAGAAGAGGAGGAGAACTGAAGAGAATGGAGGAGGAGGAGGAGGAGGAGGAGGAGGAGGAGGAGGAGAGAAAGTATGTCTGGGAATCTTGTTGACATTTTGTTTAGCTTTCCATTTAAATTGCAGCGAGATGTGGAACAGAAAACGAGTTGTGAGTCGTTTTAATAATTAGAACGCTGGGTCTTGAGTGAAGCAGCAGCAGGAGGAGGTGGGGAAGGTCAGACAGGGTGGTGGAGAAGAGAGAAGCTGAAAAGGAGAGGTAATGGCGGCGGCGGCGGCGGAGGTGGTGGTGGTGGTGGTGGTGGTGGTGGTGGTGGTGGTGGTGGTGGTGGTGGTGGTAGTGGTGGTGGTGAGTAAGTGAGTGAGAGAAAATGAAAAAAAAAAATATTAGGGTGGAGGAACTGAGAAGCAAAATTATTACCAGAGAGAGAGAGAGAGAGAGAGAGAGAGAGAGAGAGAGAGAGAGAGAGAGAGAGAGAGAGAGAGAGAGAGAGAGAGAGAGAGAGAGATAGCGTTTGGTAGAAGGTTTAAGTATAGTCAAATAACGTGTTCTTTCTTATTCTATTTCCAGGTACGTGAATGAATCGTGAGTGTTTGTCCCTCTCAGGTGAGTGTCTTGGGCAGGTAAGATGACATACAGACACACAGACAACCAAAATAAAGAATAAAAAAAAATAACCTCAAAAAAAAAAAACACACACACACACACACACACACACACACACACACACACACACACACACACACACACACACACACAAACACACCAATACAAAAAATTGACAAAATATGAAAAAAAAATGAAAACGATGAAGCAAGAATTAAATAAATGAAAAAGGCAAAAAATATAAAGTAAGTATAGGAATAATATGGAGAAACACACCTTTACCTGGGCGGTGGACGAGAGGGAGGCGGTGTGAGTCAGATTAATGGGGCGTGAGGGGAACAAATGGATGGGTGATTAATATGGAGGAAAAAAGTGACGTATAAATTAACCGGTGGGAAAAATGACGAGAGGAAAAAGAAGGTAAATAATGTGTGTAGGTAAAAACAAGAGTTAACGTGATGGAGACAAGTAGCGAAGAGTGACGCAGTGAGTGATGAGAGAGAGAGAGAGAGAGAGAGAGAGAGAGAGAGAGAGAGAGAGAGAGAGAGAGAGAGAGAGAGAGAGAGAGAGAGAGAGAGACCACCACACATCACACACACACACACACACACACACACACACACACACACACACACACACACACACACACACACACATAAAAGAAAAATAAATAAAATGGTGCATACTGTCCCCAAGTAAACTAGTAGTAAAAACGATGTCGCCGGAAAATAAATAAATGAAAAAGAAAAAAAACATAAAAAGAAAAATATTTGTTATAAAAATAAATTAGAGCGGCAAATGCATAATTCAGGCGCATAAATTAGCCAGTGAAGCCAATATGAAGTGTAATTTATGGTATATATATATGGATAAAAGTAAGGGAGCGAGGCGTAATGTAAATGATCTGCCTGCTAATGATAATAGCAGTGGTTGATAATAAACAGTAACAATGATAATAGTAGTAGTATTGGTGGTAGTGGTAGTCGTTGTGGTTGTGGTAATTGTAGTGGTTGTAGTAGTGGTGGTGGTGGTGGTGGTGGTGGTGGTGGTGGTGGTGGTGGTGGTATCATTATTTTAGTAGTAGTAGTAGTAGTAGTAGTAGTAGTAGTAGTAGTAGTAGTAGTAGTAGTAGTAGTAGTAGTAGTAGTAGTAGTAGTAGTAGTAGAAGTAACAAGAACAACTACTTTTACTACTACTACTACTACTAAAACAAATACTAAATAATGTCATTGTTATAATTATTGTTATTAGCATTATTATTACGAGTATTATCATTACTACTGTTATAATAATTTTGCACTACCCACAGCCAACATGATCCAGGAACCGTGCACTCTGCTTCCTGCTTCCTTTCAGCGGTGAAGCTCAGTGGTATACTCGCAATGCTCATTCCACCTTCCTGTGTGTGTGTGTGTGTGTGTGTGTGTGTGTGTGTGGTATTTCTATTCCTCTAAGCAGATTTTTCAAAATAACAAAGAGAAATAATATCACAACATCATTAATGGTTTAGAAAAAGTGAAAACAAACATTATATACCATTTCCATAAACAAATCACACAAAGGTCGACATGCGCCACGCCTCTGGTAACACACGCTCACTCATTTGGATGTGTTCGTGTAAATAACAAGCTATTTGTTCACAATTTTTCTGAAGGGTTAATGCTTTGATATTGTTGTTTCCATAGTGATGTTGGAGAATCTGACTAGGGAAGGTTAATTGAGGAAAATATAAAAAAAATACCGTAGAAAATAATAATATGCAGGAGGTGGCAAGATCACAATGAGCGCACTAGTTGGCTGCCCTGAGGGAAGAAACTGAGGAGTCACAGGGCGGGGCTTCATCACGTCACCCACCAGCGACTATCATTAATACTATTACACAAGGTCAGCGAGTTGAACAAGGCACAATTCTTACCTATGCGTCCCTCCCGCTCCTCCATCACAGAATTAGTAGACGGCTCACCACACCACAAAATCAACTCATATTCGTTTCCGTCATGAAATTATGTGACCTCTCTCTCTCTCTCTCTCTCTCTCTCTCTCTCTCTCTCTCTCTCTCACAAAACCAAACCCCAGCCTCTCGTAATAAAAATGCGAAAGTTTAATAAACCGACAGAGTTCACTGAAACTGTACTGAGAAAAGAGTGAGTGAAATGAATGGAATGGCCCAATGTGAAAATAATGTCAGTGGGAACAAAAAAATGTGGCACAGATTCCACACAAAATTTTAATCGTCTCAATTTTTCCATCTCGACATTAAAAAAAAAAAAAAGGAGGGGGAGACGGATAACAAAATCTCACCATTAAATTTCAAAGGCCAGGATGTGATAATGAGGAGATAGAAGGAAAAGGAAAACGAAAAGGAAGAGGAAAAGGAAGAGAAAGAGGAAGAGGAACAGAGGCAAGGAAAGGGACATGAGCAGAAGCAGGATGAATAGGAAGAGGAGTGGTAGTAGTAGTAGTAGTAGTAGTAGTAGTAGTAGTAGTAGTAGTAGTAGTAGTAGTAGTAGTAGTAGTAATTGTTGTTATTGTAAAACTAAACCCAATGATAATGATACAACAACAGAAAAACACCTACTATTTCTAGAACAGCAGCAGTAGCGGCAACAACAACAGCAACAACAATACCATCATCATCATCATCATCATCATCATCATCATCATAATCATCATCAACAACAACAACAACAACACCAACAGCAACAACAAGAGCATCAACATCACCACGACAACCACCGCCACCACCAACAACAACAACAACCGTATCAACAACACTTACCACCACCAACACCATCAACAACAACATCAGAGGCGGCAACAACAACAACAACAACCTGTCACAGAACAACACAACACCAACATTCGTGTCAACACAACGTCAACATTCCGAGGAGACTCAGCAACAAACAACACTTAACACCCAAACCTGCAAAAAAACAAGGAGGAGGAGGAGGAGGAGGAGGAGGAGGAGGAGGAGGAGGAGGAGGAGGAGGAGGAGGAGGAAAAGGCGAAGAAAGAAGAGATACAACAATACAGAGAAGCAAAAACAGGAAGAAGAAAGGCAAATCAAAGAAAAAAAAACACGATAAGAAAGACAAACTCAGGTGAAAAAGAGACAATCATGAATAAAAACACGTAAACTGAGGCGAGATAAAATAAATAAAAGAAACATAAATAACAGAAAAAAAAAATCATACAAGTAGAGAAGAAAAGAGGAAGAATAAATCAGTATAAGAAGAGGGGGTAAGACTAGAGGAAATAAAAGAAAAGAGAATATAAAAGGAAGCTCAGAAGGAGGAAGGAGAAAGGGGGCGAGGCAGGAAGAAGGACGAGGGGTAGAGGTGAGGAAGGGAGAGAAGGTCCAAAATAGGGTATAATTTCAAAGGAACTAAATTTGTCCTGGCTAATTTACTGCTATCGTGTGCGGGCAGAATGAATCTGGGCAAATGTACAGCTGTTGGCAAAAGTTATCCGACCAGAGAGAGAGAGAGAGAGAGAGAGAGAGAGAGAGAGAGAGAGAGAGAGAGAGAGAGAGAGAGAGAGAGAGAGAGAGAGAACAAGACGTGTTATGTATGCTATTCTTGAAAGCAAAGGTACGGATGAAAGGAAAGGAAAGGAGAAGGGAAGGGAAGGGAAGGAAAGGAAAGGAAAGGAAAGGAAGGAAAGGGAAGGGAAGGGAAGGGAAGGGAAGGGAAGGGAAGGCAGGGGAAAAGAAAAAAGAAGAGAAGGGAAGAAAAGGGAAGAGAATAGAAGAAAAGGGAAGGGAAAGGAAGGGAAGAGAAAATACAAGTGAACAAAGAGAGAGAAACTAGGGGAAAGAGAATGACCGGAAGAAGGAAAAAAGGAAAAAACAAGGAAAAAAAAGAGAAGGGAAGGGAAAGATTCAAAGGACAGTGAAAGGAAGAAAACATAATAAATGATGACAAAGGGTAGACGAGAGAAAAACAATAGAGGAAAGAAAACGAACGAAAAAAGGAAGAAAAGGAGAAAAAACGGAAAAGGAAGGAAATAAGGAACGAATAATGGAAAAGAGAGAAATTTGGAAGGAAGAAAAGAATAAAGAAGAAAAGTGATAATGAAATACTGTTAAGGAAGAAGAAGAGAGAGAGAGAGAGAGAGAGAGAGAGAGAGAGAGAGAGAGAGAGAAATTAACTTCCCTTCCATATGATTAGAATTTAGTAATTACATAAATGACTATTAACTACCGCTCTCTCTCTCTCTCTCTCTCTCTCTCTCTCTCTCTCTCTCTCTCTCTCTCTCTTGCATAATTCTGCCCTGAGAGGTAGGAAAGAAGTGGTGCAGAAAATGGGACGAAGAATAAAGAAAATAAGAGAAAAGGGAGAGGAAAGAAAACGAAGCGACTGCAATACAATTTTACAGGAGAAACTCGTCTAATTCCTATTCATTTGGAACTCGACGGGCGTAAACATGTTAAATTAAAGGTCGGAAAGAAAGAAACCAAAAAGTGAAATGTACGAAATATACCCGATGGTTCCACACACACACACACACACACACACACACACACACACACACACACACACACACACACACACATAGAGTTCTTCGTTCCTTCCATGGCAATAAATAAAAATAATAATTTGAAAATACAATAACATTACGTCATGCATGGAGAGAGAGAGAGAGAGAGAGAGAGAGAGAGAGAGAGAGAGAGAGAGAGAGAGAGAGAGAGCAAACATTAAAGTAAATAAATAACTAACGCAACATATGAACCAGAAATACAAAAGCACAAGAAACACCCAAGCATTATATCTGAGACTCTGCAGTGTTGCCAACGAGGGCTCCCTGCATGAGAAAAAAAAGAAAACAAAAAGAAAGAAAAGAAACAGTGTTGCCATCGCGCTGCCCTTGCATAAACCGGAACAGTGTTGCCATATCGGGCTGTTGGTATTAATAAAGCAAACGGAGATGTTTCCTTGCAGCTCTCTCTCTCTCTCTCTCTCTTAGTAAAAAGTGTTCACCTATATTATCACTCTTATCTATATGTCCATCTCACATCTTCAACCCTATTAATATCATCCAGGCATAGCTAAGGAAGCCAGTGAGAAGATAGTTAGAAAGATTGAGTGAGTGTAGGAGATGAATGATTGCACGGTAAGAGATAATATGGTGGTAGCGAGTGGGATAACCGGGGAACAGGCTGAGTGGGCTAGAATATGGGTGAAATATTAGACTTCAGCATTGTGACGAAAAATACTAGCCTAATAAGGTGGCAGGAGTAGGATAACTGATGAATACACTGGCTAGGTTAGAGAATGGGTGAAGTATGATTGAACTGCAGCATGTTGAGGAGAAATACTGGTCTAATATGGTGGCAGGAGTGGGATATCTGACGAAAACATTTGCGGGGTTAAGAAATGTGTGAAATATTGGACTACAGCATGGTGAGGAGAAATAGTAAGGCGAAGGTGGTGGGCGGGTATTGTAGTGGGGGAATTGGGGGATAATTGAGGGTGAGAAAAGAGGTGTTGTTTGTCTTCCGCAGGTTAATTCAGCGTACTGTGGAAAGGAATCAGTCGTCGTAGTTCATTTCGGTGTAATGTTTTGTGTTTTCTCTCTCACTCCCACAATTCGTTCTTGTTTATGTGTTTTAATCTGCGTATGTTATGTTATATTGTTGCCAGCATGCTTCGTCTCTCGTGTTATTTCGGCTAGTGTGTTATTTTTCCTCTTAATTTAGTGAAGTGCTTATCTTGTTTGTGTTTCTTATGTTTCTTTTTTTTTTTCTCTCTTTGCTGATATATACTTTGCAAGTTTTTTTTTTCCTTCTTCTTCTTCTTCTTGCCGTTCTGCTTTGTCTGCTGTTATCTTTGTTTCTGCGTAACGTTTTCTTTTGTTTTGTTGCTTATATTCCTTTTACTTGGTCTTCTTCCTCTGTTGTTCTTCATCTTTCCTTTCATTTCATTTTTGTTTTATTTTCTTCACTACATGTAATTTAGTCTTTTGTTCTCTTCTGCATCATTTTGGAGCACATCTGTTATTTATATTTCTGCTCTTTGTTCTTTTTCTTTTTTTGTAATTATTTGTTATCCCCTTTAGGTATATGATTTAGTTCCTTTGTTCTCGCTTCTGTTATTTCAAAGGTATTTACTAAACATTATCCTATTCTTTCAGTTTATCCAGTATATCTTTCACAGCACCGAGTTTCTATTTTCTCTTCAATCCCACGCTTATTTGTTATGCATCGACTTATCTTTCTCTCCCTTTCATAATTCGCTCATGAGAATGTCACTCGTGGGAGATTGCGTTTATTTTTTCCCCTTTTTGTAACCTTTTGTCCTTTAATCTTTTTATCTACCTACCAAGAATGCATTTATTTTCGTAATCTTTTGTCCTTTAATCTTTTATCTATTTTCCATTAAGTATTACAGTGCCATCCTGCCCATCCACATCTACCTCCCCGCTACATCCACACCCCTTCCCTTGTTACTATTCAACAAATTAGCGCCGTGAGTACCGAACAATGTGACGGAATTAACGAAAGTATCTGAACAATGCACACTCCGTCCAAGAGGCAAATTTTAATTCCATTCCACGAGTTAATGTAAAAACGAAGCGACTCAATGGAACAAAGGGGAAAAAAGAAACGAGCTGGGACAAGTGGAGGCAGCGGATGTCCACTTGTTGTCTTTCATCCGGTGATTCGTGCTGCCCTGGGTTCGATTTCCGTGGCGTCCACCTTGGTATATATTAATTAATTCGTGAATAAATAAATAAATATTGACTAAACGCATTAACATACAGATGAAAAATATGCAATCAGGAAGCAGTTATAGAGATGTGTATAAGAACAGAAAATACACTTTGTTAAAGGTAATACGTAATATAGAGGTACAGAGAGAGAGAGAGAGAGAGAGAGAGAGAGAGAGAGAGAGAGAGAGAGAGAGAGAGAGAGAGAGAGAGAGAGAGAGAGAGAGAGAGAGAGAGAGAGAGAGAGAGAGAGAGAGAGAGAGAGAGAGAGTCTTTACGTTAAACAATCATCCCCAGTATTTGTATAAAGTAGCTAAATTATGTAAAAAAATAAATAAATACTAAAATGTAAAACGTAATAAAAACAACAAATACATACGTACGTCTTTCAACAAATACAATTATGCAATTAAAAATAAATACACATTATGGCATCTTAAAATGTGTGCTAGAAATAGAAAAAAAAAATGCAGAATTCAGAAATGTGCCATGCTTTACGAAGAGGAGGAGGAGGAGGAGGAGGAGGAGGAGGAGGAGGAGGAGGAGGAGGAGGAGCATGGTACGGAGAGCAAACGTATCTATCTTTCGTTTCTCTCTAATATCTATGCATACATTTTCATATCCTCTTATTTATATTCAGTTGCTTCACCGTTATCTCATATTCATGACTGCCAGCTCAATATATTTTTTTCTAATCTTTTTTTGTATATCTTATCCATCCTCTTTATTAAATTTCGAACATTACGATCTCTCTCTCTCTCTCTCTCTCTCTCTCTCTCTCTCTCTCTCTCTCTCTCTCACCAATCGTTTCAAACCCATTAATTCTCCCTTTCTCCTACTTCCCCTCCCCTTTCCCTTACTCCCAAATCTAATCCTCCACCCTTCCTCCTCCTCTCCCCCTCTTCTCTCTGCTTGCTTTTGCTGGTAGCCAATAAGATGGGGAGGGGAAGGGAGGGAGAGAGGGGAGCAGGAGAGGAAGTGGGGAGTAGAAAGGGAGAGATTCTATCGCTGCCTGAATTGTGGGAGGAATGGTGGTGAGGTTCTTTGGAGGGAGGGAGGAGGAAGGATAGAAGGGAAGAGGAATGGAGGGAGGGAAGAGGAAGGAAGGGGAGGAGAAACGGGGAGGAGGGAGTGAGTCTCATTTTATTTCTCATCAGAGTTTTTTACATTTTTCATTTTTCTAACAATCGATATTTCATGTCTGGGTTTGTGAGAGAGAGAGAGAGAGAGAGAGAGAGAGAGAGAGAGAGAGAGAGAGAGAGAGAGAGCGAGAGAGAATTAATAACGTTTTTCCCATCTCTCTCTCTCTCTCTCTCTCTCTCTCTCTCTCTCTCTCTCTCTCTCTCTCTCTCTCTCTCTCTCTCTCTCTCTCTGTATCTAACCATTATATTCCCCTTCTCTCGACAAACACCAGCATTATTATTTCCTCTCTGCATACAAGCACCTCCCTATCCTTGACCTAGTTCGTGAAGCAATACGAAGTTTATCTACCAGGCTTCTCCTTTAGCTGTCTGTCTCTAACCTGCTTCCTTCTTCTCTCAACATTTCACATGAAGCAAGGCCAAGTCAACGTCGTAAATTTGTGAACATTTTTAACATTTCATTTTATCCACAAACATGTCAGTCACACACACACACACACACACACACACACACACACACACAGAGAGAAAGAGAGAGAGAGAGAGAGAGAGAGAGAGAGAGAGAGAGAGAGAGAGAGAGAGAGAGAGAGAGAGAGAGAGAGAGAGAGAGAGAGAGAGAGAGAGTGTGTGTGTGTGTGTGAAGCAAAGTCATGTCACCAAATTTTAGAGCCTGTTCATTTCAGCATGTCTGTGCATTTATATTCTTGGGAAAGTACTGTTTTGTCTATTTTCATCTCGCTTTATTATTCTCCTCTCTCTGTTTCCTTTTTTTCCTTTTTTTATATTCTTTTTTGGCACGTGACAGAGAGCATGAAAAGTGGGTTTGATTTATTTAATTATCTGATTATCATTACAGTTATTTATTTACTTATTTATATTTTCTTCATTTTTTTAGGGAGGGAAAGGAAAAAAATGTCAAGTGTTGTTGTTGTTGTTGTTGTTGTTGTTGTTGTTGTTGTTGTTGTTGTTGGTGGTGGTGGTGGTGGTGGTGGTGGTGGTGGTGGTGGTGGTGGTGGTGGTGGTGGTGAAGAGACTAAACCTTATACTTCATCACAATTCAAAACCAGCTGGAGGTACAAAAAGTACACACACATATCTACACTTCCTCACCACAATTTTAAATGTGAAAAAGATGAGGAAGAACAGCAAGAATCAATAAGCAGAATCCACAGTATGAATATAAATAAGAAAATATGGTTATGGAGGAGGAGGAAACAATAAAAAGGATAAACTACATAAAAAATGCTGGATCTGCATATTTTCTTCCTGTTTTATTATTCAATTAACTTTATTTTATTTATTCGTTGATTTTCTTTTATTTTATCTTATCTTCTTTCTAAACATTTACAGGCAACAATAAAAAATAAACTAAATAAAAAATGTTGGGTCTGCATATTTTCTTCCTCCTCTACATTTATCTATTTTACTTTATTTCATTTATTTTCAAGTAATTTGTTTTATCTTATCATACTTTATCTAATTTCTCATTTTATCTATAACTTAATTTTATTCTTTATGTATTCATTAATTTATTTCTATCTTATTTCATATATTTATCTCTTTTTATTTCTCTTATGTATCTATATTTTACTGTGTGTGTGTGTGTGTGTGTGTGTGTGTGTGTGTGTGTGTGTGTGTGTGTGTGTGTGTGTGTGTGTGTGTGTGTGTGTGTGTGTGTGTGTGTGTGTGTGTGTGTGTGTGTGTGTGTGTGTGTGTGTGTGTGTGTGTGTGTGTGTGTGTGTGTGTGTGTGTGTGTGTGTGTGTGTGTGTGTGTGTGTGTGTGTGTCATTTATCTGAGAGCAAAGTATTTAACAGCACTTAATGTTCTGCCCTACGATGCAACTACGACTTGTTCACGTCTCCACTAGAGCTGTTCATATCACATCTAAGTATTAATGTTCCTGACACAAATGATAACAACTACCTCCGCCTGTCACATTCCCACTTCTTGGTCTTTGCGGAGCTCTTCAAATGTAGCAAACCTTTAGTAGACACACAACTCATGACATCATTTTTTAGGAAAATCTAACATACACAATAATTAGACCATAGAGAACAACAGGAACTCCTTCAGTAGAACGCTTTATTCCCCACCAAATATCAGAAGCGAACATTTATTTCTCCCTTGCTTCTGTTACATATTTTATCACATGAAAAAACTATCAGCTTTCCTCTTTTCTAGTCTCTTATCTTCCAAGAACGTGTTGATGATAGAGCAAAATTAATTACTACTCTAAGTATGTTTTGCTTCTATTTTCTTTGATACTTTAAATATGCTTTCCTGTCTTTTATTTGGCAATTCACAAGTGAAAAACATCGTGCCTCTAATACATTTTTTCTTGTCTCTTATGAGTTTTGTCATTTATTTGAGAGGAAAATATTCCAGTGCACTTATTATTTTGCACGCGTTTCTCATTTTGTGGTCATTCATTACTTCTCTTAGTGTGTAATTTTTTGCCCTTGTGTTTCCTTTGTTAGGTGCCGCCTCACGTGTGGGGGAGGGGCGCCCTTGCTACCACCGCCCCTAATGACAGAGTGAAGGTGTAAACAGTGCCGCCAGTAATAACGCAACATAAATACACAACACCAACATGTTCATTAAAATCGCTGGAAAGTAACATGACCACCACCACCATCACCAACACCACCATTACCAACGAAAACAAATAATAATTATAATGATAATAAAAATAATAATAATAATAATAATAATAATAATAATAATAATAATAATAATAATAATAATAATAATAATAATAATAATAACATATTCAGCAATACAATAACAGTGCAATAACAAGGCAGAGTGTAAACGTTCCCCACGCCACTATTAACTTTGCCAGTGTCGTGAGGCCAGTAGGAGGTCCCCCCTACTCACCCAAACACTGCACCCCTCCCCCGTCTCTCTCCCAATTCCTCCACACTCTTGCACAACTCGCCCACTTCCCCCCCCTAATCCACCCCACCCCTGACACCATCACCCTGATGTTCCGGCACTCAATTACCGCCAAACACTTTTACCTGCGGTCGTGTAACTCTTTCCCTTTTTAACTTTTCTTTGAGTTTATTTTATTTTATTTTCAGTGTGTTACACCTGGCCATCTGATGAGAATAAAGGAATGTAGTCACTGTCTTGCAATCTTGTAAGGATGTGAAGCATATGGTTCATAAAGTGGCTGATAAGACACAATAATCAAGTTGTTAGAGTCAAGACAAAACGTTTAAAAACATGAGATAAATTTCAGGGTTGGTATTTACGTTTTAAACAAGGACAGCCACACGTGGGCGTACTTGTTTCTTGTACGTGCTTCCTTACACTGGGCGTCTTCCCTCATGGTTGCGGCAGGGGGCAGTGCAGCGAGCAAGGGAGCTACACAAGACTGCGGCGCCACTTGTTTTTCACTTTATTTTCCCAGGAAGCAAGCCAAGAACTGCAAGAAAAAAATTGCCGCTCTCCCAACAAATAGCAGAAAAGGTATTCCAAATCAAGTTAGACAATTACGTTCACTCTTCATTTTTCTCTTTTTTTGTTATGCAGTTACGTTTCCGTGCTAATGGCCAGCTTTACGAGGATGAGTAGCAACAGTAACATCCAGCGACAAACGCCAGACGAGTGCAGCTGGACATTTCTGCTAAAACATCTGGTTATTTACATACCATAACCGACAGACATGAGGTCAGAGTGCCGGGTGTGTCATCCAAACATGCTGTTAACCTGATTCCTTAGACTCGTAACGCCCCAATACAAATATTCCAATTACCAATTCACAAGTGTGGTTATACGATGACGTCAGATACTGGGAGGAATCAAATGTATGCCACATCATAAACCATTACACCAAGGAAGTTAGATTTGCATACCTCTTCATGGCTTATGAATAGTAAATGTACTTCACATACATTATGTTATGATGAATTTCAAAAACTTGAACTTTATTAACTTTATTAAACTTATTAAAATCATTTGAGGTTTTCTTTTACATTTTTCTTACAATGTTGCATCAACACCAGGACGCTGATGTCTGAACAGAAAAGTTCACAAAGTATCATTTCAGCGTCTTCAATTTTACATCCCATATCACTACGCCATGAAAGGAATGAAGCTCGGCGTGACGCACTGAAGGCCACACGCGCCACGGAGATGGTAGGGAATCAAATGCCAAAAAAAATTGGTGGCAATGTTACTTAAGTTTCAGTGGCGTGACTCTGACCAGTATCCAGGTGACTACCCAACCCACAAAGACTCCACAAAAAGTGCTATTTACCTTGTTCTAAAGCTGTGTCGGAGACGGTGGTGGCAGGAGTGGTTATGGAGGTCGTGCAGGAGGTGGTGAGGTGACGATGGTGGTGGTGATGGTTCCTGCAGCGGTGGTGGAGATGGTGGAGGGTCACATTTAGGACTCAGTGGGGGCCTGAGTTCGTCGTGGCCAGCCGTAAAGACGCGGCTCCACGGCTTACTTCAGGCTGTTCCCGTGACCCCCCGTGACCACCGTCCCCATCGTCTGTGCCGCCTGGTTGAAAAGAAAGAGAAAAAAGTAGTAATAGGTCATATAACTGCAAAAAGAGAAAGTGAGAGAAAAAAGTAAATCTTAATAGTAACATTCTTTAACAGAGCAAAAGTCATCTTTCACCACGGTACATAATAGGAAGAAAGTAACAATGACATTATTGTGTAGATCAATGGAAGTAATAAACAAACCTTACCACGAACACTCCAGTACCGCGTAAACGCATAAAGTGCACCTAAATCAAGCCTCATCGCGATACTAAACCCGCCAACACCTATAAGACAGACTGCGGGAGAAAGAAGAAAAGTTACAGTACGATAGCGACGTTAAGATCAAAGAAAGTAGTAAATATTGCCACCAACATTACTAAATAGGATAAAAGTAAAGAGGACAAGTAAATCGAGCCACAAATACGGTACTTAACATGCCACCACTTTTAGCAGCAGCTGAGGAACAAAGAAAAATATGATGAAAGAAAAAGGTAGTAAATCCTTCCACAAACATTAGCAAATAGTGTAAAAGTAGAAAGGACAATCAAATCAAGGCTCACTACGGTGTCTGACGAGGAACCGACACAAAATAGTAAAAATTTGGTGCGTTTCATTCGCTGCGGAAATATGATTAGACACATAGTTAGCAGAAGTCAGTATACATGATTCGACCCAATTACAGGCACTTCAACCCTTTAACTAGAGGAAGGACCCTTGTTGCTGGCAGTTGACGGAGGCGATAAAAATTCCCAGGTCTTGACGTGTGATCAAGACTCCCTCACGTCACGGCCATCACCATCACACACCACTGTGCCGCCACTCTCAGCCGCCACACTCCTGCACACGCCACGCTCAAGCCTCACTCGTATTCGGAAAGAATCAGGTTAGAAAAAGAAACGAAAAAAAAGAAACTATTTGCTGGAAAAACGTATCATGATAAAAGTAATAGTAATTTAATTAAGGAAAAAAAGTATGAGTAGTTAGGTTAGGTTAAAGTCACGTAAAGTCAGGAGAAACAAAGGCATTCAATATTTTCGTTATTCTTTTTTCCTGTTACTTTCTATCTTGTTACTTTTTTTCATGGTACTTTTTCCCTGTTCCTTTCTGTCCTACAAACCATCACACACCTCTGAACCGCAATTCTCAGCCGCCGAACTCCAACGCACACCAGACTCAATCACGCGTGCCAGTGCCAGCCCGTCATTCTGAGATGGACTTAAACACTAACCTTCTCGTGGCCTTTCAAAAACTTAGCCGAGAAATGACAACACGGTACAGTTTTAAATTCTACACCTGAAGAGGAAGTAAAATTATTAGTGTGGAGGTGTTGATGCTCAGTTTTCAATTCCGGATGCCAGAGAGAAAGAGAAACTGAAAGGACTTTATATCTTAGTTAATAACGATATGAATGTTGCATGCAATTACTGACAGTTGCACGCACGCACGCATGTCTTCGAAAATCTATAGAAGTTTATGTGCAGTGATTTCCCCGCAATGTTTTACTCAACTGTGTCGCGGTGTAGCAACAGTTCAGCGATATTTCTCCTCTCCCTGCATCTAGAATAACATTATTGCTAGCTGTGTATCCTTACTGATCGACCGGGAGGATGCTAGCGTGCCTTGGTTGTGATTATCTCCGTGGTCCAGGTGATACAAACAACTCCCTGCTCTGAGTGACGGCTGACTGACATGACTGTAAATCATCGAGTCTGTATATCAGTTGTCGGAGAAAGATTATAACTGAATTCTAGCGAGTCGCCAGGAGCTGCCCCTCACGGCTGCCAGCGATGGACATGTTAATGTTTAGTCTGTAGTATCACAATCACAGGTGTTTTCTTAATGTTTATCATTAGCCCATATGTAGTTGTATAACTCTGGTCAATGATTCTGAGAAGCAGACCAAGAACCGAACTGTAACACACCACAATTCAGTCAGTGTCACTCGAAGTCAAGCAAGACAAAAGTCAGAGAGAGAGAGGTAAGGAGAGAGTAAGGGATGAACAGAGAGAGAGAGAGAGAGAGAGAGAGAGAGAGAGAGAGAGAGAGAGAGAGAGAGAGAGAGAGAGAGAGAGAGAGAGAGAGAGAGAGAGAGAGAGAGAGAGAAACGTACCACAGGACAGCCTCTCTCCCTCTCCCCTGACACACATGTACCATAATTTAAGAACTCTTACTCATGGTTCACATCATATTTTGTGAGTCCTGTTTATAATTTACTCCGCTGCTAATCATTTAAGTTTTTCCTTCCATCTTCATCACCGTAATTTTTCGTATTACTGGTGGTTCCAAGAGCAGGTAATGCGAGCCTTAACGCGATTAAAAGTGAGGCTGAAATTAATCTTCACCTTATTACCTTGTGTGAGTTGCTCTTAACACCCTCATTTCGGTTGGGCAACACCGACCCACACACACACACACACACACACACACACACACACACACACACACACACACACACACACACACACACACACACACACACACACACACACACACACACACACACACACACACACACTTTAATTTACTCACACAAAGGAAGAAAGGTGAAAGAGCTGTGAAACAAATGGACACAAACAAACCTAAAATGTCAATCCCAAGACTGTGGCACACACAACAAAGCTCCATTCAGGGCGTGGGAGGAGCACCACGGCCTTGCTTCCACCTGTCAAGGCGACCATAGTTGTAAAAATAGTAAATGAATATGAATAAATTAAACTGGAGAAATGGAAGAAGAGCATATCTTAAAAGGAAAAGTTGGAAAAAAATAAAAATAAAAATAAATGAACCTAGAAAAATGGAAGAAGCGTATATCCTAGAAATAAAAAGTTAAAAAATCAAATAAAAACAAATTAAACTCGAGAAATGGAGGAAGACTATACTGAAAAGAAAAGTAGGAAAAATATGAAAACTGGAGGGAAATTAAAACCAAAAGATATATAAAACCAAAGCAAAAAAATAACACAGGACAACAAAATCATAAAAAATACAAGCTAGAAAATTAAGAAAATAAAAAATAGAAGAGAAAATAACAGAAAAGCATGAAAAATCAAATACAAATTAATTGAAGCGCTTAAAATACGAAAACTAATCACTTGCTACTGGAGTGGATGAGTGAATGAGGAAAGATGGATTAGCGGAGGGGAGTTTGGTGGATGGCTGGGTGAGTGGGCTAATGCAGGCGGATGAGTGGATGAGTGTGAGTATATGGATGGATTTATGGTTGTTGGTAGGTGACTTATTATAGTTAAATGGATGAGTAAGTAGTGGATGGTTAAATTAATGTAAGTGGATGTAAGTGGATGAATAATCATGGTTGAATGGCTCGAGTGGATGGGTGGATATAAGTAGTGGATGGTTATATTATTGTGGGGTGGATAATTATGGTTGAATGAGTGGATATGAGTAAAAAGTGAATGGCTATATTATTGTGAGTGGATATAAATGGATGGACAATCACCGGTAGGTAGGTAAATGGCTGAGTGGATTGGTGGATATGGGGTGAATACGTAAACAGATAGCTTGGTGAATATATCATTAGTGTGCACGGATTCACATGCTACCATTACGAAGCCTGTATTCCAGACATTTGAGTGGAGATATTTTGCGGACGTAGTGGCTTCAAGTGGCTTGGGCAGCAAGTGTCTGGAGCACCAAACATCCCGAGGTCTATTTGCACTCGGGTCGATCTGTCTCAAGGATCATCTAACTTGTATAACCTGAGTACCATTCGCCTCAATAACAAGTGACTGTAAGCTTTAGAATATAAACTGAACTTTCCAACCAAGAGAGGCAGGGAAATTAAGCGTATAGCAACAGACACGCGCTCCTTTCCTCTACGACCAACGGTAAATTAACCTCTGCCTTAGTAAAGAGAGCAGGCAAAGCAGGTGAGTCTATTCTGGTTCTGTTCTATTCTGTTCTGTTCTGTCTATTCTTGTAGCTAGTTGGCTATGTATGGTTAAGTGCTCTTTCCCTCCAAAACTTACTTCGCCAAGTTTGTTCTATCGACTTTCCGCGCCTTAGCTGGGTACAAAGAAAGAAAAACTGATGTAAAAGAAATAATGAAAAACAGAACTTCAAAAAATGTAAGTAAAAAAAAAAAGGCGAGGTTGTAAAGAAAAATATAGACAGGAAGGCAGACAGCGCACGGACACACTTAACAAACTTTACCTTGCCGGCTCACATGAAAAAAAAATAAAAAAAAAAAAAAAAAAAAAAAAAAACAAGACAGCAGGGAAATTTAGAAACACCAGTAAGTTACGAAACACTTCTCTCGTGACCCCTTTTGAGTTTGCCAGATCGACCTAATATTAAAAGCAGACACGTGTAAATTTTTTATTAAACTCAACAGATAGTGAAGTGGAAAACTGAATATGTATAGAAGGACATTATTCACTTATTGTTATTCACCTTGTCACCAGCTGGGTCTTCTTTCGTCCAATTAAGCCGCTGGAGACTTGTATAACCCAGCCTGGATCTGAGTCTGTCCTATAAGCCCCTTCAGCACCATGACTCATTTTCATATTCATTCTGGTTACTATTTTGTGATTTTATACAGCTTTACAAACTTATGTGTGATTAAATTAATGAAGACTTTGGCCATTAATCTTCTGACCTCCATAGACCCTCCTTAATGTCAATAAAATGGTCTAATCACACCCAAAACGCAAAGTAAAAATATTCCTCAGTACTGAATGGGTTAACCACGTGTGATGTAACCTCCCTGTGTTAACGAAAGATTTTTTACCAAATTATCCATATTTTACCCATTGACATTCTAGTTGGCTGTATGATCCTAGAGTTTCCAAGGTTCATATATTACCCGGACGACATTCCAACCTGTTATAGCATCCACGCCATCCACGCCAGGTTAGAATCACCTCAATTGCCCAAACATTCTAGTTCCATGGATTGCCCGTAACATGTTATCAAAGTGAGACTCAGTGGATGGTATTATCGAAGCAAGATTGCAGTCAGTTACGCAGGTGCTGATCGGATGTGGTGGTGGTAGTGGTGGTGGTGGTGGTGTGGTGTGGTGGTTCGGTTTGGTTTGGTTTCGATAGATGGTGGTGGTGGTGGTGGTAGTGGTGGTGGTGGTGGTGGTGGTGGTGGATTGGATTGGATTGGATTGGATTGGATTGGATTGAACTGAATTGAATTGGATTGGATTGGATTGGATTAGACTGGATTGGATTGGTCAGGTCAGGTTACCTCGTGTCAGGTAAGGTCATGTCAGGTTAAGCGGGGCTTTGGTACAAGGAAAAGATGTGATTTCTTGGTTTTGTGAAAGAACTACCAGACTGTCTGTCGCATCGATTTCGTAAGGCACGGGAGGATTATTTCAGGCCAGCATTGGTGCAGGGAATGTTACCTCGGCCTTCATTATTTACTCGCCTCCACCCTTGGCAAGACCGACCTTTCAGCTTACTCTTTTCTCTCTTTTCTATTTGCTATGTAAAAACTAAGACTTTCTTTAACTCGCCTGCCTATCTCTGGCGGCTAAGACTCCTCTCCATTAATACAATAGTGTGGCGCAAGTCTCAGTCCAATTTTGAAGAAACTATTGATATAAAAAAAAGTGATGGACATCCAAACCTTTCTATTTTCTAGTTTTATCCTGGTTCAGTATCCTACGATCACTCAAATACTAGTAACAAGTGTCATATTATCGCCAGCAGTCACGAGTAAATAGTTGACTGCCTTGTCGAGATGAAGAAGCTTAACTATTACAATGCTAACTGCAGCTAAACCAGCCACGTGTAGCCATATTTACATTCATGACTACTGGGAAGGATCAGACCAAACATCTTCCACGAGCAAGGCACCTCAAGCCAACTGAGCGTAGTATTGACTTAACCTACACCCACGACCCCACATCATGCCACGGCTGTCGTGCCCGCCAGAAATGAGTGAAGGTAAACCAGGTCTTTGTTATACAGGGAATTTGGTTGATGGTGATGATGATGATGATGATGATGATGATGATGATGATGATGATGATGATGATGATGATGATGTGATGGTGATGATGATGGTGATGATGATGATGATGATGATGATGATGATGATGATGGTGATGGTGATGATGATAAAAGAATGCAAGGACGAAAGTCAAAACACACACACACACACACACACACACACACACACACACACACACACGTGGGTCAACATCACAAACAACCTGTCCTTCGCGATACTATTACTTTCTGCATAAAATAAAGCTATTTTCTTTCCTATACAGTTAAGACGTGCAGGATCAGGTCAATGCTAAGCCACAGACGACAATTACAATGAATATTTCCTCATACGAGTACAGACACGTTAATTGCAGGATACTACAAGGCTCACTTTTAGGAAGACTATTATTCTCTAAATTCGTTTATGTTTTAGATAATGGCGATATGAAACAACAGCACTAAGTCACTAACACAAACATTTAACTGACACACCTTGTAGATTGAGAGGGAATCTAATAGAGATAACAAAGTGTCGTAAGAGATGATTTAAACAAGATTCTTAGGGTTGGCCACCTAAGTAGGAGTTACAGCTTCAAGATTAATGTAGTTATATTTAAAAGGTAAACTGAAAGAAATTGGGTAAGTGACAGAAGACTACATAAACTTACAGATAGAAAGAGAAGCATAGAGCAAGATATTAAACAAAGCAACTGCCACGTATACATCATCTTGCAGCTTCTCTTGTTGTCTTAAGTTTTTATGAAGCCAACACCTGTTATCCCCCACACCTCTGCCTCCCTCGCACGTGACTCCTTGTGGCCCTTTCTTACACAGGTAGCTCAGGTAAAGTCGCTGCATTCACCTGGGAGGCGGCACTCACGGCCAGGTAGGCTTTGCCGGTGACGTAACGGGGCTATTCATTACATTAATTAATTCACTTCACCTTAATGGTGTGGGTCCTGCATTCATCTATTGGTGGTGGTGGTGGTGGTGGTGGTGGTGGTGGTGGTGGTGGTGGTGGTGGTGGTGGCGGTGGTAGTGGGTGTGTGTGTGTGTGTGTGAGTGAATAAATGTTTCATATTTCATTCATAGTTTACTCGTTACAAAAACACACACATACACACACACACACACACACACACACACACACACACACACACACACACACACACACACACAGGTACTATACAGGCAAGGAACATTTCCCGAAACACCATTATGGTATATTTTAAAAGGACAGGAGGAGGAAGAAAAGAAAGATGAAAACAACAAAGAGCGCAAACAAACACTGGAGTGAATACAGTGGGCGTCACAGTGAAGCCTTTCTGTAGCATAACAACAGCAATGGAAACAATACATGTCAACTAGTCAACGTGTGTAGCAATGCTGTATAAAACATGAAGGAAAAATAACAGACTGCGCAACTTAGGGGGCACTCGTCACAGGAAACAGTGTAGGCAGCTTTGTAGTGTGAGACAGAAAGATGTGTGGGGAGTCCAGCCACTCGACAGCTTCGTATCCCCTCGCTCTTGATTGTGTTATTTTTACGCGAGGCTGCCAGGTCATGAACGCACACAAAAAGAAACTGATAAAATGTGACAACTCGCCAGCCCTTTTCTCCCTTCGACTTCCCGCCAAGAAACAGCTCAAGTAATAGGAATTGTGGCATTTTACTGGTCAGAATCAGATTTTCATATTTCATTATCTTCGACACATTCTGCGTTAAAATTCAGCCCAAAAAGCAAACCACACCGAACAGATACTCAGATAGATAGGCAAACACGCACACAGCACAAGCAAACACACACACACACACACACACACACACACACACACACACACACACACACACACACACACACACACACACACACACACACACACACACACACACACACACACACACACACACACACACACACACACAGACAGACGGACAGACAGACACAAACAAACAAAATATCCAATCACATAGCATTCTTAATAATTCATATTACGATTACAAAAGTTTCTTAACACTCAAGTATGTAAACAACACAAATTAATCACAAAATAATAATAGTAGTAGTAGTAGTAGTAGTAGTAGTAGTAGTAGTAGTAGTAGTAGTAGTAGTAGTAGTAGTAGTAGTAGTAGTAGTAGTAGTAGTAGTGGTGGTGGTGTGTCACTACTTCTACTAGCAACAACAACAGTAGTAGTAGTAGTAATAGCAGTAACAGTAGTAGTAGCGCTTCTGTATTTCAATCGTCCTGCGACTTGTCTTCTTTCTTTTAAGAAGGAGGTTTCAAGACATTTGACCCAGACTTTTGGATATCTCTACTAATCTTTTAGGGAACTTTCAGTCAAGTGGGCCTTTTTTTTTTTGTTATATTTTTGTTGCCCTTGGCCAGCTTTCCTCTTCTATAAAATAGTAGTAGTAGTAGTAGTAGTAGTAGTAGTAGTAGTAGTAGTAGTAGTAGTAGTAGTAGTAGTAGTAGTAGTAGTAGTAGTAGATTATTATCATTATTATTATTATTATTATTATTATTATTATTATTATTATTATTATTATTATTATTATTATTATTATTATTATTATTATCATTATCGTTATTATTATTATTACTATCATTATCATGATTATTATTATTATTATCATGATTATTATCACTACTACTATTACTACCATTACTACTACTACTACTACTACTACTACTACTACTACTACTACTACTACGACGACGACGACGACAAAGAAGAAGAAGAAGAAGAAGAAGAAGAAGATGAAGATGATGATGATGATGATGATGATGATGATGATGATGATGATGATGAACAACAACAACAACAACAACAACAACAACAATAAAAACAAAAACAACAACAATTAGAAGATAAACTAGAAGAAGAAAAAAAATGAGAAAGAGAAAAAAAAAAAAAATACACCACCACCACCACCACCACCACCACCACAATCATCAAGGGGCAGGGGCGTGGTGGTGCAGAAATGAGCCGCGTCGAGAAGCTAATCCCTCAACGGCGTGCAATCGAAGGTGTTCAAATATTAAGGCAGATCAATGCAATGAAACCAGTCAGCGAAAACCTTTCTTTGCATTCACCTTTACTGAATACATCTCTCTCTCTCTCTCTCTCTCTCTCTCTCTCTCTCTCTCTCTCTCTCTCTCTCTCTCTCTCTCTCTCTCTCTCTCTCTGTATTTGTGCATTATTTATTCCATTTATTCATTTGTTTATATTTTTGTTTATTTCTAGTTTATTTATCTATTCATCTACTTATTCATTCAGTCTTTTCGCGACAGAACCGTCATGAATTTCCTTTTGTATTATTTTAAATTGTCATATTTCTCTCTCTCTCTCTCTCTCTCTCTCTCTCTCTCTCTCTCTCTCTCTCTCTCTCTCTCTCTCTCTCTCTCTCTCTCTCACGTTTCTTCTATTTCCACCACCTTCCTCTGTTCTTCCATGCACATCCCCTCTTCTCTCTCACTCTATCCCCTTCAATTCTCTCTCTCTCTCTCTCTCTCTCTCTCTCTCTCTCTCTCTCTCTCTCTCTCTCTCTCTCTCTCTCTCTCTCTCTCCTTTCCACCCTCCCTTCATCTCTCCCTCTCGTTCCATCCTCTCTTCGTCCCTCCCTCTTTCCTTTCCATCATGTTTCACCTTCCTTCGATTCCACCCTCCCATTATCTCTCTTTCTCTTTATCTCTCCCTCTTTCCCTTCCACTTTCCTCCTCTCCGTCCTTTCCTTCATACCCTTAAGCCAGCTCTACACGCCACTAATCTTAATATACATGCTTAGCTTTCTCTATATCGCCGAAGTGAGTCTTGAAACCCGCGGCCACCATCTTAAGCACCTTGCAAGCCGAGATGTTTTATTTATGCATTAGGAATTATTATGTGAGCCCGAGGGATATTGAATTAGTTTAGTGAGAATTTATAAAGGCTCTAAATTCCATCAACATCCATTTTTGTATGTGGAGTGATACGGTTGTAAATTCTTTCTAAATTTCACAAGAGTATATTTTTCTCTGGTTATCTGAGTGAAATATGCACTAAAGGTCATTTATAATATACCTTTTATTCAAACAAATTATTTTACTGCATTGAAGAGAACATGTGTAGATATCCAAAAGAAATAAAGAACGAGGGAAGAATTTATTTTAACACGAAGGAATCAAAGTGTAATATTGGCTAAGAAAAAACTCAATAAAATCGCACAGAAGCATTTTATTAAGTGCCAGTGGCCCTCAGACAGCGATGACGCCTCATTTTTATGGAAATATCCGGGTCTGCGAAATATCGAGGATGGCGGTAGTTTATTGCAAGATTCGCGCTGAGTTGGCCAGTCCATGTATTGAAATCAGTCAGCATCCAGGTAAGTAAGCACGTCGCCTGGGATACCCGGCGAGCTTCAGGCGTCTGGTGATTTTAATCTATTCATTCAGAGTGCAGCCTTCAGTCATGCACAAAAATGCTCTTTCCTCTTTCCTCGTCCCCTCGCGGTACTCCTCCTCTTCCTCCTCCTCCTCCTCTTCGCCCATTTCAACCGCAACGTGAAATATAAAAACAATGAATAAATGAATATGTAAACTAACCACTGTTTTCTTTACTCGCTTTTCTTCTTTTTCAGTATTTGAATCATCTAAAGCAGTTATTTTCATGCTGAACTGTTTGTTTTCATACCGCGATTTGTGTGATGCGAAAACGCTGGGTATCGCTAAACTAACTCTCGGTATTTTCTTCATTTTTCAGATTTTTTCCACCTTCAGGAGAAAAAAAACAATTATTCTACATTTTAGTATTTGTTGTCCCAGAATTTTCTTCTTTCCTTTTCCTGTGTATTGTTGGGAATTTTGGCAAATAGTAAATCAATCTGTGTTCCAAATCTCGTTGTCTTCAATTCTTCACTTTTGCCATTAACTAAATTCATTCTTTATACGTATTCACATTTGTTCTGTGGCTTTAATCTTCTCCTGATCCACGTCCTGGAGTAAACGTGAGAAGTAACTACTCAGGGAATGAATAATGGCGTCATTACGTGAGGGTGTGGAGCGAGGGAATGTCAACAAGGCGATGCAATGTCCGCACGTGACGATAAGTAAGAAATTCCTGGTAAATATTGTACCTCGCTTTTATATTTACATTACCTCTCAGTAAAGCGTGCCAGATAAACACAAACACAAACAAACAAACACACACACACACACACACACACACACACACACACACACACACACACACACACACACACACCTAACAAGCACCAGATCCTCCCTGAATTCGTAACTTTATTGCAGGTGAACCGAACTATTTTGAGATTCAGCGGCGGAATTCCTGTATCTGAACTACTTTCTGAAGCGCAGGTAACACAAACGCCAGCTTATGGGACGGCTTACTGCATGGACTCATATATTCTAAAAGCGGGAATTCAGGACCGAGGCTGCATTCTCTCTACCTGTGCCCAGATTTAGCGCTCTCCCACTCACCTGCTTCCGTGGGGCCGTGGCGTTACTGTGCATTTATTAAGGAATTATACATCTATCCATTGTAAGATCCCAGGAGTAAAAGTAAGTGTGAGAGATTACGTGGTTTTAACTCATACGTGGAGAGGAATAGGTGTGTCTGTGTGTCTGTATGTGAAGGAGAGAGGGCGGTAGTAGATAGTGATGTGTGTGGGGAAAATAACATATGGAGGAAGGGTTACTGGGGATGTACTACGAGGGAAAGCCTGCCGCCGGACAATTTGTGAGGAAAAATGTCTGTGGGAAACGTCAGCAGTGGAGAACCTATTTATTTATTTATTTTATTTATCTATTTATTTATTTATTTTTTTTTTTTATGTTGGGAGAAATGTAGGGAAAAAACAGGTGTGCGGCAGAAATGTGGTGTAGGAGAGACGGGGGGGGGAATTCCATGAAAAATCGGTGCATATTCTTTGATTTTGAAATATTTACCAGTGGGTTCGTGCGAGGACTACAGATGTGTGTATTTGACGGAAATGTACATAAATATTCAAGTATATAAGAAATATTCAGTAGCCGTTATGAAGTAGTAGTAGTAGTAGTAGTAGTAGTAGTAGTAGTAGTAGTAGTAGTAGTAGAAAGTATTCAGTAGCCGTTATGGTGGTAGTAGTAGTAGTAGTAGTAGTAGTAGTAGTAGTAGTAGTAGTAGTAGTAGTAGTAGTAGTAGTAGTAGTAGTAGTAGTAGTAGTAGTAGTAGTAGTAGTAGTCGTTTCTTTGAGCGTAATAATAATAATAACAACGGTTTATTAATACAAACTGCAGCCGAGAGGCTGAAAATATACATTGAGGGGACACATAGTAAAAGTAAATAGTTCTAGAGTATACGCAAAACTGCAAACGTCACAACTCCAGCATTTAGAGTTAAAAATTACGTCTGACAGACGTCATTAAAAAGCCTTGTAATTATGAAGCTAGGAAGAGTAAAATGTGTGTGTGTGTGTGTGTGTGTGTGTGTGTGTGTGTGTGTGTGTGTGTGTGTGTGTGTGTGTGTGTGTGTGTGTGTGTGTGTGTGTGTGTGTGTGTGTGTGTGTGTGTGTGTGTGTGTGTGTGTACATATATATGTTTTCATTGCTAAATAAACTAGTGACGCAAGAAAATTATTCTTTCAACTCAGAGAGAGAGAGAGAGAGAGAGAGAGAGAGAGAGAGAGAGAGAGAGAGAGAGAGAGAGAGAGAGAGAGAGAGAGAGAGAGAGAGAGAGAGAGAGAGAGAGAGAGAGAGAGAGAGAGAGAGAGAGAGAGACATCGACAACTACTGAAGGACAGCAGGAGACAAGATCCAGCTACGCTACCACCAGCTGCGGACGCTGCCTGGAAATAGACGATACAGTAGTAGTAGTAGTAGTAGTAGTAGTAGTAGTAGTAGTAGTAGTAGTAGTAGTAGTAGTAGTAGTAGTAGTAGTAGTAGTAGTAGTAGTAGTAGTAGTAATAACAGCAAAAGTAAAAGCAGCAGCAGCACTACAATCATCATTACTAACGTCTCGGAAGTAAGTCCCGTCATACATCTTGGAGCCATAGAGTATTAACCAAGATGAGCATCCCGCGGGAGGGCTCGTTACAAAAGAGCTCGGCAAAAGACCACAGTAATTAAGCAAGAAACACGTAACCCTACACTATATCACCTTAGGATTTTCAGCGTTCCCCGTGTTATTAATGAGGTACGCAGGGAGGCGTGGGGAACGGACGCTTAGCTTAAGATTGAGGGGGAAAAACAGGAGAGGAAGCTTTATAACGTACTCTGAGAATATCACCTACTGTATCTAGAAGTACGATGAAAATCTAATATACGGTACACAATATCACTGTATTTTCTATCCTCACCGTGAAGTTTTAGGTGTACATAGTATTAACAGGAAGTGATAGGGTACCAAGAGAAGAGCAGTTATAATGTGTAATATCGTCTGTATTTACAAAGTATGTTTCCAAACAGCGTAGGTTAATCCAGGTACACACACATGTATAGTAAGTAATAGAGCACCAAGAGAAGAAGCGCTACACTCTGTTGTAATGTGTATATCTAATAAGTACGCTTTCAAACATTTATAGATTAATTCATTATCATAATCACGTTTGTCAAAGTGCTTTTAAATATGTACATATATTTAGTCTTTGGCTCTTCTATGTTGCACAGCTTATTGTCGCATTAACTTACCGAGTGGAACTACTACTACTACCAAATGTATTCTATTATTTCCATGTTGAATTCAGCATTCGGAATTAGAAAAAGAACAATTCACAAGGAAGAAATTTACAACTTTGTCAATTTATGTTCCCTAGTTTCTTAACACCACCATATCGAAGGACGAGGAAAGCAAACCAAATTAAAAAGACAAAGAGGAGATTTAGCCTTGCTGCGTGCCCTAATTCCCAGTGCTTCAGGATTCCTGCAAAAATGTGCAACTAATGAACTGTCTCATTGTGCGCAGTACTTTTATTATCTACGTATTGCGTGGCCGACCAGCAGGCAGCCACGCACGCTAATGGCCGATGTGGGAGGGAGAGTGCACAGACAGACAGACACACACACACACACACACACACACACACACACACACACACACACACACACACACACACACACACACACACACACACACACTGACAATACAAACTGTCCTAAATCATCTATGAAGCAATGTTTAAAATCAATATGGTTTGAAAGCCCTTCACACAGCAGAGGAAATAGCCACCCTCCTGACTATTGCACACTAATAATGTAACACGGTTATGGAACCCATCAATAGAGCACAAACATTATCCACGGAATAGTTACAGCATCTAACACAACCTGACCTGACGTAATCTAACCTGACTTATCCTAACCTGACCTGACCTAACCAAACCTAACATAGCCTATCCTTACCTTACCCTATCCCTAAGCCATTCCAAACCAACATTAGCTCACATACACTCGTCAGAACAAACACCATCAACAGAATAGTAAAGTTGAACCATTAGTCCCTTCCAACTACGCCATCCCCTCTTACTCAACGTATTCCCGCTACGACACACACCCTTCCCTTAACATCCGTCAGAAACACTGTGACCCTTCTTTTAACACCTGTCCTTCCTCCCCAACCCCTGCCACCAAGATCATCACCCTACACCCTTTTCCCCTGCCATTCTCACCTCTTCCCTCCCTGACACCCTTATATCCTCACCCTACCATAACCTCTATCAAAAACACAGTAACCCTTCTCTTAACCTTACCCTCCCTTTCTAACCCCTGCCACCAAAACCCCTACACCCTTTTCCCCTGTCAGTTATCCACCTCATTCCTCCGTGACACCTCCAGATCCTCATCAGTCCTCATCTTACTCTACCCTCCGTCAGAAACACAGTAACCTAACCCTGTCCTCTTTTCTCAACCCCTGCTACCAAACCTTACACCATTTTCCCCTGTCAGTTATCCATCTCATTTCTCCCTCACACATCCAGATCCTCACCCTCCCTTATCCTTCCTTAGAAACTCAGTAACTTAACCCCTGTCCTCCCTTCTCAACCCATGCCACCAATTCCATCACCCTGCATCTTATTCCACTGTCACTCTCACTCCATCCCCCCTTCTCAACCCCCCCCCCGATACTCCCTGATCCTCCTCCTCCCTTAGAAACAGTAACAACCCCTGCCACCAATTCCATCACCTTACATCCTATTCCACCGTCACTCTCATTCCCTCCCTCCTTCTCAACCCCGTAACACCCCCTGATCTTCCCCCCTCCCCAGCCCCCTCCCCGGTAACCCTTAACCTACATACTCGCATGAATAGAGCCACAGTCGTATAATCTTAAGAGTACTCAGGATATCTTTTTAATTGCATATCTACGTATTTGTCCCCTTGAATCCATTTAGTAAGGTTTCATTAACATATGTAATTGTACCGCTGGTTTTCAATTACATTTGAATGCCACTACACCTCCGGCTGATGATGATGATTACTGTGTTATGGTGTGTGTGTGTGTGTGGGGAAGTGATTACATAGTTTGTTTGTTTTTTTTTTTTATACAATTGCATTTTATTTTCTGATGCACTCGAGTATACAGGTTTATCTTTTTGTTAAGGTAATTATCTTACTTTAAAATTTCATGCTGGTTCTTTTTCTTTTTTTGTTTGCATGTGCGTTTTCTGCCATGCTAGTTATAGATTTTTTGCATTTTCTAGCTATATCATGTTAGCTTTGTTCTGCTACATATTTTTCTTTTTTCTTGGCATGCTACTTATATTTGCATTTCAACAAAACAAGTCATAAGAACTAAATTTCCTGTGCTTTTGAAGTCTCTTTCTCTCTCTCTCTCTCTCTCTCTCTCTCTCTCTCTCTCTCTCTCTCTCTCTCTCTCTCTCTCTCTCTCTCTCTCTCTCTATCTATATATATATATATATATATATATATATATATATATATATATATATATATATATATATATATATATATATATATATATATATATATATATATATATATATAAGATGACTATTTATCAGTTTTCTAGTTTTGTGATAGTTTTTTTTTTTTTCCTTCTAAATCATGAAAGTTTTCCCTCATCATTCATTTCCATAATAACTGCATTTCTATATCATAGCAGTTATAAAGCTTCACGTTACTTATCTATTCATTTTCTACTTTCTAACTCATTAAAGGATTTCGTAATTCCACTTCATTATCCCTTCTTCATTTCCCCACATTCCGACAAGGAAGTCTTTAGTCAATTAGATAACAGTCAAGTATACACTAATTAACACGTCTTAGGTAATGTTGGTTCTCTAATTGCCTTGCGAAAGCCGTGGAATTATTCTGGTCTAGTCCGGCACCAGGCTCCCATCGGCACTGCGACCTTGCCATGGACGCCACCAGCTTGCTCCGCCACCGAGCAGATCAAACGGCATCACTCCATCCCTCGCCTGTGATCTTAACGCCTCGGACTCTCGCCACCACTGTTTTCAAAGGCGCTCAGGTGATTAGTCGGCCTCTCACAGGTGTTTATTTTTCTATCAACGGTACAGACGTCTTATTAAACTATCACTGCAATTATACAGCCTTAAAAATTCTTAATATTCAAAAGATTGGACCAATTTATGGATAATGAAATAACCTTCATATAGTTAAAATTATTACTATGAATTATTCCTAATTAACTATTCCTAAAATTACAATGACTTTCTGCCTAATACAGTACGCCTCGTTTTTTTTTTTTTTTTTTTTCTCATCAACGGTGTACAAGCCTTCCTAAATTATCATTCGAATTCAATACACTTGAAAACTCTTAATATCTAAAAGATTAAAAGAATTTATCGATGATGATACGTAGGTGGAAACAAGTCGGTAAGTACGTCTCATGTTTATCTTTCCATCAGTTGTGCGGACTCTTTGCTAAACTATCATTGGAATTATACAGCCTTGGAAACTATGATATTTAAACGATTAGCCAAATTTACGGACGATGATGGTACGACTATAGGAACAAGAAAGTATGTAGGTACGCCTCGTGTTCTTTTTTTCCCATCAACTGTGCAGATACCTTGCTAAAAAATCATTCAAATCAAACACCCTTGGAAACTCTTAATATTTAAAAGATTAGACCAATTTATCGATGATGATGATACGTAGGTGGAAACAAAGGTACGCCTCATGTTTATCTTTCCAACAAGGGTGCAGACGCCTTGCTAAATTATTACTGGGATTATACCCTTGGAAACCCTTAATATATAAAAGAGGATAGAAATTTATGGATGATGATGATACGTAGGTGGAAACAAGTAGATATGCAGGTACTCCACGTGTGGACCTGACTCTTCTTGCAGCTTCCGTTATTCTCTTCTGTTGTTACATTCTCAGTGCTGCGTGTGTGTTCAGAGCAGCTGAGGTAGAGCGACGAAACACGCATGAATCCAAGCCAAGCGCTGGAGGAGCTGGCGGCATGTTTCAGGTGAGCAGACGATCACAGCCTTACCTGCCACATCCCGCCGCTAATGACATTAGCCTTATTAGCGTGACAAAGCAATTACGACCAATTAGTGGTAACTCATTCTACGCATATCGAGTTGCAGTTTATTCAACTAAACGAAGTGGCATGTTAAATCGCGACATGAATCATAAACGACGAAAATCTGGAAGAAAAAAATATTCTTTATTAACCTCACTGTGTTAACGTCAACTATCCTTAAAGACACAAAAAGAAAATCCTGCAATTATAAGGTTTACACTTCAGTAAGCAGAATGCGTCAGATCGCTCAGTAAATCATGAAGGAGGAAAACTTAAATAATCATAGACCATTAACTTCAACATCAAATAACCTTGAAAAAGACTAATTTCAGGCACTTTAAGGTTTAAACTTGGGTAAGCAAAATGACATATCAGATCATTATCTCAGTCATAAAAGACAGAAAAAGTAAAATGAACTTCATTAACATTATAGAGTTTCACCCTGAAGTGACGTAAATTATCGTTCAAAAAGACAAGTGGAATGCGACGCTTTAAAGGGGAAGGAAGGAGACGAGTGAAGGGCAAATGAGGGAAGAGAAGGGCTATGTCCATTACCAGAATAAATTTTATAACGTTTCATCAACGAGTAACATAATCATAAAAGACCCGTATACCCCAAAACTTTAGAGACTGAAGAGGGCGAGGCGAAGGACAACTGTTACAGTAGCGTGGGAAGGAATATCACAGCGCCGCACCGCACACCTGGACTGTGAACTTTATGATGCTGATCCTTGGTAACGAAAAAACATCCTTCAAAAGACACGACACTTAAAGAGGATGGAAGAACAAGTGAAGGACAAAAGGAGAGAGAGAGAGAGAGAGAGAGAGAGAGAGAGAGAGAGAGAGAGAGAGAGAGAGAGAGAGAGAGAGAGAGAGAGAGAGAGAGAGAGAGAGAGAGAGAGAGAGAGAGAGAGAGAGAGAGAGAGAGAGAGAGAGAGAGAGAGAGAGAGAGAGAGAGAGAGAGAGAGAGAGAGAGAGAGAGAGAGAGAGAGAGAGAGAGAGAGAGAGAGAGAGAGAGGAAGGGTTGAAATGTGTTACCTACCTGTATAACGTTTCACGCTAGGTAATGTAATCATAAAAACTTTGTCAACGTTTTTCTAAGAGGAGGAAAAAAGTAGTAGGAGAAAGAGAGGGTGAGGAGACGTATCAGCGCTTTACCATTGAACTAAGGTAGGAATGCAATCTAAAATAACCATCAAAAAGACAGGTAGTAAGAGTATTCACGGATTTAAAGAGAAGGGAAGGAGACGAATAGAATGGAGGAGCTGAGCCGGATTATCAATTTCATGGTAGTACTGCTCAAGTGACATAAAGCATCCCATACAATACCAGGGTTTCAGGGTAAAGGAAAAGGGGAGGATAAAGGACTGTTGAGGATCTAAAGGCATCACCGTGAACCTGAAATACATATGTGAACTTAACAATGTTGATGTTTAGGTAAAGACGTTTCCCCTTTCTGCGTGCAAAGGACAAAGGAAGGAAAAGTGAAGGGAAAAGAGAAAAAAGAAAAATGAAGGACAAAAGTGACGGAAGAAATTAAAGCCAAAAGGTAAAAGAGGTAAAAGGAGAATTGAATAACAAAGGGAAGTGAGAGAAAAGAGAAGCAAAGGGAAATGAAAATAGAAGGACAAAGACAGAAAGAAAGCCTGAAAAACAATAGGTAGGGAGGAAAGTGAAGTCAATTAAAAAAAAAGGGATGAAGAAAGGGAAGTGAAGAAGTGAAAGGTTAAAAGAAGGGGAGGAAGAACAACAGGGAAGTGAAAACTAGAGTAAAGTGAAAGTGAGATGAAAAAGTAAGGAAAGTAAGTAAGGAAGTGAAGAACAATAGTAAAGGACAGTGAATTGAATGCCAAAGAGAAAGTTGAATGACAAAGGGAAGTGAAAAAGTGAAAAGTAAAGTGACGGAAGGAAAAATGAAGACAGTAATGAAAGAAGTGAATAACATGAGTAAAGAACAGTGAAGTGAATGCCAAAGAGAGAGTTGTGAAGAAGTTAAAGCCAGAGTAAAGCAAAGAAATAGTGAATGAAGTGAGGAAAGAAATGAAGAACAATAGGGAACAGTGAAGGGATGGTGACGCACAAAGGGAGTGTGGCAAGGGATAGCAAAGGGCCTCACTGTACACCTGATACACCTGGTAATTACATTTGCTACAATACCTTCATTAGTTACGCTCCTCATTAATTTTGGACACTCGTATATGTTGCTTTTTTTTTCATTATTATCCTTTAAATGACAGAGAGTTGTGGAACGTTCTTGTATACATTTCACTTGTACGTCAGACTTCTGTTCTTGCTGTCAGTCAAACATGCACTGAAAAAAAAAAAAAACATTTGGTTATATCGGATAGCGGAAATCCTGATACAAATTTTCATACCATGTTTCATTAATGAGTTATTGGTTGTAATGTACGGCACCTCCGTCTGTCACAGGTGTATGAGGCTAATAAATCACTCTCATACCTCACACAATGCTCACCTGCGTATTCAATGAGACCACTGTCAATACCTGAGCCACGGGGGGAAGGAAGGTAGATGTCAACGTTCTCAGAGCACGATTGCCTCTTTGTGTAGGCGTAGGGTATGTGGTGGTGGTGGTGGTGGTGGTGGTGTGTGTGTGTGTGTGTGTGTGTGTGTGTGTGTGTGTGTGTGTGTGTGTGTGTGTGTGTGTGTGTGTGTGTGTGTGTGTGTGTGTGTGTGTGTGTGTAAAGGGGCGCTTGTCAATTACTCTTTATGACTTACAGTACAAAGAGTAAATGAATAAAGTGTGTGTGTGTGTGTGTGTGTGTGTGTGTGTGTGTGTGTGTGTGTGTGTGTGTGTGTGTGTGTGTGTGTGTGTGTGTGGCCAGGTCGGTGCTCGTCTGGCTAAAACAAGTCTGACCCATTTGTCCCACAGCAAAAAGTTGAACATTTTGGGAAGCAATTTCGCGGCGCTGGATATTAATTATTGGGTATAAAAAGTAATGACCTGCCCCCCAAAAATATTACTACTCCTAAATCTTTTATCCTGTCAGCCGAGTTTCTAAATACGCGAAATATAAATCATCACGAGCCACACTCACATCAACCTGCGTTCCCCCGCCCTCCTCGCACCGCCGTGAAAAATTAACTTGCCATTCAGGAACCTTCGGGAAATACGAACTTGCCAATTAAAATCATGCAAAAAATCCCCACATTATACTGCTAATTAAAACAATAAAATTCTAACGATTCAATTATAATTATTAGTTCATAATTATCGTCTTAAAACACTTATACGATATTTATGAAACACTTAATTGAAAATAATGCAAAATACTGAATTGGTAGTGAGGATAGGAAATATATCTTACCAACTCAAAAAAATTATGGTCATACAACTTTTCTAAATGGATGATAAAATTTATTATTATATTCTTCAACCACCAATAATATCAACAAAATCAATGCACTTGCAAAAATAATCACACAAAGAATGAACCTAACTAGACGAGAGAGAGAGAGAGAGAGAGAGAGAGAGAGAGAGAGAGAGAGAGAGAGAGAGAGAGAGGAGAGGAGAGGAGAGGAGAGGAGAGGAGAGGAGAGGAGAGGAGAGGAGAGGAGAGGAGAGGAGAGGAGAAGAAAAGAAAAGAAAAGAAAAGAAGAGAAGAGAAGAGAAGAGAAGAGAAGAGAAGAGAAGAGAAGAGAAGAGAAGAGAAGAGAAGAGGACAGAACAGAACAGAACAGAAAAGAGAGGAGAGGAGAGGACAAGAGATGACAGAAGACGGGAAAAGACAGTAGGAGGGGCAAGGGCAGGGGCAAGGGCAGGGGCAAAGGCAGGAGTAGGGGCAGAGACAAGGGCAGGAGCATGGCCAGTGGCAGAAGCAGGCAGGGTAAGGAGTAGGCGGTAGGGGCAAGGGCAGGGGCAGTGGCAGCAGCAGGCAGGGTAAGGAGTAGGCGGTAGGGGCAAGGGCAGGGGCAGGGGCAAGGACAGGGACAGTGGCAGGAGCAGGGGTAAGGAAAGGAACAGGTGGCAGGGGCAGGGGCAGGGGCAGTGGCAGGAGCAGAGGCAGGTAAGGGGCAGGTGGCAGGGGCAAGGTAAGGAGCAGATGGCAGGGGCAGGGGCAGGGCCAGTGGGAGGAGCAGAGGCACGGTAAGGAGCAGGTGGCAGGGTAAGGTGTAGGTGGCAGGGTAAGGAGCAGGTGGCAGGGGCAAGGGCACGGGCAGGGGCAGGCGGCAGCAACAGTAAAATACTAAATTATTAGCAATACAGACAAACACCTTCACTCTCTTTTTTTTTTTTCCTTCCTATTATAACATTCACAATGAGAGCCCAATGTTCCTCTGAAAACAAAACAGTTAATAACAAAATCTAATACCATCATTCACTTCTGCAACAAACAGCCAATAAACTTTCCGCATCATGAAATATTAATCACTTTCCGCGTCAAAACACCGCCTCGGGCACAACTAATTCACTCTTAACAAGTTGGGAGTAACTATTGACTCGGCCTGGCTTCATATTTACCCTCACAGCACTCTACTGACGCCACCTCTATTTGCCGGGAGGCGAGATATGTGAATAATTCATTAGACAAGTATACGTGCAAATAATAAGAGTATATATATATCTACCCGCCTGCCTACCTACCTACCTACCTACCTACTTACCCCAGAGTGCTCATTTTATATCCTGTCTTGAAAGGTTCACGTGAAAACTAATTTGTAGCTTGTAGTGGAGGAGGAGGAGATGGAGGTGGTGGTGGTGGTGGTGGTGGTGGTGGTGGTGGTGGTGGTGGTATAGTAGTAGTAGTAGTAGTAGTAGTAGTAGTAGTAGTAGTAGTAGTAGTAGTAGTAGTAGTAGTAGTAGAGATAGGGTGGTGCAAGCCTGGTCCTGGGCCTTCCTGTGCTCTTTCTATCAGTTTCCCTTCATGTCAATAGTAGCACAAGTGTAGCCTGCACCCTAAGCTCCCTTCCCGGCCATTACCACTACACTACAAACGACAAACCTAAACACACTCTTACCACTAAAATTTCATTCATGAATGTCTTTCGGTTCGTAACTTTTGTCTTACTGTCTCCTCTTTCTATATGCCTATTAACATTCTGCACCATCCTTCTTGTACCTTGCGTCTCTCTCACTCGACATCATTGGTTGCCTCAGTGTGAAAGGGTCGGGTACCGCCAAACAATAAAGTAACCATGCCCAACAGTGGGCGGTGTGTGAAGAACTCATTTGCAAACTAACTTCCGGTGGTCAGCGATGTGTAAAAGAGGATTTTTTTTTGAACCACCGCCTTGCCTTCTTCAAATCTCATTATCCATTTCTCAATGAAAGCCAAGTATTAGAGACAGTGACAGCAGACACTTGTCTGTTCCCTCTTTATCTCCTCAATATCAATTTAAAGCTGGTTGTTTCGTCCACGTACGCAGCGATGTAACTTGTTTTAGTACTCACACTCTCCAAACCTTAAAATTTTCTACCTTCTTGCTAAGACTTCAGTCATTCTTTCACTAAACTAAATTTATGAGTGTTTATCTCACCTAATTCTTCTGACTAGGCTCTTTTTTCTTTTCTCACTCTTTTCCCCTTTGTTAAAACCTTCAGGCTTTTATATTTCAATGTTCACCGCAAGCTTTGCCTGACCTTTAACTGACTCATCTGGTGAGCCTTATGTTGTTCAAATCTTCAATTCCTTCATATATGCACTCGACACAACCTTGCAGAGAACAAGCCCTTCGTGGAGGGAGATAGTCATAAGCTTTCCATCTCATCGATTCCTCCCTTCAATCAGACTGTCTCGATTCTGTCACTCCCCCACCACAATCTTGTACCTATCACATTACAACATCTACCGCTATCTCCATGGTTACCTCCTGCTCTTCTGTGCTACTAGTAATGCTTATATAAATCCAATTCATTCTAATATGCAAACGCACAAAACTTTACTTCATTGCAATTTACACTTGGTATGGTATAAACCTTATGAATTTTAAAGGAAGAACTGTGACATTTCACTCAGCTGCCGCACATGGTGTCAGCAGCTAAGGTTCACCACTATCACCACCACTACCAAAGCCACTATTACGACACAAGCAGTACTCAGGATGCCACAGACAGCAGCATAGCACTGAACACACAGACAAGCAGTGCCGCGGCAGGCTGTGCAGCGAACAAAGTGGTGTTTTATGAAGGACAACACTGAGGCGGGTATGATGTCAGTAGTTGTAACACTACAATTTACTCAAGCCACGCCAGCGTCCGCCCCTCCAATGGCACTTAAATTTCTGACCCGCGAGAAAAATATACATTCGTTCCCTTTACATGCCATGAAAGAGGATATAAAAGCGAGCATTTGAGAGTTGCTTCACGGGAAATGTTCACATACAGACTAGTTTTGTTTACCTGCCTATCCCGCCCCTTCACTGACATAAGGCTGAAATACGATATATAGCCTAGCGGCCTAGTGAGCCGCTGTGCAATGCTGCATCCATCTGTTTCTTTTATTGTCGTAGTTGCATTTTGTATCCCGTATAACGCTCTCAGAAATAAGCAATGCTCCATCTTGCTTAAGTATCCACCAACGCCTCATTGTTTATTCAAGTGACCATAGTGTTTTTATTACTTTTCGAGCTAGAAATGATTGATATAGTTCTTTTATCACTGCTTTGTGTATTCTTTCGTCAGAACCTCAACAAAACCAAACGTTCTTTTATCATCATTATCGCCATTATCCTGTCAATATATCACTTTGTTTTACTGTCACTCAGTGTATATATTATTGACCAGTTTTGTTCTCCATTAGGTTACATTTATTGATTTCAGAACTCTTTTGTTAATTAGATCATTTCATACCAATACCTTCTCATCAGCTAGCCTACACTTTTTTAATCGCTGTGTTTTGTCTCCACTAGGCTCAATCTTTATTACATCACTGTTTTATTGTTTAATCGCTGTATTTCGCTTTCAAGTAAACTATCTTTTATTAATCAATTTTAAATCATTGTATTTCCTCTTAAACTAGGCTGCATATTCTCCTTTTCTTTTATCACCATCTTGTTCGCAAATAAGTAACTTCTTTCAATGACTCTCTCTCTCTCTCTCTCTCTCTCTCTCTCTCTCTCTCTCTCTCTAGGCTACATCTTATCGTAATTATTCTGATTTGTAGTCTTTTTATAATAACTATTTTCATGTTTCATTTGAATATTCCTTTTTATCATTACTTAGCATCCTTCCTTGGTTACCCTTTCTTCCCCCATCACTGCAGGCTACCATTATTTCCCTCATCACTGAAGGCTACACTTATTTCCTTCATCTCTGCAGTCTACCATCATTTCCCTCACCATTGCAGCTACACTTATTTCCCTCACCACTGCAGGTTACACATTTTCCTCATTACCTACTTTACTTTGTCATTTGTATTTGTTACTCTTTTTCCTAGGCTACATTTTCATCAATTCCTCTTTTTTTTACCGCTGTATCTATTACTCTGTAAAGTACAAGTATTCCATCACCGTAACTTTTGTCTTGTTCCTTGCTTCACAGGAATAAATTCATTATTGAAAGTTTAAACCTGCTGTCTATATAGAATACAACTTTATATTTTATTTTCAAGATATAAATCTACAAGCATATTTCATCATTGTGTCTTCTACCATGCAGCTTCCTCAATCAGAATAAAATAGCATTCAAATATTTTTTTTATTCCAACTCGTTAAAGAGAAAGAGAAAGGGAAAGAGATAACCCGAGAAATGAGAACCCCGTGGCGGCAACACTGCCGCGAGGGCCGGCGGGCGGACACAACAAAATGTAATCATTCTGAACTTTTCACTCTTTTAATTACCTCGTCACGGGCTTTTGGACTGGTGTGGCGCCCTGTAACACGTCCAGGAGGGGTGGCCTTTCATCCTGCCATCCCACGGTCACCGCACTCAACGAATTTCTAACAAAAGCTAATGAAACCTGATGAAAAAGTGACACGCGCAATAATACGTCACCGGGAGAATCACAGACTGATGTTTTTTGTTTACAGTGAGTCTGCGACCGTCCGGCCCCGCCAGCCGCCAGGTGGTGCACGTGTTATGCACCACCACTGACGGTACTGTCTTGCATCTAGGACAGTTATATCTATAAAAGAATTTTACTTTGATATTATCTATTCCCGCAGCTTTCGTAAATCCTCAGTTTCACAGGCGTCTTTCGTGATTGTGATATTGAAGTAACCAGAATATGCAGTGCACACCGCTGACGAAAGAAAGGTAACCGAAAACTGACCTAGAGAAAATTAAATAGCATGCAATGTGGGAAGATACATGAATCGTCTCCACTCACGGGAAATGTCTGTCTTGATTCCCTATTTTTCTACGTTTAACTGACCACTCCAAGTGTGGCCTGCTACAGTGGTGTTTCGAACGCGTTTTCCAGATATCACTCAGTACTATAAGTAGATAACGGGATAAGCACTTGAATGAACATATAAAAATACTCATGCTGACGTATGTTGTGTTCAGTGTAATGATGAGGTCATTTAATTAGCGCCAATACAAAGAGAGCGTCCACCAAGGCACCAGTGATGAATACATGTGGTTTGTGGTTGAACGTTCGAGATTCCACTTCCTTTTACTTATACCATGTGGGCTTTTCACGAGAATTTATGGGCTAAAGGAGGTACTTTTGGGGTATCTCCTATCCAAAAGTCCACCCGCTAGGGAACCCCAGTAAGGAAGCCCAAGCTACACTCGGACCGTGGACAGGATTCGAACCCGTGAGCTTGGAGACCCCTCGGACCTCAAAGCGCGCTTGTTTCCACTGTAAAACGGCGGCCAAAGCATTCTTCAGTGTCGTAAGCGCCTTACCCACTGAACTGAGATCAACAGGCTACACTCTCAGCAAATATGTCCCTTCAAATGAAAGTAATATAATAGATAAATAAAAGTCAAGGTATTCCAGACACAACTCAAAACCCCGACCGCTAAAAAAAAAAAAATAATAAAAAAAAAATGCATAAAATGAAATACAAACTACAAAAGCAAATATGCGCATATGAATTAGGAAAATTAAATAGTCCTCATATATCAATTATACTACAACAACAACAACAACAACAACAATAACAAAAACAACAACAATAATAATAAATAATAATAATAATAATAATAATAATAATAATAATAATAATAATAATAATAATAATAATAATAATAAAAATAACAATAAACACCAAGCCCTTCCTCGATGGAGTTGCTGAGCAGCGTGGAGTCAATACAAACACACCCAACAGATCCTGATCTTGAGGCACAACAATGACATTCCCAGCCGGCGCCGTGATGAACAAATGAAGGTCAGCTTGCGCATAAATCGGCCAATTAAACAGATTAGAAATAATTCAGTGGTATGTAAGCTATTTTATGGTCTGGTAAATTGACTATATTATTTGGAATTAATACTCCATAATTAGAGCTAAAAGGTAAAACGTGTTTGTTACCAAGCCATTTTATCCTTTATGAAACGAATTTATTACCGATCAGA
>NC_059266.1:4425538-4435538 GCF_017591435.1 Portunus trituberculatus | reverse complement strand
CAGTGACAGACATTATCACAATTTTATATTCAATGATTTCCGACCCTAATCCATTTTGAACTGTATAATAACTTTTAGGCATTTATTAAACCCTGAAGCTAAAAATAACAAAAAAAAAAAAACACTATCTCCAATGATAATAATGAAACAATGGAAATAGTAGTAGTAATAGTAGTAGTAGTAGTAGTAGTAGTAGTAGTAGTAGTAGTAGTAGTAGTAGTAGTAGTAGTAGCAGTAGCAGTAGCAATAGCATTAGCAGTCGTAGAAGTAGTAATGAAATAGTAATAATAGTAATAATAACAATGATGATAATGATGATGATGATGATAACAATAATGATAATAATAATAATAATAATAATAATAATAATAATAATAATAATAATAATAATAATAATAATAATAATAATAATAATAATATTAATAATAATAACAGTAAAAATAACAACATAATCAGCAACAACAACAGTAACATCACCACCCCGAACACCAACATAAGAAGCAGTAATGAAGCTGACAATAGCGAGAAAGCAAGGCAAAAGAGAGAGAGAGAGAGAGAGAGAGAGAGAGAGAGAGAGAGAGAGAGAGAGAGAGAGAGAGAGAGAGAGAGAACGCTCCCCCAAATGACATCTTCACAGGCAGACTTTTCAGATTCTCATTGTCATTCCGTCAAGTTGTGTTTCAGTAAAAGTTACCAAGGACAAGAAGGTAATAATGGTGTCGCGTTAAAGATAAAGTTTTGGGTACAGACCGTGGCAGCATTTAAAATATGGCATTCAATCGACGACCCAGACACACACACACACACACACACACACACACACACACACACACACACACACACACACACAGAGAGAGAGAGAGAGAGAGAGAGAGAGAGAGAGAGAGAGAGAGAGAGAGAGAGAGAGAGAGAGAGAGAGAGAGAGAGAGAATGGTATATATAAATATGTTCGTATAAGCATATTAACAACGTTTTGAATAAAAGAAAAAAATCAATCCTGACGAGAGAGAGACTGTACATATGCGAGTGGAGCTGCAATAATAAACAAATGACAAGGAAATAACAGACGCTTTAAATACACAATGCAATCACGTCAGAGAGAGAGAGAGAGAGAGAGAGAGAGAGAGAGAGAGAGAGAGAGAGAGAGAGAGAGAGAGAGAGACCCCAGTAAAGATAAATATTCACAACATATATAAATAGTTGATAACGCGGAGATCAATACACTTCACCTGTACATTCGCCACAAAACACTGCACGGGCCTTCTCGCTGTCCATCCCCAACCGCACCTGTTCACGCCCACCTGTCCACACCTGTCCCCACGTGACGAGCCAGTAAAGATGTGCACAACAAAACGGCATATGTATTTCACACCTCCCACTCGCTGACACACCCAGAAATCAGCGCGGGACATTGTGCTCACCTGTGGACGGCGGTGCACAGGTGTGAGGCGTTAGAAGTGTTTTCATGAGGCTGCGGGAAACGTGTATGCGTGTGTATGAACGTGTATTACAAGCTTACATGGATATTTCACATACAGCTGGACGAGAGAATACACACACACACACACACACACACACACACACACACACACACACACACACACACACACACACACACACATACACACACACACACAGAAGTACAGATAGACATACACACACACAAAAAAAAAAAAATACATACCAGAGGAGAACAAAGATTCAGGATTCCATCACATACCTTGAAGTAAATTGAAACAAGTTATTTAACTACACTCTACTAAAACACACACACACACACACACACACACACACACACACACACACACACACACACACACACACACACACACACACACACACACGCGCGCGCAAACAAACAAACAAACAAACAAACAAACAAACAAACAAACACAACACACACACACACACACACACACACACACACACACACACACACACACACACTGTCCGTCGGAGAACCTTGACTTGACAGACAGTTTGCTATGCATACTCAAATAATGTGCAAATACAAAACCAGCAATTAATATTTACTTACTCATACATACACAGACATTCTCTCTCTCTCTCTCTCTCTCTCTCTCTCTCTCTCTCTGTTAATCAGGGCTGTAGAGGTCGCTTATTCACAAGAGTCACCTGACACTGCAGATGTTTGTGGCGAGCAACGTTAATGCTTTCACCTTCCCCCGAATAACTGTTTTTAACTGGCTCACCTCATCAGCATGATTTATTCATGGATATATTATGCAGCACCTAGACTCAGCAATGGCAGGTGAGATGGGAAGGTGTTTTCGTGCCGCTATGAGTGTGATGGCAATGTGTGTGTGTGTGTGTGTGTGTGTGTGTGTGTGTGTGTGTGTGTGTGTGTGTGTGTGTGTGTGTGTGTGTGTGTGTGTGTGTGTGTGTGTTTGCTCAGGGACTACATCAGACTAACTTATCCTTTCTTTCCACTTTCAGGTACGTGATGGAATCGTGAATGTTTATCCATGTCAGGTAAACACGTGTGTGTGTGTGTGTGTGTGTGTGTGTGTGTGTGTGTGTGTGTGTGTGTGTGTGTGTGTGTGTGTGTGTGTGTGTGTGTGTGTGTGTGTGTGTGTGCTGTGATTCTGTTGACTTTGCGATGCGGTTGTGTTGTGGGTGTTCTGATTACTGTATTCTGATGTAGTGAGCAGGAATTTTGTGGTGCATCGTGGCGTCATTCTGCGATGATGGCAATGGTAACACGAGCAATGGATATATAGACCAGCATATTATTATTGCAAGATCATTATTGTTCTGATTCACTGCAGTCGGACAGTCCCGGTGGTAGCAGTGGTGGGGATATTGGTGGTGGTGACAGTGACAAAGGAAACGAGGAGCATTTACACTGAACATCACACTTTTCAATGACAGCGGAATGGCGGCGTTACGGGAATGAGTGACGCCATTGTGAAGTGTAGGTACGAGAGTGTCCGATAACCGGTAATAATTTGACGAGACGTGATTGTGTGATAGTGACGCGAGGTGGACGTGAGTTATGATAATGAAGATAATGATGATGATGAAGCTTATGTAACACTGTAGATGATGATAGCGTGTGAGTGTGTGTGTGTGTGTGTGTGTGTGTGTGTGTGTGTGTGTGTGTGTGTGTGTGTGTGTGTGTGTGTATAGGTACCAAACTCAGTATTATCGGATACACCACTACCATCACAATCACTACCACCACCACCACTACCCTCCCATCCCCTCCCTTCAGACAATTGGCAGTGCGTCAGGAGCGAAGGTTATGGCGTGAAAATGACCCCTATACATGTCACGTGACCAGGTGGTGGGTGTTTTGGGTCCACTTTTTAATTCCAGTCCTGATTTTTGTGTCCTGTTGATTTTGTTGATATTGGTTTGTTTGTCCTTATTGTATTCTCTCTCTCTCTCTCTCTCTCTCTCTCTCTCTCTCGACATTGAGCTCCGTCTTTCCTCATTTAGTCTTTTCTGTTCATTATTGTTATTGTTTCGTTATAGTTTCTTTACCATCGTTAATTTTCACACTTATTTTGAGCGACTATGCTGTCAATTTGTTTTAGCTTTATTTATTCAGTTACTCATGTATTTGTTTATTTATCTATTCATATAGATTAAATTTTTACTTTATCATTCAGACATTATTTCATTTTTTTTTCTGCTGATCTTTTTCCACGACAACAGTATCTTTCATTTTGATTAACTTTATCATGTTTCATCATTATTCTCACGTCGTGTGCATGTTTTCATTCATAATCTCCTGTCATGTCGTTTGTTTTATACCTTGTTTTTTTATTTTTTTCATTTTTAACGAAGGAAAAATATTTACATAGGTCTTGTTTTATCACTTTTTATCAATATATTTCAGTAGTATTCCTTTCCGTATCTATTTCATCATTTCTTTACAGGTAGATTTCGTCTTTCTTTTCTCTTACTTTTTTTTTCGTCTGTCAAATTCACTTCCTATTTCTTTCTTGATTCACTTTATTATTGTTTGCTTCACTTTAATGCTTATGCTTCTTTTTTTTTATTTATTTTTACCTCTCTTTGATTTGTCAACTTCAATTGTGTGTGTGTGTGTGTGTGTGTGTGTGTGTGTGTGTGTGTGTGTGTGTGTGTGTGTGTGTGTGTGCTCATTTATTTTTACCTCTCTTTGATTTGTAAACTTCACTTGTGTGTGTGTGTGTGTGTGTGTGTGTGTGTGTGTGTGTGTGTGTGTGTGTGTGTGTGTGTGTGTGTGTGTGTGTGTGTGTGTGTGTGTGTGTGTGTGTGTGTGTGTATTTATTTACTTCATCATTCTTTGGACCACTTCTCTGTTTGTGCGTTTATATCTTTATTTTATCAATTTTGGTTTCACGTATTTTCTTCAAGCGTTTATTTGTTTTCCCTTTCTTTATCATCTTTCTTTCACATCGACACGCGTCTACATTTTTTCATTGTAGTATATTTTTTTTTTTCTCCATCTATCTCTTAATTTTTTTTTTCTATATATTTTGTCCTTTTTACACTCAGTTACTTCTACGTGTTCCTTTTTTTTTTTATTTCATCATTTCTTTATCCATCTATTCTATTAGTGTTTAACTTCTCCTCTAAACACACACACACACACACACACACACACACACACACACACACACACACACACACACAAAAGAATAAGCAATAAATAAAAAAAACTAAATAAAAACACGATTCTCACACCAATAAAGAAAAAAAAGGAAAAGATACACGAAAGATTAAAAAATGACAGGAGTTAAAAAAAAAAAAAACACACAAAGTAAAGCTGAAAAAAAGAAACACTACACCATCACTTAAAAAAAAAAGGTAAGAAAAAACAAAAGTAGTAAAAAACAAAAGAAAAAACACCAAGCAAACAAACAAGCAAAAAATCTAGACCAACACTACAGCGTCACCTCAAACCAAACACTAAAGATTTTTGGCACACAAACAAACAAAGGAGAGAGAGAGAGAGAGAGAGAGAGAGAGAGAGAGAGAGAGAGAGAGAGAGAGAGAGAGAGAGAGAGAGAGAGAGAGAGAGAGAGAGAGAGAGAGAGAGAGAGAGAGAGAGAGAGAGAGAGAGAGAGAGAACGTGTGGAAGAAATAAATACTAAAGGAAAACACAAACAAGAGGGAGGAATTGAAAGACAAAGAACAGGAAGGAAGAAAAGAAGGAAGGAACGATTCAAGGAAGCAAGGAAGGAAGGAAGGACGAGAGGAAGAGAAGAGAAAACAGAAAGTCATAAAAAGACGATGGAAGAAAGAAAGAGAGAAGAGGGCGATATCTATGAGTGAAAGAAAGAGGAAAGGAAAAATAGAAGAATAAAAGAAAGGAGGAAGGGAAGACTTGAAGAAAGCAAAGTCAGCTGAGGCAAATCGAGAGAGAGAGAGAGAGAGAGAGAGAGAGAGAGAGAGAGAGAGAGAGAGAGAGAGAGAGAGAGAGAGAGAGAGAGAGAGAGAGAGAGAGAGAGAGAGAGAGAGAGAGAGAGAGAGAGAGAGAGAGAGAGAGAGAGAAAACACAAAAAAGTCAGAATAGGGAGGGGAAAGATATGAAGGAAGGAACAGACAAACACACAAACTGGCAGACACAGTTGAACAAATATATATATACAAACAAACATACATACAAACACACATGCCAACAGAAAGACAGACAGAAATGGAGAAAGCGAGGAATAAAGAGAGAGAAAGACGAAGAAAGAGATAGACAAGGATCAAAACGGACAGAAAAATTGGCATACGAGGAAACACAAGACAAAAGACGGACAGAATGACACACAAAAGAGACGAACAAAACCGAAATACAAACGCAATACAAAAGCACAGACGGTGACATGCTGGAAAATGAGACAAGGACAGACAGGGACAAGGAGGGATAACAGGCCAAGGTTCGAGACACGACATCTGCCACACTGGGAGGCGTGTTCAGTAAGCAAGCAAGCAAGAAAACAAGAATATAACCGAGCAGGAAAGCAAGCAAGCCGGGAAGAACGGTCGGTGAAATAAACACACACACGCACACACACTGCTACTAAAACCCAGCAGTTGACACAAGCAGAAAGCAACGAGAAAGAGGAGGAGGAGGAGGACGACGAGGAGGAGTAACAAAGCAGAAGGCCAAACCAGGAGGCCAGCTGTCCAGTGTTCTATAGATTTACCATCACTCCAGTCACACCAATTTACCAAGCCCGTTTCGCCCCTAATTAATGATCCCTAATTACTCCTTCCCCTCGCCTTACTACTCTTATTACTGCTATAATTCCTTTTTTTACTCCAGGCATCATCAGAACGATACAAAGCCAGGGGAACAACCACATACAAAACGTTCTTAAGTCGACGTCTGTTGCCTCCCCCTTCAGACGAATATCATGAAAGCTTACGTGTGTGTGTGTGTGTGTGTGTGTGTGTGTGTGTGTGTGTGTGTGTGTGTGTGTGTGTGTGTGGATGCGTGTTGGAACAGCTTTATACCTGATGGACGCGACAGGTGAGCGAGTACCAGGCCTGAGTTGTGAGGTAATAGAGTTGAAGCAGGTGTAAGGTAGTGCAACAGCAAGTATGGTGGTGAGGCCGCCGTGCTGGTGTTATCATTGCATTCCTGTAGTAGTAGTAGTAGTAGTAGTAGTAGTAGTAGTAGTAGTAGTAGTAGTAGTAGTAGTAGTAGTAGTAGTAGTAGTAGTAGTAGTAGTAGTAGTAGTAGTAGACTAAAATCCTATAATACTTTGGACAAGATTGAGCTGCGGGAGGGATGGAGGTAAGTGAATGGAACGAAAGAACGAAAAAAAAAAAACACGGTGGAAACAAATATCAAAATGAAACATGGAAACAGGAAGGGGGACAGAAAAGATGTGGGAGGGAGGAAGAGGAGGGGAGGAGATGAAGGAAGGAAGGAAGCTCATGTGATGTAATGGATCCACGGGACAAAGTAGAGAAGAAGTTGATATATGTACTAGGTTAGAAAGTGTGTGTGTGTGTGTGTGTGTGTGTGTGTGTGTGTGTGTGTGTGTGTGTGTGTGTGTGTGTGTGTGTGAAGACCGTACATATAACTATAAAAAAAAAAGGTGAATAAAAGAAAGATACACACACACACACACACACACACACACACACACACACACACACACACACACCTATAACAAACTTTCTTATCCTCTTAATTTCCAAGTCACACCTTACTGCTAAACCATTGAAATCCCCCACCCAGTCTCCCCTTGCCTTCCCTATCACCCCTCTATCACCAGACAGCTCCTGCTCCGAACACACACACCCTGTACTTCGGAGCGAGCTGGTGTTGGGTAGAGCAAATGTTTGTGCAGGAGGAGAGCAAATTTCAGGGTGATGCTGAAGGAGAAGCAGAGGACGGAGGATAAATAGTGATGCTGTAAGGGGGCAAGGGGACTCTAGCGGCGTCTGGCTTGAGAAATGTCTAATACAGCTACCAGGTAAGCCTTAACGCTGCGAGGGGGAAGGTGTGCTGGGATCAGGATGAGGGAAAGGAGTAGAGGAGCTGTACTGGGTTTTGCATAGAAATTGTGGTGGCTGGGTGGAGGTTGTGTGGGTGGTTTAAGGTTCTAGAGAGTTTGGGTTGTGTATGGGGTTCTAAGTGCCAGTGGTGGAGATGAAAGGGGTGAGCCAAAGGGGTGAAGGAGACTGTGTGTATGGTAGGATGATGGAGGGTACGGGTGAAAGAGAAAGGAAATAGATAAAACACTGAACTGAAATGAATAAAAACAGTAATAGGTTGTAGATGATAATACAAGTTGTGGTGGTAAAGTACAATGGTGGTGAGAGTATCAATGTGGTGGGAGGAATGAGTGTGCAGGTAAGCTCAGGTAATGAGTTAGAAACTGTATTAAGGTAGGTTGGTAAAATCAGTGGTTTCTCTTGGTAACTTAAATGATGATGGTGAAAGTAAAAGGCAGCGATCGTGACGAGATGAATGTGAATATGTATGGTACAGACAAAAATAATGGTGAGTGTTAGGGAAAGTAAACCTTTTTCTTTCCTTTTTTAGAGGTATTAAAAGGGCAACAACAGTGAGAGGAGAGTAAAATAATAAAAGCGAATTAGTAAAAGAAATTAATCAAGTTGAGATGATTAAAAAAAAGAATGCATTAGAAAAGAGAAGTAGTCTTAGTGAGAGAAAAGGGGAGATAAGAGTGAATCAGTGTGATAAGAGTAACAAAAAGTGAGAGGCAAAGACAGAGAAAAGGCAGGATGAGTGTTGTGAGAGCGCACTGATGGGGAGTTGTGGTGCTGACAAGAGGGAAGGGCTAGCTGGAGAGACTGAAGGGGAATTTCTGGGGTGAAGGTAACGAAGAAGGATTAGTAAAGATAAAGGAAAAAAGAAGGACGAGTTTTCTAAGATTACATTGAGGAGAAATCGAGTTTATTTATTTACTTTTTCTTTTTTGGGGGGACGAAGTAAATTGGTAGCCGTGAGGGCGTGAAGATAAACTTGTTGGGGGAGACTGACGAAGGTATGAGTTTAACAAGTAAAGGAAAATTTTCAAGTAGAGTTTTCGAAGTACAAAGTTGAGGGAGAGGTGACACTGGAGGTAAAGGCAGCAAAGATAAACCTGCGTGATGGTGGGTGACCAAAGAAAAGTAAGTACAGGTAAGAAAAAAAAAGATTAAGGGGAGCTTTCTTAATCACAGAGGTGGTGGTAAGACTAAAGGGGTGACCGTGAGGGATGAAGATTAAATGATGTGGGGATTGACTGAAAAATGTCAGGAAAGGGGAGAAACGGAGGACTGAAGGCTTTGACGCAAGTTAAAGGGAGTGACTGTAAGGGATGATGATAAACTTGTGTGGCAGGGCTAACGAAAAGGGTCAGTAAAGGTCAGTAAAGGTAAAGGGAAAAATACACGCTGGGTTTTCTTGAGGGACAGTAGAGGAAAATAACAATGGTGGTAGTGGTGGTGGAAGTAAAAGTGTGATTGTAAGGGGAGTCAGTAAATCTATGTGTTGGTAGGGTGACGGAAGGGTGAGCACTGAGCACACATAAAAGAAGCAGGGGCGGGTCTTTTAAGTACATTGCGAGGGGAAGTATTAGAGGTGGTGGAGTAAATAAAGGGATGAATGGAAAGTTTGCCTGAGGTAACGAAAAATTGAGAAAAGGTAAAGCAGAACAAATAGAAAGAAAGACATTACGTGGGTGGTTTCCGGAAAGACAAGAGAGGGGATGTGATCGAAGTAAAGGAAAAAAGATAATTATGAAAGGCTGGGGAGAATTTGTGCAGTGGAGGTGATGAAAGTGGTGGTCAGTGCTGGAAAAGGAGAACAAAAGTAAGAATTTTCGAAAGACAAAGGTGAGGGGAGAGTATCGCCAGCAGGTCACACAACTGGAGTAGGAATGAAAGGGGAGAGAGGGCTTGTGAGAGGGGTGAGAGGGAGGAGGACAGTGCCAGTGGGTACATAGAGGGAAAACTCAGAGCGGGTGTTGAGGGAAAATTTGTGTGAGGAAAAACTCCTGGAGGTGAGAGAGGTAGGAAGAGAAAGAAAAAAAAAAAATAGGACTGGATACCACGCCGAAGTTTTTGATGGTGGAGAAAACAACACGGAGTACGAGCAGGCGGAGGGGAAACGGAGTAGAGTGTTCTGAGGAAATTTGTGGTGAGGGGGAGAAGAAAGTGTGTGAGGGAGACGTAAAGGAAGCTAATTAGAGGGAGACTGTTGCAAATACACCTGTGTAAGTGTAAAGGAAAACGGAAATCTGGCTGGAGATGGACCGCTGTAGATGGCTTCAGGGTTACTGGTGAAATACTTAGGGTGGAAAATTAAGTGCTGGAGGGAAACAGCGAAATGAACGGGAAAACTGGATGGACACGAAGCGGTACATGGAAAAAGGGAAAATGAAAACATGAACGTGCCAAGATGAAAGAAATTAGAGAAATTCTTAAAACAATAATGGAAGGAAATGCTGAAGGGAGAAAATATGGAAAAAAAAAGGCAAGGGAAAAATTTGAACCCCTGGGGAGAAACAGGGAGATGGTGAGGGAAATTTTC
>NC_059266.1:4415538-4418038 GCF_017591435.1 Portunus trituberculatus | reverse complement strand
GTGACGCTTTGTTTGTCCTGGGAGAGAGAGAGGTAACATGTTTTCATAATATTTGCGTCCCCAGAAACGACAAAAATTAGGTAGAAAAAAATGTTGAGGGACACATGCTGTAAATGACCGGGTTCAGGTACAGGAGTAATCGTGTATATGAAAATGTACATAAAGCAAAATACTGCACGATTCGGAGCATTTACATAGGAAGCAAAAAAATGAAAAAAAAAAAAAATCATCAAACGGTTATTATTAATGGAAAAACGTTGACATGGCCATTTGAAATTACCGGAAAGCATATATAACGAGACTTCCCTACTAAAAAATAAAAGAACTTCATTATAACTAAATTAACACCCACTGATTAACTAACTAAATAAATAAACATCGAACTGTAAATATAGAGCAAAAATTCAGGTATGTTAATAATGATGTAATTGCAGGTAAAGGTTATTGTTTGAGATTTATTAAAAGAAAGTCATAAAAGAACATTTTTAACACAAGGAGCAAATCAGAACTAAGTGTTCATCAAAGAAACACGTAAATAGTCATTCCATGCTCACTAATTATAGCCAAGTAGTTTCTTTCTCTAATGTACCAAGTTTTATATCATTTAAATCAAGAGCTGATCGATGTTATTCTTAAGCATGTGTGTGTGTGTGTGTGTGTGTGTGTGTGTGTGTGTGTGTGTGTGTGTGTGTGTGTGTGTCACACACACACACACACACACACACACACACACACACACACACACACACACACACACACACACACACACACACACAACAACAACAACAACAACAACAACAACCTCCGAGGGTCATACATACAAATATCCACGGGTTTCAGCAAGAATTCTCACGGGGACACTGACTATATATTATTTCTATTCCATATCATCCATATGACTCATAGCTCAGAGGCTCACCTGTTCACTCTTAACTTATTCAATAAAGTGCGTATGTATGTATGTATGTATGTATGTATGTATGTATGTATCTATTTATGTATGTATGTATATAATATGTATGTATGTACGTATGTGTGTACGTATGTATTTATGCATATATTTGTGTTTGAATGTGGATGAATGGATGGAGGGAGAAGATCAGGGGAAGCTTTTATTTCGTACTATGTAATGATACATGCATGTAACTATGTATGTATGTATGTATGTATGTATATGAGTAGAGGAGGTTCAGGTTAAAGATGATGATGATGATGATGATGAAACATAAATCTAATGGGAAAGTTTCCAAGGCTTTTATCCTCTGCTATTGATCATTTTACTGGGCACGGCTCTGGAAACTTGCTTCTCAGTAGGCCGTTCTTAATCATTTTTGTATTTCTCTGGCCACTGACCCTCTTACATAAGAAAAACTAATGCTATCACTAATTTATATCAGTACTTATATATGTATGAAGGCAAACAGTACACGTAACCTCCCCCTTAGGTATAATTAACGTGATCCGTCGTTAATACAGACACACACCTGCCATTAAAGTGAGGCCAAGTTTTGGAGGAAAAAAAACACCATTAATAAGGGGAAAATATTCGTGCACTACACTTTCATAATTAGGACAGGTGGGTAGGCTTGTTTACCTGCTAGGATTAGTTAAGGTCTCTCTCTCTCTCTCTCTCTCTCTCTCTCTCTCTCTCTCTCTCTCTCTCTCATTATTTTTCACGAGAACTTAAATATAATGACCTGAGAAAGAGAGGGAAAGAGAGAGAGAGAGAGAGAGAGAGAGAGAGAGAGAGAGAGAGAGAGAGAGAGAGAGAGAGAGAGAGAGAGAGAGAGAGAGAGAGAGAGAGAGAGAGAGAGAGAGAGAGAGAGAGAGAGAGAGAGAGAGAGAGGATTACAGTCTCAACATGTATAATCATCTTAAATCCCCGACATTTTTTACACCCATAAATTAATATCACACTCAAAACTCGCCACATGTTGTAAGTCCCCTTAGTAATACGCGTTTAGGAATTCCATTAACCCTGCTAATATATTAAGAACGCACACACACACATTAAGAATTTTACAGATTTTTACCTTTTCTTTCTCCCTCTCCCTCTCTCTTCTTAGCTCTTATTCTCTCTCTCTCTCTCTCTCTCTCTCTCTCTCTCTCTCGCTCCACGTCTTTCTGTTCCGGAGTAAAGCGTCGGCCAGTCAATTCAAGAAACAACAAAAAGACAGCCACTCGTTTGCATTTGTAATCAAGACACACAGCCTTAAGAACTTCCACGCTAATTCAATTCACGAAAAATAATTATGCAAAAGTACGGCAAGGAAGATGAAGGCCGGAACGAGAGAGAGAGAGAGAGAGAGAGAGAGAGAGAGAGAGAGAGAGAGAGAGAGAGAGAGAGAGAGAGAGAGAGAGATAGGAAAGTCAATTAGTAGACAGAGAACGAAACAAAGCTAAAGAATGGAAAAAAAAGATGGAAAAAAAGTGACATTAAAACAGAGTAGCGGTCAAGGTGTCACTGCTCAAACATGGTGATCTCAGTGACTAGTGCTCA
>NC_059266.1:4410538-4413038 GCF_017591435.1 Portunus trituberculatus | reverse complement strand
TACCTGCAATAGAAGCCCCGCGCTATTTACCTGGCAGCATAATGTCTTGGGATACGGGGATGCTTAAGCTAATTAGTTACACATATATTTCTAGCTAACTTGTTTTTCTTAAGATTTTCCTCCGCTTGCCGTAACTTCTTCTTGTGTTCATCTCTTTCATGCTTTTTGTTGTGTGTGTGTAAAAAAAAATAATAATGATAATATACGGTTTATTAATTTGGCAATGTAAAAAAATTAAACTGAAAATGTACAGTGGGGGGGCGACATTAAAAACAATGAAATGAAATGCTTAACCTAACTATGGATCTAACTTAACCAAGAATTCACTTATTAATTTACTTATTTAAGGCTCGCACAATAGTGTGTGTGTGTGTGTGTGTGTGTGTGTGTGTGTGTGTGTGTGTGTGTGTGTGTGTGTGTGTGTGTGTGTGTGTGTGTGTGTGTGTGTGTTCCTTCTACAATCCCTCTCGTGTCGTAAAACCGAAACATATTAATAAAGAAGGAACAATGTCACATAAAAGGGAGACGGAACTGTAAGACAAACAAAAAAAAGTAAACGAATAAAAGAATAAATGATCTATAAGTGAAAGGTTAGAGGATAAAGAAAAAAAAATGGAAAAAGTAAAAGAAAAAAAAAAAAGCAGTGAACGAAGGCGAGTGAGACAAAGGGTAGGGGAGGAAATAATTGGATAGACAGGGGGAAAAAAGGATAAAAGAAGTGGACAAAACATAAAATATAACTCCAGACCAACATTTGATGGAAGAATGGGTAGGAAGGATTAGAAAAGAAAGAGAGACAGACGAGAAGAAAAATGAAAGCAAGACTAAAGAGGAGTAAATGGAAAGAGAAAGAGAGAGAAAGATGAGATGAGAACAAAGAAAGATAAAAAAAAGATGAAATATAGGTTAAAGAGAAAAGGGAGAAAAGTGTAGAACGAGGAGGATAATTTGAAAATAAAAATAAAAAAGTAGACTGAAATGAAGGCTTAAAAAATAAGTATAAAAATTAGGAAAGACAAAGAAAAAATGGAACAAAAAGGGAGATAAAGAAAAATGTAAAGACGATATGAGGAAAACAAGGAAAAAGAGAACGAAGAAAACAACTCGTAACGAAAAAAAGGGAGAAATGAGGCCAAGGTAAGAGAAAAATACAAAAAAAGGAGATGACGAGGAAAACAAACTGTAATGGGAAAAAATAAGTCAAGAGAAAAATACAGAGAAAAAGGAGGAGAACGAGGAAAACAAACTGTGATGAAAATAAAACAAAAATAAAATCACGATAAGAGTAAAAGATTTAGAAAGATAAAAGAGAGAAAAAAAGAGGAGCAAGAGGAAAACAAACTGTAACGAAAGTAAAAGAGAAAATCCTTTTGGCCCAGAAACACGAAAAAAACAAAAATTAAAACTTGGCAGGCAGTTTAGTGGGCAAGAATTAAGTTACCTGAAGGTTTACCGTTCACCTGAGGCAAAAAGACAGGCAAGGCGAACCAACCCCACTGACTCTCCTGTGGGAAAAAGGCAATAAATCGAAAGCCTCATGTTATTGTTTTAATTAGACCACCTGGACTCTTAATAATGACAAGCAGAATAAGAGTAACTTAGTGCCTTCACCTGGGCGGGCCTAACGATGCGATTAATCAGGCCCCCAACTCACCTGGCGCCTCCTGGAGAGATAATTAAGACTGTTATCGTGACGGGGTGCGGGCGAGACGGCAGGTGTGGGACTAGACACCCCGGAGGATGCGTTTGGCGGGCTATTTAAGGACAGACTCTGAACCTTGCCAGTTTATCTCAGCTACTTAAATCCTTTCCTTGGGCTATTTCTTGAGGCTGCCGCGGTAATAGATCCGAGTGTTTGGGCTAGTTATAAAGATCACTTGGGCTATTTCTTGATGGTGTTCTAACAAATCAGTGTGCTTGGACTACTTATAAATATCAGTTGGGCTATTTCTTGGTGCTTGGGCTAGTTGTAAACATCAGTTGGACTATTTTTATGACATTGTAATAAATCGTATATGTTAGGCTAGTTATAAACAAAACATGGACTCTCTCTCTCTCTCTCTCTCTCTCTCTCTCTCTCTCTCTCTCTCTCTCTCTCTCTCTCTCTCTCTCTCTTTCTGTCTATGAAGTGTTGTTGAGTTCAAGTAAAAACAGAATAGCAGAAGTGACATGACAAACACGCTCGCCTTGTGGGGCCGCGAGTCAGCCTAAGGGGGAATGAGTGGTGCACCTTTCCGCATTATGAGTGACCTTTGTTGCACAGTGAGTGGGGCATGACTGACCAATTTCCGCGGCCTGATTGGTTTAAAACTGTGGGCGGTGACTGGATTACGCCCGCAGCCACAAACCATTAGCGGATTACTTGTGCCCTGTGCATGCCTATTACACTCTGCCTGGGAGGGAAAGGAAGGGCAGAGGGGAGAGGAAAGCAGAACGTAGTAGAGAGAGGAAAGGAAAGGTGAAGTGAGGTGAGGTGAGGTGAGGTGAGGTGGGAGGTGAG
>NC_059266.1:4388038-4400538 GCF_017591435.1 Portunus trituberculatus | reverse complement strand
TTCATGCATAAAATATCACACATTCACCTTTATTCACCTGCCAATCAAGTAGCACCTTTGTTCATCCAGCGTTGAATATTCACCCTCACTCTCACACCTGTGCACTCACCCGGCACTCGGCACTCACCCACAGCCTTCACCCAAAACAGACAGACAGACCTGAGGTGCAGCCGCCGCACACTTCCCCACCCTTGTCCCTCAAATCGTACCCAGGCCTTAAAATGCGCCTCTGCCTTGATATTCCCCTGACATTTTTCCAGCTGGGGGGAGAGGGGGGAATATTTTCTGGGGAATATAAATAGTGGAGCGATATTTTTCTCATGTTATATTGGTTCAAAACAGCCAAGCATGAGGTGTGCTATTTCTACCCCTCTCTCTCCGTCTCTTATCGACTCGTATATCTGTCTCTCGTTTATTGCCATCCTCTCTATATATTTTTTTTCATTCACCGTGTAGACTGTTTCTGAAATCTCTCTCTCTCTCTCTCTCTCTCTCTCTCTCTCTCTCTCTCTCTCTCTCTCTCTCTCTCTCTTTTCATTCATCTATCCATCTTACTTGTTTCTCTACCTCTGCTTGTAATTCTCCTTTAATTTTTGTCTTGATTTTCTTCCTTAGTCTCTCTGATATCTTTATTTTCCTCTTTTCCTTTATTCTTGCTTTTACCTTCCATATTATTTTAATTTATCCTTTTTTTCAACGTTTCCTTTATTGATACCTTCGTCTTTTAATTTCTCTGTTACGTCAGTTTTCCTCTTTTTCCTTATTACTTTTTTAATTTAAAACTACTTTCCCCAATAATTTCTCATTCAGTTATCATTATCTTTTATTTTTCCTAATTTTATTCCCACTTCTTTATCTATTTCACGTTTTCCATTCCATGTTTTTTTTTTTTTCTATCATTTCCTTTACCATGTTCCCACTTCCAGTTTACGTATTCCCCTCACTCATTCCTGTATTTCCCCACTTCCCTTTCGTTGACTCATTCTTTTTTTCTTTTTTACATCTTTCCCTCTCATTCCTGCCTCAAGTTTTTTATTCATTGTTTTTTTTTCCCTCTTATTCTGCCTCTCCCTTGCCGCTTTATCCCTTCTCAAGTCCTCACCTCCTTTGCCTCGCCCATCCATTTCCCCTCATCTCTAACTTTTCAGCCTCGCAGCCCTCAGCTCCCATCATCCCTCCCCTCGTCCTCATCCCTCTGATATGGTTCGATGCATCACTCTTAGCTTTTTTTCTTTTTCTTTTTTCAATTAATTCATTTCTAAGCTCAAAGTCTTGTGTGTGTTTTAAATCAGGGTTGTATTCTGAAGTTGTCTCTGTCTGTCTGTCTGTCTGTCTGTCTGTCTCTCTCTCTCTCTCTCTCTCTCTCTCTCTCTCTCTCTCTCTCTCTCTCTCTCTCTCTCTCTCTCTCTCTGACTCTCGATCACCTCAGGCTAAAGAAGAGGGAGAGGAGGAGGATAAGGAAGAAGAAGAAGAAGAAGAAGAAGAAGAAGAAGAAGAAGAAGAAGAAGAAGAAGAAGAAGAAGAAGAAGAAGAAGAAGAAGAAGAAGAAGAAGAAGAAGAAGAAGAAGAAGAAGAAGAAGAAGAAGAAGAAGAAGAAGAAGAAGAAGAAGAAGAAGAAGAAGAAGAAGAAGAAGAAGAAGAAATAGTAATTATAAATGATGATGATGATGATGATGGTGATGATGACGATAACGATGATTATGACAATGATGATGATTACAGGATGGAAGAAACCATCACTACCACCACCATCACCACTACTACTACCACTATTACTAAAGATGACCACCATCATAGCTGAGAAAACTTGCGTGGTCTCGGTGTGGGTTCGTTGTGTTCGAAATACGGGTTCGGCTTCATCCGCTGCGAGTGAGTGGAACAAGAAGTGGTAAAAGGATGGAAGAGGTACTCGATTTACGAAGCGCGGTTTTGAAGCTCTTACGTATACATTTTTTTCTCTCTTTCTCCTAATTTATGACGAAGGCAGCGTGGCAGGAGCACATTCTCAAATTAGAAATTATGATATTAAGGAACGTAAGCAGTAAATCTTTTCTTTTTTGACATAAAGGAGTAAGTAAAAAAATATATATACGTTGGTTTATAGCGCTGAAATTCATGCGCTATCAAATAAGTAATTTTATATTTTTCCTTCACTTTTTCTCTTTTTGGTATTAAGGAGTAAAAAATAAAATACGTTAGTTCATAGCGTTGAAATTCTCATACCACCACACATTCCAGCCACGCCTCTGGATATTATGTTTGTGTTTCTCCTGCTGTGCTGTGTTGCTTTTGGAATCACTCAGGATTATTTTTAAAACCCTCAGAGATCATCAGTCGGGTACCCAGGAGTCTTTCCTTAAATGATGCGAAATATTTATACTAACAGCAGAGTAAGGAAAATGTATCAAGAAACACGAAATCCTACCACACTCTATTGAATGCAGTGAAGATGAGAGAGAGAGAGAGAGAGAGAGAGAGAGAGAGAGAGAGAGAGAGAGAGAGAGAGAGAGAGAGAGAGAGAGGTTTAAGAATAAGGTATTTCGTAACACAAGCAGCAACACAACACGGTTATCTGAACACTACAAGAAAAATACGATAGTTTTCTATTCTGGTTCATTCTAACACGAGTTTTCTGTTCCACTTCATTATGTGCAAGAGTGAAGCCTTGTTAGTTGTTTATCTGATGGGTATGACAGTTTGTGGTGCTAAAAAAAAATACATGCAAGTGACTTATGTACAATGTTCACAAAATAATGTTCAGAGGAGCAATATTTACCGGTGTTTATTCATATATTAATGTGTGTATCTGTTTATACATTTAATCTCGCATTTGTGTCAGTAAAACCCGTGGAATTTCTGCCCCAACGTTTTGCTTCATACAGGAAAAGAGCTGTGATGGGGATGGGGTGAGGAGCTCCGTTTGTTTCAGCTATTTACTCTTCTATTTATTTGTGTACTTGCCTGTTTAGTCACATGTTTGTTTATTTATTACTGTAGGTCTGTAGGTACAACAATGTATTTCATAGCTGTGTTATTTACTCATCTTTTTCTGTGTGTGTGTGTGTGTGTGTGTGTGTGTGTGTGTGTGTGTGTGTGTGTGTGTGTGTGTGTGTGTGCCTAGTGAGTGGCGACACAACACGCGCAGCTTTAGCCCTCTGTGTTTGTTTTTCCACGTGTGTATGCATTCCTGCGCTGACTTTTTAAGCCCTCTGTTTACATATACGTACATATACTAAAAAAAACAATCAAATCATTTTACCTTACATTTCTATATATACATTTTGAACCAAACTCATTAAACTACCAGGTGCTCGTTTTTTTCTTGTTTTCTTTTTATTGATTTATTCATTTATCATTTTCAGTATGGTTTCTGCTATTTCTATTTGCACTGAGTTGGCATCAAAATCATTAAACTATTCATCGATTCTTTTCTTTTATTACATTTTTAATATTTTCTTATTTTTTAAGGGAACTCATTAAATAGTTATTTCCAGCAATTATTTCTACTTATTTTGAACTTAACTATCTCTTATTGAATTTTTTTTCTCCTCGACTTTTACATATTCTTTGGTTTCTTATTTTTCCTGCTTCTCCTCCTCCGCTTCTTCTTCTTCTTCTTCTCCTTCCTCTCCATCTTTTCCTTCACACATTTTATCACATGTTTGTCTGCATTCAATTATTCATCTTTCTGTTACCATTAAAATTTTTACCCAGAATTCCACCTCAATTTTTCAGCGTTTCCTTTCGTCCTTGTGTTATCTACTATTCATTTGTTTGCTGTTTGCTTTTGTAGTTTTTCTCTTCTTGCAACATGTTTTCTCACTTTTCTGCATCTCTTATTCCTGGACGAAAGGCTAAGTTCATTCATTCAATTTTTGCTTTTCATGTTTATTTTGTCCATTTATTTGTTTATTCTCCGATTCTACTTTTTATTTCTTTGCACAGCAGCCCAACATGTTTCCGGTATTTTCTGTATTTCTTATTCATTCACTTTTTGTACATGCATTTTTCATACATAGCTCAGTGGGTAGAAAGATCAATCCAGTTCTCCATCCGCTTACATATAGATTTACTGATTTATACATTTTACATGCATTCTTATCTATTATTTGCCTTTTTTTTTCGAGATTATTTAATTATTTATTTATTTGCCATTATTTTCTTTCATCTGATTTTACTTTCATCTGATTTTACATTGACTTTCCTAACTTATATATTACGTAATTTTCCTTCACTTTTATTTTCTTCTTTCTGAAATTTGTATTTTGTTAATTCTTCACCGCGATTTTATGTTCTGATTTGTGTCCTAATTGTATCAAGTTTTGCTTTATATTTTTGTTCTTACATATTAATTTGTTAGTCGTTTTTTTTGCTTCAGATATTTCTAACGTATATTTGTCTGTTCATCCATTACTAATCAGACTATAAAAAGAATGATTGCATAATTTTTTTCGGGTCATATATTCATCAATGTATTTGTCATGCTTTTGTCAACCCTTTAAACTATTTTCTTTTGAAAACATACATACTGTATATTCATTAATTCACCAATTTGATGCGTGTATTTTTTCAAATCAGGTATTTTCCTGTTTATCATACTTGAATCTTAGCTTTTTAATGTCTCTGATTTTTGCATTTGCTTCTTTATCAATCCATGACTTTTCCCATTCCACACATATTTATCAATTTTTAGTTTTTTTTTTTTTTTATAAAGATATTCACTTCTTTATCTGCTTTTACCTTTAAGTTTTTAGTTAGAAAGAGAACAAGAACAAGAAGTAAATGATGATGATGATGATGATGATAAACAACAACAACAACAACAACAAGAAAAAAAAAAACAGACAGACAGACAGGCAGATAATAGGAAATGAAGAGAACGACAAAGAGACAGGCAGACAGGCAGACGGGCAGACAGAAAGTGGCATGGCTGATAATCAAGTCCTGGGAGTCATGCATACAATCTGACAACCGCCCGTACAGCATTTCCTGCCTCGCTTTGATACTCCGCTGCTCACATTCCTATCTTCTATTGTTAATTTGCCCTGAATAATTGTGCCGAATATCTGACCCTGACATTCTTTCAGTCGTTTTATCATTGCACTGCCTGTATTTCTTTCTATTTCCCTTTCGTTAATTTCAAGGTTCATGTGTTTCCTCTGCATATTGGAAGGGCGCGTCATAACATAGCATGATAGTGTTACAAGGTTGAGGTGTCCGTGTAATACATAATTTCAAAACACGCACGCTATCTTGTGGTGATTGAAAAATAATGTTTGACCTAAAAAAGAAGAAAAAAAAAAAAGAGCTCACCTTCTCCCTTTAGTAAAATATTTCTCGTTTCCTCCAACGTTATATAAAAGTAAGGCAGAAATAAAAAAAAAAAAAATAAACTAAAATGAAGGAGATAAAATGTTCGCTCGAAATATAAACCAGAAAACCGTAATACATAACAAATTCTCCCACGTATCCTCCCCTTTCCCCGACACCTTGGCCTCCCTTGCCCTCTCCCCTCACGTTGACCCGCCACCTGCCTCCCACCCACCCACCACACCATAACTCCCATGGTCCGTCCCTCAATAACTTAAGGTCTCTGGTCATACAAGCCCAAATGTCAGCTAGGTTTCTCCCCGTCCTCCTCCTACTCCTCTTAGTTCCGTTGTTGTAGTCGTCGTTATTGCTGCTGCTACTATTACTGCTATATTATTACTACTGCTCTTGTTACTACTATTGTTACAGTTTCTATATACGTTATGATCAGTAATCGTATCCATTAAATTACTTTGATTTTCGCTTCTGCCTCTTCCTCTGATTACTAGAACTACTACTACTGCTACTATCATCTCTTACTAAAACTACTAACACTATTACGATTTCAGTATCCACGTCCACATTATCGTGCACAAAAATTCGCGTCTTTCTGCACTGCCTCCACATCTCTCCGGGCACTATAAAGAGGTTCACTGGCAACACAAACTGGCTCTGCGCGGGGGTATTTCCAGCAATAAAAAGACCCTTTCCTCAAACTCCCGAAGAGAGGTTCCTGAGCGCTTAACTTGGATCTTTTCACCACTTCTGGCCACCCTGCACCGCTTTCCCAATCCTTTCCCTGGCTGTATATGAAGAGATCCTTTGTCCGAGTCTGCATGTAGTCCTGCATCTCCCTCGCCTATCCTTTTGGCTTTACGCAAAAATCCTTGTCCATCCCTGCATCTCATTATTTTCTTATACTGTCTCCTTCGCCAATCCTCCTAATTGCACATACAAATCCTTGGCATGAGTTCCTAATTTTCTTGTGTTACGTTTTCATTTCTAGTCCTTCTAGTTGTACACAGAAATCCTTTATCGTCTCTACATGATGTCCTATACTTTTTATCCCACATCTAATCCATCAGTCCTTCTAATTGTACACATAAATCTTTAACCTTCCCTGCACGAATTTCTTTTATTTTCTTATCCTGCATCTCCTTCAACAATCCTTCTGCCTGTACAAATCCTTCACCGTCCCTGCACGAAGGCCTCCTATTCCCTGCTCTACACATCCTTTATCACTCTTCCGCTTCCACCAAGGTAAATACGTAAAGATGTTATTTTCGTCGCAGCGTGGAGTCCTCTTATTCTGTTAAGGCAAAGTAGGGTAAGGGGACGCGTCTGACGCACCACTAGTCAAAGGTTATTCGTGAAGACCAGCGGCCTCACTTTCACTAACTGGCTGGCTTTGGCCTTTCACAGTTCACTCCACTCTTGATCCTCCTCTCTCTTCTCCCTGTTTTCATGGCTATTTTCCAGCCGAACCTGCTGATGACACGGTTCCCTCCCTTCCTAAACCTTACTGCATTAAAGTCTTGTTTTCACTCTTAGTTTCTCCACGTAACTTTTCATCCTTCTGTTTTCTCTCCTATCCTAATAATTAATGCAGGAGTAAATCAATACATACATCAGTCATCCACTCACAATTCAAGTTGAATTTAAGAAACTAGTACTATATTTCTACAGCGTGGCGTGCTTTCACGATAAAATAATGTAAGCAAATTGGAACTAAACTGACTGCTCTTTCTGGAACCGTGCAATCTGTGGGCCGACCTTTAGCTGACCTGACTTCTCGGAGGTGTGTTGTTCAGCTCCTGGTTAGGCTCCCTTGAATGTAAGGGAAAAAAAAGACCGAGAGGATTCACTACGATTGGTCCATGTACACACCAATTAGATCCCGGGATATTTCCACCAATCAACTGCTTCCTTTTAACCCCTTGACATGGCGGCTTTTGCAGAGTGATTGCCCTCTGTACACAGCCAATTAGGTGCGCGCAGATCCCTACCAATCAAAGCGTGCCTCTTAGCGCTGTATACCCCAACGCTGTGCTGTGGCGACTTTGAAAGCACACAATTAGATCTCCAGAGACATCCAGGGCAAGGACACCTGCTCTTTTTAAACCCTTTTACTTCCTGACGTCCCGCTAAGAGAGGTCGTCCAATTAGGTGCCAGACGATTGCCACGAATGAAAACCTGCCTTTCTCCCTCCACTCTCTGTTGATTGGGCGATAAATTGACGCAGTCCGCTAAGCCACGCCCCTTGCCGCCACCCGTTGTTTACAGTCATTACGCAGACAAACACGACGCTAATGCCCATTGTTGTGCTGGTGGTGGTGGTAGTGGTGAAAAGGATCTGATCTGCTGGTTGTGGCCGTGGTGAGTCTTCCTTGTTTTGATACTCGTGTGTGTGTGTGTGTGTGTGTGTGTGTGTGTGTGTGTGTGTGTGTGTGTGTGTGTGTGTGTAGTGCTCCCTATTTGTCGATACCGTGTATGTTTGCCTGTGTCTGCGCTGTCTATACGTACACGTCAGGCACTCTGTCCATTCGCCCACTTACTTCGCTTTCCCCCCCTCTCTCTCTCTCTCTCTCTGCTTGTATTTCTCCTCCTCCGCCAATATCCTATCCCAAAAACGTATATTGCTTCCTATTACTATATTTACTCCAACAAATACCTTTAACATAACCAAAATCAATAAATCCTTTGATGTATGTTTAGTTCCATCCTCTCAATCTTCCTCTTCCTCTTCCTTCATGTCTCAAACTGTCCCGCCATCGCTCCTCCCACAGCTAAGAAATACAAGAGGCAGTGTGCTCCCCTCGCTTATTCACACGTCTATGTCTTGCAATATTATTCATAAGGACGTCTTCACCAATATCTCTTGACACTCCTCTCCTCCTAACATTGTATTTCTGAACCTCTGCCGGGTGTTTTAGTATTATTTGTGTCATTGTTTGAAAGGTGAAAAATGTTAGTGTATTCGTTTATATTTCAACGTGATTTTTCAGTGATAGTGAGAGAGTAAGAGAGAGAGAGAGAGAGAGAGAGAGAGAGAGAGAGAGAGAGAGAGAGAGAGAGAGAGAGAGAGAGACTCGTATCTGCTCTCGTCGACGTAATGTTGAATAATGTTGACATGGATGTTAGGATTATGGGCTGAGGACGAGTGTGTGCAGACATGAAACACACACACACACACACACACACACACACACACACACACACACACACACACACACACACACACACACACACAGACACACACACACACACACACACACACACACACACACACACACACACACACACACACACGGCGAAAAAGGACCATTGTAATTAGCTCGGAACGCCCTACCTGGTCGTGCTTTCATTACCAGAGTCCACCCTGAATTAAGGGAGAAAAAGGGAACACAAGAATGGAGACAAAAAACAATGATAAAAAGAAAGCAAGAGGGGTGCAAGATAAACCAAGCAACGTTATTCTCTCTCTCTCTCTCTCTCTCTCTCTCTCTCTCTCATAAGGAAAAGAGTGTTGGGATGGAAAGAGGAAAAGAGGAAGTGTGCAAAAGACTCAGGGAAGGAAATAGAAATAGAAAAATGGAAGGAGATAAAGGACAGTAGAAAAGTAAGGCAGGATGGAAGGAAAAGTCAGCCAGTCTCTCTCTCTCTCTCTCTCTCTCTCTCTCTCTCTCTCTCTCTCTCTCTCTCTCTCTCTCTCTCTCTCTCTCTCACTTTCTCGTAAATCACGCCTCACCCTAATTACTCCTTCCTTTAGTAACACATTTTATCATCATTACGTTTAATTAAGTACATCACATTTTTTCATTAAACCAGTGAGGATAATTTGTAACTCAATTTCCGGCCAGTTCCCATACGTATTGTTCTTCCGTGAAACTCCTCCCAATCATTTAATCTCATCACCACTTGTGTCTTTTCTTTTTTTCTTCTTTTCCTTCATTTCCATATCCTTGTTTATATTCTCTCCCCATCCGTTAATTGTAGTCGGGGTGAGGTGTAAATATTTCCCTCTCAATCTGTTCATTTTCTTGTTTCATCTCGTTTTGTTTTTGTGTTTTTTGTGAGGTTTCTTTGTTTCTTCCCTTCATTCTCAGGAAAAATGTGTGTATTAATCGTTATTAGGTACTTTTTTGTTTCTCTCTCTCTCTCTCTCTCTCTCTCTCTCTCTCTACATTGAATATAAGTCATTAGTTTCTTTATAAGCGATAACGACTGCAAACACACACACACACACACACACACACACACACACACACACACACACACACACACACACACACATTTCTTGGAAGACAAGCACATTTTTACAGAACCACGCAAGAACCGCGTGCAAAACACACACACACACACACACACACACACACACACACACACACACACACACTTCTGCGGCACCATTCTGAGTGAGCCGTTGAGCAGCAGCGCCGCAAGAAGCACAGCAAAAACAAGGACGGGAGGCGGGGCAAGAATGCATACAAAAAAAAGGGCCATATTTCATGCTAATAAATCCACGGGCATGACTCAGCCTGGGCCGTGCATCACACTACTCGATACTCCTCCACAATTTATAGCCCGCTGGAGGGTGATGCCACGGCGGCGCTCCACAGAGACCCGCAAACGGCGCGACCAGGAGGACCAAGAGGAGGAGGAGGAGGAGGAGGAGGAGGAGGGCGGAACAAAGGGCAGCAGATCTCTTGGCCCGCGCATTGCAGTTTCCGAGAAATACATCTAAGTAATACAAAGGAAGAGAAACAACAATTAACACTGAGATCGTTGGAAGACTGTTTGTGTAAGTAACCTGCGCTATTAGTGGAAGAGACAAGAGGAGGAGGAGGAGGAAGAAGAGGAGGAGGAGGAGGAGGAGGAGGAGGAGGAGGAGGAGGAGGAGGAGGAGGAGGAGGAGGAGGAGGAGGAGGAGGAGTAGGGTGGAGAAGGTGGAGGAGGAGGAGGACCAGCAAACTTTTTGGCCTTATTAGTGAGAAGCAGATCACAGAGAGAGAGAGAGAGAGAGAGAGAGAGAGAGAGAGAGAGAGAGAGAGAGAGAGAGAGAGAGAGAGAGAGAGAGAGAGAGAGAGAGAGAGAGAGAGAGAGAGAGAGAGAGAGAGAGAGAGAGAAGAGAGAGAAAAGAGGAGAAGTAAGAAAAAAGGAGGAGAAAAAGGAAGGAGAGGAAAAGGAGGAGGAGAAGAAAAGGAAGAGAAGGAGGAGGAAGAGAAGGAAAGAAAGGAAGCGGAAGACAAGGAGAAAGAGGAAGAGGGCAAAAGGAGGAGAACGAAGAAGGAAGATGATTATGATGATGATAAAGAAGGAGAACAACAACAACAACAACAACAACAACAACAACAAGAACAACAACAACAACAAGAACAAAGAGAACAAGAATAACAGGAAGAAGAAGAAGAAGAAGAAGAAGAAGAAGAAGAAGAAGAAGAAGAAGAAGAAGAAGAAGAAGAAGAAGAAGCCAAGAAGTGGATGGTTAAGAGCATGAGTGAGTTATAATTGCAAAAGATCGCCACGGAAGTAGTCGTTGTGAGTTTGTTCAGTCTTGATGAAGTTCCTGAAACATCGTCTGTTCAGGTATTCACGTCACGCAAATGTCTACTACAAAAAGAAAGGAAAAAAATGTGATAGTGTCTTTCTTTCAATTAGACTATCATCTTTGTCTTCATTCTGTATTACAATCAATGTCTGTATTTTCTTATCCATCCTATCTCTCTCTCTCCTACTTTTGAGTGCCCAGAATTAAAAAATAAAAGAAGTGCATATTAAGTGGTCATTAATTTTTTTTCTGCTCACAATACTCTGCTCTTTAAAGGTGAGAAAAAATGAATTGTGTTTGAACTATTTTCTTTGATCTTTCTCTTTCTTATTCTTCACTTTAAAAGAAATTCACATATAGATTGAGTTTTTATCTTTGACATCTTACTGACCTTTCCGACACGGGGAGGGAATGGATAGGCCCGTCTCGTGGTGTATTACAAGACCACAGAAGGGAAAGGAATGGGGACTCGCGACGCTTGACAACAGAAATACAAAGCAATGCAACCTAACCAATATGAAATGAAAATATATCAAAAGAAGACATATTTAAAAAAAAACTAAATAAAAATGAGAAGGGAAAAATAAAATAATGAAAAGGAAATAAAAATGTAGAGGATAACGAAAAACATTAAGCATACTGACTAGTAAAAACCATTATGTAAATCTTCAAATTACTTATGTCAAATGAAAACAGAAAAAAGCACATGCAGATTGATAGAGAGCCAATAGAAAGATATGAGATATAGATAAACGGAGACGAGTAGATACGTAGTGTATATATACATAAATACATAGACGCATCATATATATATATATATATATATATATATATATATATATATATATATATATATATATATATATATATATATATATATATATATACTGTAGATAGATAAAACAGAAATAGATAGATAACACATGGGTATATAAATACATATTCATATAAATATAGACAGATTTAGATAGATAGATAGATAGATAGGTATATATATATATATATATATATATATATATATATATATATATATATATATATATAGAGAGAGAGAGAGAGAGAGAGAGAGAGAGAGAGAGAGAGAGAGAGAGAGAGAGAGAGAGAGAGAGAGAGAGAGAGAGAGAGAGAGAGAGAGAGAGAGAGAGAGAGAGAGAGAGAGAGAGAGAGAGAGAGAGAGAGAGAGAGAGAGAGAGAGAGAGAGAGAGAGAGACTCCATTAACCTTTCCAGCTAAAGTTGGCCATGCCCCACATCTCCCTAACCCTTAGCTAGCCATCCCTCCCCTGCACCCTTCTCATCCCCATCACCCCCATCCACACCTGGCCTGCCCCACACCTGCCAGGACATCACATCATCATTACGCCGCGGTGCTAACAAGCAAACCCATCCCCCGCTGATAAGCCTGACGTGGTGTCCTGCATTCCAGAGCCCTTTTAATTACACAAAAAAAAAAGCAGTGAGAGAGAGAGAGAGAGAGAGAGAGAGAGAGAGAGAGAGAGAGAGAGAGAGAGAGAGAGAGAGAGAGAGAGAGAGAGAGAGAGAGAGAGAGAGGGGAAGAGAGGATTGACACGTACTATTCACCTAAACCATTATACTCGATGAAATATACATGTGTCAGGGTTATCATACACACACGCACAAAC
>NC_059266.1:4350538-4385538 GCF_017591435.1 Portunus trituberculatus | reverse complement strand
AGATGGTATGCATGTGCTTAAAAAATATTGCCTTGAAGTTATTCATTACGTGACCTTCGTACGGTAACAAGGATCCCACACACACACACACACACACACACACACACACACACACACACACACACACACACACACACACACACATACACATGACCCAGGAATATTTCAGCAATGGATTTTTCCTAAATTTCTGAATATTTAGTGTGTGTCGGGCATTTCCTGTTGCAATAAACTGTGTTCCTACCTTCTGTCCTTCCGGGTTTTTACTTTCGCCTTTAATTTACGCTTCGTGTCTCCTCACTGCATTCTCAAGTCTCCATTTCTCCACAATTTAGGCAAGAGTGCAAGTGGTAAATTATCATGTTACTGTAAAAACGCATCGCCAGCAATGGAACTCAGCTGAAAAATGCGGAATTTACTCTTAGTGCAGGAGGTAACCTTACGAGTGTCTGTAGTTATGCAAAGGAAGGCGGTGCAACACTTGGAACACGGACATTACTGAAAACGGTCCGTGTGTGTGTGTGTGTGTGTGTGTGTGTGTGTGTGTGTGTGTGTGTGTGTGTGTGTGTGTGTGTGTGTGTGTGTGTGTGTGTGTGTGTGTGTGTGTGTGTGAACACGCGCGCTTCTTAACCAAGATTGTGATTATCCTTTCTACATTATGCATAAGAGGAAGAGCAGACGGAAAATGAGGACAAGAAGGAAGAGGAGGAGGAAGAGGAAGAGGAGGAGAACTGTAACGACGAAAAGAAGATATCCATTTATATGATAAGAGGAAGCACAGCAGTGAAGATAATAACAATGATGATAACAGCGACGATAATGATGATGGCTTTGATGACGATGATGAAAATAACGATAAAGCTGGTGATGTGAGAGGAAGTGACGTGTTTCTCTCGTGTTGCAGGCGAGGCGGCAGTGGTGGTGGCGCCCGTAGGTGGAAGCGCCCTGCTGCCTTGTGACCTGACGCAGCCCAACGACTCTCCGATCCTGGTGTTGGTGTATAACGGCGCCACGGGAAGGCCGGTCTACAGGTAAGTTCTGTCACTCACATGTATCTTCTCTCTTATATGTATTTCTCTCTCTCTCTGGCCTTCCCTATGTCATTCTTCTTAGTCTCTCCCCTCCAAATCCCTGTCTCTTTTATCTCGTCATCCTTCCTCTGCACGTAATTGTATCGTGAATCACGGGAGGTATAATCTAACTTTCACACGCTTCTCATAACGTAACTATATTAAGAATCTCAAGCTGACGTCCAGGAATCATATGAAAACAATAAAGAAAAAAAAAAGACAGAAAACAGAAAACAAAAAAATATCATAATGTAACAGAATGTAATAGAAAAATATGACGCTTCAAAAAGGTTTAGAAACGATCGAATACATGGAATCTATAAGAAGAATAACATATGACTGAAATTAGCAGTATCAAAATATGAACACCAAATAAAAGAATAATTTAGCTCAAGAAAAATATCCAACATAACTTAATTAAATTCAGTAATTGAGAAAAAATGTATAAAAAAGCTGAAATGATAAAATGCATTAAAAAAGTAACGAATAATGTATTTCTGACATTAATAACTATTTTATTTCATGTATCGTTCAGACTCCAGAATAGAAATAATGCTCTCTCTCTCTCTCTCTCTCTCTCTCTCTCTCTCTCTCTCTCTCTCTCTCTCTCTCTCTTACACTCCTTTCACTCTCCTTTCTGCCTTGTCACTAATCTTCATACTTCTCTCCCTCTATGAAACTCCTTCGTTCATTATAACTTCATCAGCAGTATACTTTCCTCATCCCTCTCTCTCTTTCACCCTATTCATTATTCCACAAGAGAGCCTATCACACCCTCTCCTCTTCTACCTATCATCAATCCACCTCCTCTCCTTCCATATTCTTATCTCACTCCACCACCACCGTCTCACTATCTAATTTGCCTACATCGCTATCACTGGCATCCCTTCTTATCATCTTCTTCCTCCTTTGTTCTTGTCCCTTCATCACATATCACCTTCCTATCTTGTCTTCCTTTCTTTCATTGTTTCTCTCTACTCTCAGTTTTTTCTATTTCTTTCTTCACCTTCGTTCTTTTCCTTCTCTTCTCCCCATCAATACTTTTCCTATTTGTTTTCCTATTTCTTATTTTTTTCCTTTTCCACAATACCAGTTTCTCGCTAATCATCATTCTGTTTTTCCTTTTCTTATTTTCACACCTGTCTACAATAAATTCTCATAACCCCATCAATCTAATTTCATCTTTTCTTCCTTCATCATTTCTTTCCTTCTTTCCAACGCTAATTTCCTTTATCTCCCATCGTTTCATTTTTTTTTCCTTACACAGTTTTATTCTCTGTTCCAACAAATGTTTCTTCAATCCCAAGCAAACTTTTTTCCCCACGTATATTTTTTTTCCTCCCCCTTACCTATACTTTCATACCATCACCATTCCACTTTACCTCCAATATTTTTCCCTTAAGTATTTCACTATTTTATTTTAATTTTTTTTCTTGTAATTTTAACTATTTACCTTCACCACTCCATTTTTCTTTCATTTCATCCCGTGGCTTACTTAATTTCAAGCCATTTCACTCCATTACTTCATTTTCGTTACTTTCTTGCCTCTTCAACCCTTATTAACACCCTTCCCCTCCTCTTCTCCCTTTGGTCCTTTTCCCTCACGCCTCTTCCCTTCATTATTTTTCCTCATATACTCCCCTATTCCCTTTCCTCGTTTGTATTATTCTTTCTCTTCCTTCCCCATCCTTCTTCCTTCACGTCCTTCCCCTTCACGTCCTCTTTATCTTCGTCCTTCACTATGTCACCAGGTACACACACACACACACACACACACACACACACACACACACACGGTTCTCAACAGGTGTATCCACGTTTCTTGATTTTATCTCAGTGAGAACAGTAACAACAACAACAACAACAACAATAACAACAATAGCAGCAGCATTAGCAGCACGTGGCACAGCGTTGGGTAAGTAATTTTCCGAGTGAGCCGCCACCCTCAAATCACCATTACCATTGTGTTCACTCCTTTTCTTCCTCTATTTCTTCCCCCACAAAATGGCATTACACCTGAGAATCTTCCCGCTCACTCTTCTCCGCCTCACCGCATCCCGGCCTGTCTGTGGAAGGCAATTGTGGGCGGGCAATTAACCGGCTTCTTGGGCATTTTGTTGGGTGAGTGGTGACTGGCAGGGAACATAAGCGCAGTTGTGGGTAAACCAGTTATGGGAGAGTGTCGGAGTTGGCGGGTCGGAGCGGCAGTCCTACGTGGGAGCTCTGGGTGTTGAGGCCATAGTGTTCCCATCTTGACAGGCTCTCCGGGCATTCCTACCTCCTAATGTGGGCGATTACACCCTCAGGATAATACCATTTCAAAGTTGCCAGAATGGGTCTCTCGTATCCTTTGCGAAACTCCAGCCGTCTTGCGGAATCAATACAGCATAAACATTAAGCAAAACTGAGATTTTTCCATAGTCTGATTTTCTGAGAGCTTGAATATGCCTGAAATTTTGACAAAACTGCAATTTCCTTTATACATCTGTGTGCTCGAACTGGTTGTTCATTCTACTGACCTTCTCTGTGGCGCTTGAACTATTACTTTCTTCATTTAGACAAAACAACAATTTCACTGTCATGCAGAGCGAACTTTAAGATAGAAACTCTCTAAACACACGATCAAGTCTAGCGTGAGACAAGCTTACAATTATTCGTGGCGCTAATCAGACAATTTTTTTTCCGTCTCTATTTAGAAATACTCTTTTTTTTCAATTGTCTGTCCAGAACTCCAGATAAAATCACATCTCAGACAAAAATTGCAGGTGTAGGCGGTGTATTTTTCAGTTTCTTTAATCACTTCTGATTCTTTTAGGAGAATTTCTTTGCTTTTATACAATCTGACATTAAAGAAAAGATTGAAAATTCGAATTTTGTTTAAGTCCTATCGACAGCAGGATGGACGTATGATGATGTTTTTTTTCTCTGAAGCAGATTGTGTAGATGTGCCATGGTTTTTATTGGTTACACAATCATCTACTGATTAAATTAGTTTTATATCTACATCAGGAAGAAATGTCATCTTTTCTGAACTTTAATTTTCTTTTCAGAACTCAAATTAATAATATAGTAACGCTTTGTCCATGACAATAATAATAATAATAATAATAATAATAATAATAATAATAATAATAATAATAATAATAATAATAATAATAATCAATAATAATAATAATAATCAATAATAATAATAATAAAAAGAAGAATAAAAATAAGATGAAGATGAAGAAGAAACATTTGCAGCAATCACGTACTGACCGTGCCAGTGTCACTGTCAGCTTTTGAATAAAACGGCATCTTGTTTTCTACACTTAAATTCCATTAGCCCCAAAATTGGTCCCCCGGAATTATACACCTGAGCCGGGGACGAAAGGTGTACGTAGTGTTCCTTCCACAACAATCACGTATTGATTCCTTCGGGAATGTGTTTTTATACTTTCAGTGTTGGACAAAAATATTCAGGACCTATATTCTTATAACCTTAGAATTACGATGTGATAGTTTTACGCTTCACACGATGATTACAAGGACAATCGACGAGGTGTGATGCATCACTCACATATTGACTCTCCGAATATGTTTTGTTCTTTCTGATAAAAAAAAAATCACTAAATTTAGTGGCTTCAGAATTAACCTTAATGTTTGACACAATGAAACTCTGAATCGAGAAGAAAAGGTCAGAGTTACATTTATTAAACATTGGGTGTATCCCTAATTTGTCATCCTCTTACAGTCAAAATAAGAAATATAAGATAAAATAACCCCTCAGGCACCAACATTAATGCCCGCCACTGTCACACCTGAGGCAATAAGTACAGGTTAGGAGCTGCATCAATCACTATTGACTGCGTTCAGTCCTCTCCAGCTTGAAAGAAAACCACAAATTATTTCCTACGCTTTCGAATTCCTTTAGCCCCAAAATTAGTGGCTGACAATATCACATTTGAGACAAAGAACACAGGTAACACGTGACATTAATCACCTATTGACTGTATCTGGAATGTGTGTGCCGCGCCCTCAACGACTGGTCATTACCGATAAGGGGTCCCAGGCTTCGTTATGCCACCTTACGATAAAGTATCGCTATTCTGAGTTCATTTTCACTATCGTTGGGCAATTTGTCACCCGTTATCTTATCGCCGCAGCTGATTACACGCCACCCACTGGAATTGGGACCCGCGGAGCAGAAACTCATTTGATGACTGAGATGAAACACACCACACACCTGCCCATTTCACACACACACACACACACACACACACACACACACACACACACACATTCAAGACAACACACGTGCTCTCCACGCCCACCATCTCTCTCTCTCTCTCTCTCTCTCTCTCTCTCTCTCTCTCTCTCTCTCTCTCTCTCTCTCTCTCTCTCTCTCTCTCTCTCTCTCTCTCTCTCTCTCTCTCTCTCTCTCTCTCTCTCTCTCTCTCTCTCTCTCTCTCTCTCTCTCTCTCTCTCTCTCTCTCTCTCTCTCTCTCTCTCTCTCTCTCTCTCTCATCTCTTTGATATATCCTTACTTATATCTACTTTACAGGGCATTTAAAAATTAGTGCTACTTTTTTACGTGGTCAGCCTCGGAAACTTTCCCTCTAAACTAACTTGCCTTCCCTTGCCTTGTCTTGCCCACCCAGCCTTGCCTTGCGTCTCTCCATCAAGCAAAATGACAACCTTTTTTTACACACACACACACACACACACACACACACACACACACACACACACACACACACACACACACACACACACACACACACACACACACACACACACACACACACATTTTATCCCAAAGTCACACAATCTCTCTGCCAAACACTCACGCCATCCTTTACATACCAGCATGCAGTTTTCAACCACATCCTGTCAGAAATGTCACGCACCATCTGACACACACACACACACACACACACACACACACACACACACACACACACACACACACACACACAGACAGACAGACACACACAAACATGATCTTATCTAATATGCACACACCTGTCAGTATACATCGGAGTGTCTTCTGTCACGGTAGTAGTGCAGTGTTTGTCTTCCTTCCAATATACCCAGTCTCTCTCTCTCTCTCTCTCTCTCTCTCTCTCTCTCTCTCTCTCTCTCTCTCTCTCTCTCTCTCTCTCTCTCTCTCTCTCTCTCTCTGTGCAGCCATTCCACATTTCGTTTAACAGTTAGCTATGCATCATCAGAGTTTGTGTCATGTATTGTTAAATAATTCCATTTGCCTGTTTAATTTCCCCAGCTCGGTACATAATTAAATACTTCGTTCCCCACCTGTGTACCGCCTACTTACTGCTTTGTCCTGTTTGATCCTGTTTCTACATGTCTGTTCATCTGTCTAATTGTGTTTTGGTGCCCGTCTATGTGGCTCTCTGTTTTGCTTTCTCAGTCTGTCTCCCTTTCTGTCTGTGCATATACTTTCCGTCTATTTATCTGCTTTTATTTATCAGTTTGTCTCCCTTTCTATTTGGTATGTCTGTGCATATACCTGTTTCCCTATTTGCGTTTCTCTTTTACATTCCGTCTATTTATCTGCCTAGTTGTGTTTTGTTATCTGTCTTCATGGTTTTCTGTTTTGTTTTATCAGTTAGTCCTTCTTTCTATTTGTCTGTCTATTCATATACTTGTTTTCCTATTTGCGTCTCTCTCTTACTTTCCGTCTATTTATTTATCTGTCTATTTGTGTTTTCTTGCCTGTCTATAAGGCTTTCTGCTTTGCTTTATCAGTTTGTCTTTCTTTCTATTTGTTTGTCTATTCATATACCTGTTCCCCAATTTGCGTTTACTCTCTTACTTCCCGTTTGTTTGGCTCTAGGTACGACTCTCTCTCTCTCTCTCTCTCTCTCTCTCTCTCTCTCTCTCTCTCTCTCTCTCCCTCTGCAATCATAAGTCTCACTGCGGCACTCAACTATTGCATACACGGCGCACGCAATATCCGGTAACAGCAGCTCCCATAGTTAAGCAAAACTATGCCACAATAACAGAAATGGTCTCTAACGAAGGACTCGATCTAGTGGCAGTACCTCTCACGCCACCGGAGGACGAAAGTGCGAAGCTAACGCCACTATCTACTCACGATACTCATGTTACTAATGCGGACACTGAGAGAGAGTAAAATCAAGTTCCCAGGATAAGATAAGAAGTATGAGTCGTCTGCAAACACTGAGTAAGGAGGAAGTGTAACGCTAAGGTGTGAAGAGGGAGGCGTGAAAGGTGACATGAAAACACGGACACAGGAACTTCTGGCGTGTAATGAGTGCGGTGGTGGTACTGTATCTCATCAAAGAGCCACATTTCAAAAGCTGCTCCGGGTGTATGATTTCAAGAGAGAGAGAGAGAGAGAGAGAGAGAGAGAGAGAGAGAGAGAGAGAAGGAGATTTATACCTTCTCAAAAATGAAAAGTCAGTCGTGAATAACTTTGATATTCAATATTTCACGGCTCAACTTTGTTTTAAAACGCAGAGAGAGAGAGAGAGAGAGAGAGAGAGAGAGAGAGAGAGAGAGAGAGAGAGAGAGAGAGAGAGGTTCTATCAAAATTATTTCATCACTGTATTGTGCCAGAAATCATGTGGACTATTCAGCTATTGTGAAGGAGAATTACAATGAAAATATACAAGTGATTGCCACTTTAAGGTATGGGCCGCCCTGATTGGCTGCAGTGTGATGCTGGGAAAAGACGCTGCAAGCAATTTTTTCTTTTTTTTCAGTTGACTTGTCTGAATTTTTTTCACTTAAACATTGCTTGATATATTGTATACTTCAAGATACTTCATTGATAAGTAGAGAGTATTATGAGTAGTAGTAGTAGTTGTAGTAGTAGTAGTAGTAGTAGTAGTAGTAGTAGTAGTAGATCACACTCAACTAAATGAAAAATAAACTCTCCCCCTCTTTTCCTTTCTTCCTTTCCCATGGAGGTTCCTCTCTCATAATCCCTCATAATCACTCCTTTTCCTGCCTTCTCTCTCCTCCACACATTATTTCCTCCGCCTTTTACACCGACTCTTCTCTCCTCCCCACTCTCCTCTTCTAAAACTGGCTCATCATGTCTTCACATTTTCCTCTTTCTCTCAGCATTTATCATCCCTTTTACCAACGTGTCTTTTCCTCTGATTTTATCTTTTCTTCTTCCACCTTTCCTCTCTTTTCTCCTCTTCTTCCCTCCCTATCTTTCCTCTTCCTCATATCACGAATGGCCATCTCTCTCTCTCTCTCTCTCTCTCTCTCTCTCTCTCTCTCTCTCTCTATGCCACACATAATGCCTTTGGCGAAAACTTTGCAACTTTTTCTTTCTTAATAGGGAGAATCTGCAGGCACTAAGTTTCACCTTGAGGGGAAAATCTACTACCAAGCGCTCTCTCTCTCTCTCTCTCTCTCTCTCTCTCTCTCTCTCTCTCTCTCTCTCTCTCTCTCTCTCTCTCTCTCTCTCTCTCTCTCTCTCTCTCTCTCTCTCTCTCTCTCTCTCTCTCTCTCTCTCTCTCTCTCTCTCTCTCTCTCTCTCTCTCTCTCTCTCTCTCTCTCTCTCTCTCTCTCTCTCTCTCTCTCTCTCTCTCTCTCTCTCTCTCTCTCTCTCTCTCTCTCTCAAACATCCGATATAAGGGATCAGAACACATAACAGTAACACTTCAAGGCTTCGATATCGGGGTCGTATTTTCGATGTTTCTTACCCGATAACAAATACCCTTCTCTTTTTATATATTTTTCCTTTCTCTTTCCTTCCGTTCTATTTCTATCTCCATTACTTTTCTCTTTTTTTTTTTACACGGTTGTTCCCCCTCCTCTCTCTCTCTCTCTCTCTCTCTCTCTCTCTCTCTCTCTCTCTCTCTCTCTCTCTCTCTCTCTCTCTAATTCACCTTTTCTATCTTTCATATTCTTCTTTTGGTCTGATTTTTCCAATATTCTTACTTAACATTGCATTTTTTATAATTTGTAAGTCTCATATCTATTTGTTTTTCCTTCAATTTATTTCATGTCATATTATTTCTTATTTGTCACATTTCTCCGTGTTTTCTTAATTGTGTCATTAAATCTCTTCACGTAAAAACATGTACGTTAGGGAAAAAAAAAAAAAAAGTAATGTTTTGACTTTGCAGTAGACACACGATTGAAGAATAAATAGTTAACAAATAAAAAAAAAAAAAAAAAAAAACTCATTCGTCTACTCTATTCACGAACAAAGAAAAAAAAAACATTAAAAAAAATGTACCAACAAAGTCTTAATTTTTTTTTCTACCCGACATAAAGGAAAACAAAGACGCGAGGACAAACAAAGACCTATTTTTCATCAGAGAAGCAATAAGCCAATAAGAAACAAAGGTCGCCTAGGTGATCTTTTTCCACCTTACTTTAAACACACAAACAATGAAAAACTTATACAATCTGTCCCACAAAGGAGAAGGAGGAGGAGGAGGAGGAGGAGGAGCAGAAGGCGGAGGAAGAGGAAGAGGAGGAGGAGGAGAAGAAAAGAAGAAGAAGAAGAAGAAGAAGAAGAAGAAGAAGAAGAAGAAGAAGAAGAAGAAGAAGAAGAAGAAGAAGAAGAAGAAGAAGAAGAAGAAGAAGAAGAAGAAGAAGAAGAAGAAGAAGAAGAAGAAGAAGAAGAAGAAGAGAAGAAGAAGAAGGAGAAGAAGAAGAAAAGATGATGATGATGATGATAATGAAGAAGAAGAAGAAGAAGAAGAAGAAGAAGAAGAAGAAGAAGAAGAAGAAGAAGAAGAAGAAGAAGAAGAAGAAGAAGAAGAAGAAGAAGATGATGATGATGATGATGATGATGATGATGATGATGATGATGATGATGATGATGAAGAAGAAGAAGAAGAAGAAGAAGAAGACGAAGAAGAAGATGATGATGATGATGATGAAAATGAAGAAGATGAAGGAGAAAAAGAAGAAGAACAACAACAAGAGGATAGGACAAGAACAAGAAGGAGAACAAAACGAAAAATTCACAAATTAAACAAAATCAAGAGAGTATTTTTGTTCATTAAACACACACAATAAAAACAGAGAGAGAGAGAGAGAGAGAGAGAGAGAGAGACCAAATCATAAGAGCCGTTCAGAATCAACACCTATTACTTTTTTTCGCGCATTAAACACGCTAGCAATAAATAAGTAAGGGAATCTGAACCTAAACCCCGAGGGATCCACATTATTGACTCAGGGAATAAGCTTGGAGGATCGGCAAGCTTACGTTCAGCTTTGCACCCTCACCAACACCGCCTCCCTGTTTTCAAGCGTAATATTTTATCGCTTATTTTCTCGTATTTTCTCTTTTATTTGTGCTTTCACCCTCGTATTTTCTATTTTATTTGTATTTTCATGAGGATGAGTGGAGAAGAATACTTGTTTGTTTTACCTTTTTCTTTTTTTTTCGCTTTTTTTTGCGTGTGTTGGTTATATTCGTCTCCGTGTTTATTTTTTTGTTTTTTCCTCTGTAATTGTGTGTGTTCTTGTCCTTTTTTGTTACCTTGTATGTTATTTTTGTTGTTATCGCAGTTTTGTTTGATTTCTGGTCTTTTTCTGTGTGTGGATGGATATGTGTGTCAGCGAGAGAGAGAGAGAGAGAGAGAGAGAGAGAGAGAGAGAGAGAGAGAGAGAGAGAGAGAGAGTGTGTGTGTGTGTGTGTGTGTGTGTCAAAACCTCTGCATGATTGTCTGACTTTTTTTTACTCTTCTGTCTGTCTTGTATGTTCTGTTTGTCTATATGTATGTCTGTCCTTGTGTACCGAATTACCTCCAACTCTCTCTCTCTCTCTCTCTCTGATACACTGGGGACAACCTTACGGCGGCTTTCACGTTTTCAATTTCCTTAATGTTACTGTAAGTTATTGGTTCCTGTTTCGTAATAACTCTAAGGATTTCGGTTGTCGTCTTTTTTGTCCCTCTTGTAATATTATTGCTTCTTGATCTACGGATTACCACTTTCAAGGAGACTCACTTTTACTTTTCTTTCTCACTCCTCACTTCAAAGGTTATCTCTTTATTGTGTCTTTTATCCGTTTATCTGTGCCCTTTAGTTTTCTCCCTTGGTAATGTCAAAGTCTCTCTCTCTCTCTCTCTCTCTCTCTCTCTCTCTCTCTCTCTCTCTCTCTCTCTCTCAGCATTCCTATTCCAGCGGTGAAGAAAAACACCAATAACAATCATATGAAAACAACAATAATAACAACACTAACAAAAACAACACTCCAATAACAACGCAACAATATAAAACCTGTACATCATAACAAGAAGACTAAAAACACACACAAACACAGCACACAGCACACAGCACACAGCACACCTCTTGACATTAGTACCGGATCGCGCAGTATTTCACCCACTCTTTCCCTTTGAGAGTCTAAGTAAGTAGCGGCCATTGCTCACGCTTTCCCTCACTTTTTACACTTTGCATAATGGACGGCGTTATTCACTAAATGCACTGGAACCTTTTATTTATCGCCCTCTCTCGTGAAGACGCACCTTTACTCAACGTACTGGAGCGGATAGGGCTAAGATGTAAAGAGGAGGAACTAACACTGATAGATAGATAACAAGGCATACAAAAAGTGAATAAATATATGGACCCAACCATCCAATTTAACCTCAACAGAAGAGTGAAGTAATGAAGCAATAATGTACCAATGAGTAATGGAAGGTTGAGAAAGCAGCGGCTCTATAGTGAATAATGAGCCTGTGGAGGTAAATGGAGGTTAAATGAGTTACAGCAAATTGTGGTGGTGGTAGTAGTAGTAGTAGTAGTAGTAGTAGTAGTAGTAGTAGTAGTAGAACAAGAACAAGAGAAAAATTAGCTAGGAGAGAGAGAGAGAGAGAGAGAGAGAGAGAGAGAGAGAGAGAGAGAGAGAGAGGAGGGAGAGTCTGTAAAAATAATATGAAGACAGGATCCTCAACTTGATTAAGGACTTCATATATTTGGTCGCAGTGATTGGTGGGGAGGAATGAGGGGAGGACAAGCTGCGGCAAGGAAGGGAGAAAGCAATGAGGAAGACCAGAAGCAAGATTGACAGAATGATTATAGTAATGGAACGTGTAAAAAGAGAGGAACATGCGATAAAAAGTTGTTAAGTCTATATGTTTGTAGGAGAGAGAGAGAGAGAGAGAGAGAGAGAGAGAGAGAGAGAGAGAGAGAGAGAGCCCAGAATGACAAACAGAGAAAGACGGAGAAAGATTCAGCCAGCAAAGGAGAGAACGAGTGAGTGCCAGTGTGTGTGTGTGTGTGTGTGTGTGTGTGTGTGTGTGTGTGTGTGTGTGTGTGTGTGTGTGTGTGTGTGTGTGTGTGTGTGTGTGTGTGTGTGTCGAAAAGAGAGAGTAAGAGAGAGAGAGCGCTAGGGTACGAGGGAGAGTGTGTGTGTGTGGTGGCAACGAACACGCTCAAGGAAATATATGTGTGGTACGCAGAACTGATATGATAAGGAATGGTGATATACGAACGAAATGAGTGGAATACCCAAGTGGCTGCAGGAGCGGAGGGTATCGTTGGATGGAGGGAGGGAGGAGAGGGACGGGAGGAGAGGGAAGGGAGGGAGGGATAGGAGGGTGTGGTACTTGCTGAGCTGGCAAGAATCGTGGTGGAAGTGGTGGTAGTGGAATTGATGAAAAGAAGAAGAAGAAGAAGAAGAAGAAGAAGAAGAAGAAGAAGAAGAAGAAGAAGAAGAAGAAGAAGAAGAAGAAGAAGAAGAAGAAGAAGAAGAAGAAGAAGAAGAAGAAGAAGAAGAAGAAGACAATGAGTTAGGAGAAAAGAATGATGAGTGAGAACATAACGAAAACTTGAACGAAGAATAAAAGTAAGATGGAGGAGGAGGAGGAGGAATAGGAGGAGGAGGAGAAGGAGGAAAAACATGAAGATAAGACAATATGCCACATACTCCCTCGAAATAATAATTATAATTTACTATCAATCAGTCAGTGAATTTCAAACTACTATATGGCAAGAGCAAAATCAAAAACATAGCGGCCACCACAAGCAAAGCACTTGGAAGTTACCTTTTCTTGTGTGTGTGTGTGTGTGTGTGTGTGTGTGTGTGTGTGTGTGTGTGTGTGTGTGTGTGTGTGTGTGTGTGTGTGTGTGTGTGTGTGTGTGTGTGAAAAGAACCAGTGTCTGACCCTATTTTTTTTCCCTACCCGAAAACCCCTATTTTCCTGCCAGATTCCCAATATTGTACGGGGTTGGAGATGAAAGAGAGGAAAAAAGGAAGTAGCTGCATGACTCAATAATTAGTTTAACTTCTTCAGTACCATGACATGCTTTGATATATATTCTGCTTATTATTTGGTGATTTTAAACAGTATCAGACAAGTATGTGGGGATTAAAATAGTGGAGACTCTGGCCATTAATCTTCTGATCTCCATTGGTCTTTCTTAATGTAAATAAAATCGTCTAATCATACATAAACTCGTAGTAAAAATGGATCCCAATAATGAAGAGTTAAGAATTCAATATCCATCAATCTGTAAACACCGAACTACAACATACTACCACATCTCCATCAATCTGTTATGCACTCCAATCTGGCAGCCAAGCACCACGCCACTGCACTGCACACAAACACACATCTCAGTCTTAGAAGCAAGTCATGCTTACACACACAGAACACTACACCACTAACAAGGGAATCAGGGTCCAGTGGTGCAGCCATTATTCAATCTCGCCACACATGGTCTACATACATTTCCTATCCACATAACTACGAACAACTTTCTTCAGGGATATAAAGACTCACCCTCAGGTATGATCATATCTACAAGAAGAGCTAAACCAAAGATTCTCCCTGCACTCCGTAACCTCACCGCCTGCTGTCCACTGACCGGCCGACGTAAATCCACAAATTAGTGACGACTGACGAGTGAGCACTGAACAATTGGTTATTTTCCACGAGCACATAAACTACTTAAAACAGAACGTAGGAAAATGTGAATGGGGAAAACTTATTTACTACAGAAAACGAAATCTAGCACTATGTGAATGTGGGAAACTATTAGAGCATGATAGAGAAAGCAAGAAAAAGATGATGCATAGAATAAGGAAGATGACGACAAAGAAAAATGAAGACAAGAAGAGAAAAAAAAAAGTAGAAAAAAAGCTACATAGTGTAAGAGAAAATAGATAAAAAACAAAACACAAAAAAGAGGAGAGGGACAAAGATAGAGAGAAAAAAAAAGAAAAGGAACGAGAAATAGGAGAAGGACAAGAAGGTGAATTAAGAAGAGAAGTAGGGAGGAGGAGGAGGAGGAGGAGGAGGAGGAGGAGGAGGAGGAGGAGGAGGAGGAGGAGGAGGAGGAGGAGGAAGACTGGGGGAGGGAAGAGACATAAGACAGGAGAAAAAGGGAGTCTTCAGGGAGAAAGATCGTGTTTTGCAAGGGAAGGCAGAAAGGCAGAGCAGGGAAAGGCAAGGCAAGACAAGGCAAGGCTGGGTGGGCAAGACAAGGCAGGGGAAGTTAGTTTAGAGGGAAAGTTTCCGAGGCTGACCACGTAAAAAGTAGTACTAATTTTTAAATGCCCTGTAAAGTAGATATAAGTAAGGATATATCAAAGAGATGTCTGTACGAGAGAGAGAGAGAGAGAGAGAGAGAGAGAGAGAGAGAGAGAGAGAGAGAGAGAGAGAGAGAGAGAGAGAGAGAGAGAGAGAGAGAGAGAGAGAGAGAGAGAGAGAGAGAGTTTAATTCAAGATGCAAAAATAGATCAGTGTATACAAGTTTCATGGACACAATTACCTTCACAGACAAAAACCTAATTGTATATGACTAAAGCGAAAAGAGCTAATTACAGGAGAGAGAGAGAGAGAGAGAGAGAGAGAGAGAGAGAGAGAGAGAGAGAGAGAGAGAGAGAGAGAGAGAGAGAGAGAGAGAGAGAGAGAGAGAGAGAGAGAGAGAGTATGAAAGAAAAAAAATGCTACTTAATTAGATTTGAAAGTGCAGGGAAGGTAAAGCAAAAAGGACAAATTAATGTTTGAGAGTGTGACGGTTAGGTGTGAAAAATCTAATTATACGGCAGAGAGAGAGAGAGAGAGAGAGAGAGAGAGAGAGAGAGAGAGAGAGAGAGAGAGAGAGAGAGAGAGAGAGAGAGAGAGAGAGAGAGAGAGAGAGAGAGAGAGAGAGAGAGAGAGAGAGAGAGAGAGAGAGAGAGAGAGAGAGAGAGAGAGAGAGAGAGAGAGAGAGAGAGACATACGCAGCCAGACGGACATACAAGCAAAAAAAAAAAAAAAAAAAAAAAAAAAAACGATTCCACCTGTTCCCGTTTGCCGACTTTTAAAGCATTTTTCACTTCTATTTTTGAGACTCAAGACTTCTTTGCAGCTTAGGTCTATTTTCAGTCTGAGTTCTATTGTCGGAACTTCAAATTTAATATTGATCTATTTTCAAACAAATCTTTTTTTTTCTTTCTTTTTTTTTGTAACTCACGATTATTTTTGTACTCTCGGAGAAATTCATAAGTTTGTGCTATTATGAAACTATCATCGTTTTCTAACAATTTCTATGTAACACGAGTCAAACAGATAGGACTTTTTTTTGGAATATATAACTAATTTTCAATCTAGAATTTCAAATAACGTAGCATTATAGACACACAAATCTATCGTTTCTATTAAAATTGCCTTTTAAAGTAATTTTCCTTTGATAACCTCAACATACCTTTTACAAACCTATGATTTTTATAAAACTTACCACTTTTATTTCGGCTATATTTCATCATCTTGAGCTTTGATATTACCAACAGAGAGTGAAGCATTGTAGAAGAACGGGAAGATTATGTACACTATGGCAATTCAAGCATTACAAATATGGCATCTTTAGTGCCTGCAGTGGCGTAGCGTATGAATGTAACTGTAGTGGTATTCTATGATCCAGCTTGTGATATTGCATGACTGGTGTGAACTGTGGCTTTGATGACTATGATGTAGTATGAAGCCACGACACCACCACACCTGTCTGCAAATATCACGTGTATATTTGACTAACAGACATTACAGAAACACAACGCTCGTAAAAAGTTCTAGATAAAGAGCAAAAGGAGGGCCGTAACGTGACAACCCAATATGTTTTCCTTTCACTATGCTGTGGCAAGGGAGTGCACACATTATGCTGCTGAGGGAGTGAGAAGGTGTAGTGTGTTGGTGTGAAGATTGGTGATGTGGTGATGTAGAGTGAGCTTATAAGAACTTTCTGCTTTGTTTTAATGAGTGAAGTGATGTGATGTGGTGAAGTGTTGTATTGCTGTGCTATGGAGCATTGTGGTGTGATGTTGTGGTGCGGTGGAGTGTTGTTGTGTTGTGTTGTGTTGTGGTGTGGTGTGGTGTGGTGTGGTGAAGTGTTGTGTTGTGTTGTGGTATGATGTGGTGTGGTGTGGTGTGGCGCAGTGGTGTAGTGTGGTGTTTTGTGTTCTATTGTGTTCTGTTGTGTTGTAGTGTTGTGCTGTGTTGTGGTGTGGTGAAGTGTTGTGTTGTGTTTTGGTGTGGTGTGATACAGTGTTGTGGTGTGGTGTGATACAGTGTTGTGGTGTGGTGTGATGCAGTGTTGTGGTGAGGCATGGCGTGGTGTGGTACAGTGTTGTGGTCCTATAGTACGGTGCAGCCTTGTGGTGTTGTGGGGTAGTGCAGAGTTGTGGTGTTACTATGTGATGTGAAGCAGTGTGGTGTGGTTGTGGTGTGGTGCAGAGTTGTGTATTGCGGTGGTGTTACTCAGGAAGGCTTGGCAAAAAGTGGTTTTACTCACTGTGTGTCTGGCCAGTGTGTGATGAATTCAATTGGATTATCTTATGAATCATTATATTTAGCTAAATCCAGTATGATACGTAGTAGTAGTAGTAGTAGTAGTAGTAATGGTTGTGGTGGTGGTGGTGGTGGTGGTGGTGGTGGTGGTGGTGGTAGTAGTAGTAGTAGTAGTAGTAGTAGTAGTAGTAGTAGTAGTAGTAGTAGTCGTAGTAGAAGTCGTAGTAGTAGTAGTAGTAGTAATAGTAGTAATGGTGGTGGTGGTGATGGTAATGGTGATGGAAGTAGTAATAGTATTAGTAGTAGTAGTAGTAGTAATAGTAGTAGTAGTAGTAGTAGTAGTAGCAGCAGTAGTAGTAGTGACCGTATACTCACGGTTATATTTCGCGTGAACATTTTTTTCGCCTTTTTGTAATGATTCGTAATTACACTTTTACATCTACATAATTATCTCTATTTTTGGACGGGGTACGTGACATCAATTTTAACTTTACATTTTCTATACACATTTTTCCTCCTTTTTGCCTCAATTTCCTTAAAATATCCATGAAAATCTTCCTGCGTCACCTTTCCTGATAGTCTCTTACCTCTCATTTTTTTTTCAAATTACCAAGCTTTCTTTGTTTGCACACACGCTCTCTCTCTCTCTCTCTCTCTCTCTCTCTCTCTCTCTCTCTCTCTCTCTCTCTCTCTCTCTCTCTCTCTCTCTGTTTTCATTTCTGTGCCGTCTCCTTCTATCCACCGCCTTTCCTCACGCATCCTTTCTCTCCCTCTCACCTCACCCTCCCTCCCTCTCCCTCTCCTACTTCTCCCTCTCACACTGCTCTCATTCAATTTCATCTCACTCGCACCAGACTTATTCGGCTTGGAATTTTGAGCTTTTAAATAAATACCAAGAGAACAAAACGTGACCCAGCTCTCTCTCTCTCTCTCTCTCTCTCTCTCTCTCTCTCTCTCTCTCTCTCTCTCTCTCTCTCTCTCTCTCTCTCTCTCTCTCTCTCACTTTACATACCTCTATTCTTCTCAAGTTTTTCTTTTCTGTATATTTTTTTTCAGTTTTCTTTTCCCAGTGTAGCTATTTCATTTCCATTTTTCTTTTCAGCATGCAAGAAACACACACACACGCACGCACGCACGCACACACACACACACACACACACACACACACACACACACACACACACACACACACACACACGTATCGAGTGAGCATATATAGATTTTCTTTATTGCTCCTCTCATTACTTTTCTTTTCCTCTCTTTTTTTTCTTTTCTCTTTCATGTTCAACAGCAGTGTCACGAGAGGGTACATGTATTGGCTTCCCTGCTTGAGTGTTTGCACCAGTTGTGTTTTGATAAGCTAAAGCAAATACATGATGATAAACTTGGCTGTAAATGTTAGTGTGTTATTTTGCCCTTTTGCTTCCACCACCTCCACCGCCACCACTTCAGTCGTGTTTTATTCCACTTTATCATTCTCCTCCATCTCCTCCTCTTGTTTCTTCTTCTTTTAATTTATTTCATTTCATCCTATCCTTATTTCTCTTCTTTTCGTTTTCATTGTTTTCTCTCTCTCTCTCTCTCTCTCTCTCTCTCTCTCTCTCTCTCTCTCTCTCTCTCTCTCACACACACACAGATTCCCCTAATTTTTCCTTTCTCTCCCCTCTTTTTCGCCCACTTTTCTCATTTTTTATCACATGTCCGGCATTCACCCTTCTCCTCCCCTCTCTTTCCCCCTCCCCTCATTATTCAGCCTCCCCTGCTTGCCTTCTTTATTCCGCCTATCTGTTATGGCTCTGCAAACTGCCTTTACCCAATTCCCAAACGGACTGCCATGATATTTGTAGTCCACTTCATTTTACCGCTAAAAATATCTATATACACGTCTGACTGTCCAAATAATGACAAGTGATTGGAGTAATGAGGTTATATTTGATTTATCAGATTTGCAAGTTTTAACGTAGATGCGAGGGAGAGATACAGATTTAGACGGTGGCATGAGTGGTGTTGTGGAGTGGTGCAGGTATCAATGTCAGATTCATAAGAGGTGGTTGAAAAATGGTGATTGCTATTGTAGTGTTGAAGGTGATGGGGCGATGATAGAAATTAGCATATAAGGATTAGTGCTGGTAGTGATGATGATGATGATGATGATGATGATGATGATGATGATCGAAATAAAAATAATAAATAATAACTAAAACAATAATAGCAATACCGTAAATATCGCCCAGACACCACCGCTACCACCACCACCACCACCACCACAACAACAACAACAACAAATACTACCAGCACCACCACAAGTATCCACTAGAATAACCACCATCACTACTATCCTCTCCCCCTCCAACCACCACCACCACCACCACCACGAGCAGCACAGCACACGCCTGTACCAAAGCGGCACTTGAGACCTCCTGAAGGGACGGCCAGGCTGTTAGCGGCTGTTCTTTTATTGCACCATTAATTCTCGTCCCTCCGTCTGCTCTGCCCTCTTCATCCAATCCTCCCCCCATCCCTCCCACGCCCCTCACGCCCTCCATTCACACACTCTTGAGAAACAGCCACCATCACCGTCCTCCTCCTCCTCCTCCTCCTCCTCCTCCTACTCTTCTTTCTCTTTCTCTTCTTACCGGCACAAACTGGTTTTTTTATTACTATTGTTGCTTTTCTTTGGTAAGATAATGGTAGTGGTATAGGCGGTGATGGTAGTAGTAGTAGTAGTAGTAGTAGTAGTAGTAGTAGTAGTAGTAGTAGTATCAGAAGAAGAAAAAGAAGACCAGAGAAAAAATAGTAGTAGCAATAGTAATAGTTAGTAGTAGTAGTAGTAGTAGTAGTAGTAGTAGTAGTAGTAGTAGTAGTAGTAGTAGTAGTAGTTGTTGTTGTTGTTGTACTGTTGTGGGTGCAGTGTCGCGCTACCAGGAAACACTTTGGGGTACTTTCTTTTAACTCTGTCTCTGTTTAGAATGGCTCCTGTATGAGGGACGCCAAGGAGCTGAATCTTTAATAGGTCATAACAAAAAATATCAACCCTACTTTATAATCTCTCTCTCTCTCTCTCTCTCTCTCTCTCTCTCTCTCTCTCTGTGTGTGTGTGTGTGTGTGTATGTGTGTGTTCTTTTCAATTTAACTTTTAAACTTATTGCTCCCGTTGTCCTCTTGTACTTTTATAAACTACATATTGTCTAACTTATATTTTACTCAACTTAGTGTGGCATTTCAATCTGAGTACTACTTTCTACACCGCACCTTTGTCTGAGTGGCGGCAAGTATCGACTGTCAACATTTACCCGCACCACTTCTCTGAACTGTGCTGTTTGGTACGTAATATCTTCACTCAACGCCACTTTATTAGGACTCAGATATACGTACCTCAAAGCGTAATTTCACACCACGCCTCCAGCTCGGTATTATAGATAACGTAAATCTCGCCTCTTACGTAAAATTCTACATAAAAATTGTATTGAAATTCCGTAAACTTTGGCCTTATATAACGCAATACGAGTATTCATCTTTATTTCCAGGTCATTTAGTATCACCTAAGTTAGTATTCACTGTTTGTCTTAATTCACCTGAGTTTTATTTTCATGGCATTCTATGTTTGGTTTAACCTTCACCTGACGCATGTTCTCATCTAACTTTTATTACAGTACATTCAAAGCTAGACAAATTTAACCTTTTCAAAACGATAATGTCATCACTAACCTAACCTCAATATGTAACACTATCCAACACTATTTTCATATATATTATAATTCGAATCTGGTATGTGGCTTGCATTTTATTACATTATAGATCCACCAAGCCAGAACCCTTTCCACAAAACAATGTACATGTACTACAGCTTGCCATATTTCTCTTCCCTTATGGATTATGACAAAAGGTCGACTCTAAACCTTTCACCTGAATCATATTTGACTTCTATTTTTAAATCCCTCAAACCAAAACTCTCTATACAAAAACATTTCACCTCCTACTAAACCTTAACACACATCACATCACCCAAATATATTCCTTACACACTTTTAACCGATAATTTACCTTTCACCTGTCCCGCACACCTGTCAGTCACATAGGTCATTAGACGAGATGAATACGCAAGATGAGACACATTGGGGCAGGTGGGCGGGATAAGAGGAAGCATTAACCGCTGCACGGGAGAGACAGACAGCCACTCCCGCAGCCCTCACAGCACGGCGCAAGAAAGGCTTATACACTGTTTTCAGCTTCTAGGCAGGAATGGACGTGATTAAATTAGAAGGAGACGAGGGACCGGGTCATGGCTGTGTTCCTCATGTGCCTTGCATGTACCGAGAGAGAGAGAGAGAGAGAGAGAGAGAGAGAGAGAGAGAGAGAGAGAGAGAGAGAGAAAGTTTTATTTGTTTTTGTAGCGTAAAAACAAATGTTACGTAAGCAAGATATACATAACACAGAGAGAATTTCATGTAAAAACAACTAATTGCTCCAGGAAAAACGTCATGCTACTTTGAACAGCTTTCCGCACTCACACGCCCACCCAAACACACACACACACACACCCAAACACACACACACACACACACACACACACACACACACACACACACACACACACACACACACACACACACACATACACACATATAAAAATAAGCGAAAACAAGTGAGCTTAAAAAATGAGAGTAAAAAAAAAAAATCCGTGAGCATTTTAGTTGGAGCATAATTCACGTGTTTCCGCTGTGAGTGATAAGGGAGAGCAGCACAACGTCTTTTTAACGGCGCTATTTATCCGCCTTTATTACTATTTTGTGTCATTTTCATACCCTGATTAGGAGTGTGGGGAAAGGAGGGCTGTGAGAGGGAGAGAGAGAGAGAGAGAGGGAGAGAGAGGGAGAGGGAGGGAAGAGCTCAGGAAGAGACGAGGTGGCATTCAACACAACATTTCTACAACATTTCTGAACAGCACCGCTAACCTACTACTGCTGCTGCTTCACCTCGTACTCATAATTTTCAACATGGGGCTAATTATGCTTATGACAGCCTTCCTGGTTACCTTTACTAATATTACTAGTATTATTTGCAGTAACTTTCATATTTCTATTTTTGTCATTACTGTCATTATCATTATTTTTATTAATATCGCTAATGTAGTAGTGCCTGCTCTTGTTGTGGTTCCTATTAGCTACTGCAAATACGTAGCGTTAAAATTAGCAGTAGTAGTAGTAGTAGTAGTAGTAGTAGTAGTAGTAGTAGTAGTAGTAGTAGTAGTAGTAGTAGCAGCAGTAGCAGTAGCAGCAGTAGCAGCAGCAGCAGCAGAAACAGCAGCAGTAATAGTAGTAATGCCAACACCTCAAAACACTGAAGGGATGTAGCAGTAAACCGTCGGCCTGCGTGTGGCAGTCCTTGTGTGAAACATACCTCTCTATTTCCACTTACCATGCTCCTCCATAAATATGTCTAATCTTCTTTTAAAGCTCCCTAATGACTCACCACTAACAACCTAATTATTGAGTATGTTCCTTAAATCTACCACTCAGACAACCAATACTTTCCTATTTTTTTATATCAAACTTTAAGAACCTTGAACTCATTATTTCTTGTAAGTTCCTCAATACTTACTTTGAGGATTTTGTTTGCGTCACCCTTCTCACATCCTCTCAACGACTTCTGTCAGATATCCTCTTCAATTACTTCCCTCTAAAGAATGTCATTTCAAGCTGTTCTATCTCTCTTTCTAAGGAATACTTCTCATCCATTGTATCTTTTACTCATTCTCCTTTGTAATGACTACAGCAGACATTCTTCTTGTAATATGGGAACCAGAATTGCACAACATGAATTAAATGAGATCTTACATGTACTGAATATAACTATAATATCACTTCGGAGCTTTTATTTTTAATACATAAAGATTAGTCCAAATACATGATTGCTTTTCTGTGATAGAGATCAGATCTATCTACACACACACACACACACACACACACACACACACACACACACACACACACACACACACATATATATATATATATATATATATATATATATATATATATATATATATATATATATATATATATATATATATATATATATTCCTTATGTAGATATTGTGTTTACCTACACTAAGTATTTCATATCTCTGAATATCAATTTACATTTACTATCTATCTATCTATTCGTTCATCTTACCTGTCTAAAGTACGACAGTATAGGATTCAGACCTAATTAGTTCATACTACCTGTCTTAGTGTTGTCTACAAATTTACAAACATTGCTACCAATTTCATTAACTGGCAGCAGCAGCAGCAGCAGCAGCAGCAGCAGCAGTGGTCTTACTACCGCCCCTGACTCACATTTAAGAGTTAAGAAGTTGGCCGGGCAACTTTACACTTTCCTATGATAATTTCTACACATTTTGTCCCGTTTCAAGTCATTACAAACTTATGTGAATATTCGTGCACGCAACTGTTTTCCTTCTCCCTTTTACTTTTATTACTGTTTCCAAGTTTCCATGACCGTATGTGCATTACCTTTCTACTCTTTTCTTCTTTTCCGGAAACGACTATTACATTCCTCAAGTCAGCGGGTAATACTGTATTATTTATACAACGAGTGGTGGTAATATTTTGGGTGGAATTAAGGCGGGTTTTCACGTATTCTCCTCAGGCAAGACTAACCTGAAATTACAGCGAACGGGTTATAAATCTTCCTGTTTTTAATACATATTGCCTCAGATTTTCATTGCCTATTTTAATTCCCTCTTGATTTAAGAGAAGTGAGGGTATTGCAGCATACCTCCTCCTCCTCCTCTTCCTTTTCTGTTTCCTTCTCTTCTTGCTTTTACTCCGTCTCACTTATTCTACTTTTCCTTTTCTCCTCATACACCTTCTTCTCCTCCACCGTCCCCCATCATTTCTCTTCCTCCTCGTCCTGTTATTCCTCCTCCTTCATTCTGGTATTTTCTACACGTCTTCCTCCTCTTGCACTTTCTCTTTTTCTCTCCTCCATCCTCTCTCCCTTCCTCCCCCTCCTTCTCATTCCTGCAAGCGCGGCGCCACAACTTCTTGGTGGTTTATCACTGTTTCCTCTAAAATTTTAGCTCAGAAAGTCATCAATAACTCGACTTCTAATTACGAAACTCAGGACAACACAACGAAAATTAGGTCTAATACAGGAGCTATTCTTCTTTATTACTTTACTTTCCAAAGACGAACATCACTGCACTTAAAAAAAAAACAGACGCAGCTTTATAAACACTTATCTTTATACCAGAGCCTCGAGTTTGGCGACACCATTACTTTAACAACACCATCCTAATATTATAACTTAGAATAGAAGTAAAATAAAATACAAGAACGAAGAAAAGAACAAATTGAACAGGATAATACTATGCCATGTAAAAGAAAAGAGTATATTAGGTGCATAGATTTTGTCTTTGAATTTTTCGTAACACTAAAACAACCTACGAACGAAGAAGAAAAAAGGATATACGAAATATATATAAAAAAAACAAAAGAAGGATGTACACAGACCACACAAGAAAATAGAACACAGGTATTTCACATGTAACGAATTATGTAACGACAAAAGAAATCTGAAAATAAAGAGGAAAAAAAGTGACACATTGATCATACAAAAAAACATGACACATTCGTCACATGAACTTCACCTTTGCGTCTTTTCCCTCACACCAACAAAATAACGAATTAAGTACCAACAAAACAAACCTGAAAAAAAAAACCATGGAACAAAAAATTGGGAGAAACGGACCATACTACGAAAAAAGTACATTTGACCCACCAACCTTTTCTTTTGCAGCCTTTTATTCTCTCAGCTCGCAGCAACAAAGACAATCCAACAAAACCACCATAGAAGTGAAAACAAAGAGGTGTAATTATCTCACGCTCCTTTTTTTGATGGTGTATGACAAGGAAGGTTTACTCAACACCCTACCACAAGGCTGTCCCGACGCCACACACCCACATAAAGGTCCTGTTTAACCCCCACAAAGGCAGACAACACAATACCCAACTCTCAACCCCAATTTCCAGGTTTTACAAGGCAGCGCCAACAAACACGCTTCCAGTGGGGAGAAACTAAAGAATTACAGACAAACACCCTTTGAGCTCAGCCCACACCGCCAACACCATTACCACCTCCACCAACACACACAGCCACACACACACACACACACACACACACACACACACACACACACACACACACACACACACACACACACACACACACACACTGCCGCTACCAGCACCACCACTACCACTACCACACACAAGCACACTTACCTCCCCTCCCACACACACACACACACACACACACACACACACACACACACACACACACACACACACACACACACACACACACACACACACACACACACACACACACACACACACACACACACACACACACTATTATTATTATTAACTTTTGCTGCTGCTACTACTACTACTACTACTACTACTACTACTGCCACCACCACCACCACACACACAAACGGCCACCATCACCATTACTCCCACCATCAGTACCACTACCTCCAAATCACACTACTACCGCTGTCATCACCACGAACATCACTACCACACGACACCCATCAGTACCACACACCACCACCACCACCACTACTACTACTACTACTACCACCACCACCTTCAGCATCACCACCACCTCTCAATTGCAGTAGCTAAGCGTGGAGCAGCTTAATTAGGACCTAAAGTTGTAATTACTGTTCGAAATTCACTTGTATGCCACCACCACCAATACACAACACTATTTTACGTTAGAGACGCACAGGGCTACTGATGTCGTTGGAATCGGACCGTTTTTTTATGGGTATTAGAAGAATCGAGTGACTTTCTGCTGATGTCAATGATACATACAGACTTCTGAGTGATACGGCGCATGAAAAGAAAGTACCAAGGAAAAAGTATCAAGGAAAAAGGCTTGGAAAAGATATCAATAAAAAGTAACAGTAGGAATCTCATTCAGGAAAAAAAAAAAACAGTAACAGGTTAGATTTGGTTAAAAAAAGACATAATATTTTTGTTAATATTTCCCTGTTTCTTTCTTGTTACTTTTTTCCGTTATTTTCCTTCATGCTTCTGTTTTTCCCATTACTTTCTGTCCTACAATCGAGTGGCACATCGCTCGAGGCAAGTTATTTTATTAAGTAGAACCTGGTGGATTTGTAGAGATAGATGGTAAATTACTGATGGTAACGAATTATTCAGTATATATTATTTCGAGTGCAAGATGTGTATGTCGTAATGCAGTGTTGTATAGTGCTCGGTATTCCATGCTTTTGTAACCCATGACAAATCTTGCAAAGAAAAATGAATAAATAATTAATACGGAAAATGAATAAATGAATGCCACACAAACGTGAGGAAGTCGTAAGTGTTGGCTTCCGTGCACAGGTGTGGTATCAGTGCCAGTGCGTCTGTTTCTGTGGTGTGGCTCTGTTATGCTATCAGTAATACTTATTCTTTCTATATCAGTACATTTTTATCTCACATCATACTTTTTTGTCAGCTTAACATAAAAATTTGTTCAAGAAGTGAAGATTTTTCTATTTTACTTCATACGGTGATGTGGTTTTCATCGCTTTATCAATAAATAACCGTTTTTTTTCACATGCATGCGTTAAAACATATTGCAAGGCTCCACTTTGCTATTTTTTTTTTTATCTACTAGCGATATAATTGCCATCACCACTTCCACAACGGCCACTACCAAACACACATCATGGCTTGCCCCATCATTCCCACCAACACCACACGGCTAAACACAATTCTATAATTATGGCAAAACCTGGTTCTTCTTGAGGAACTGGCACTTCAGTGGGCCGCTTTCTTATATATATATATATATATATATATATATATATATATATATATATATATATATATATATATATATATATATATATATATATATATATTGTCGCCCCTGGCCCTTGAATCTCTTACATGAAAAAAAAAAAAAAGAATTACCGCCACCGCCACCACCACCACCACCACCACTACCCCCCTTAGAAAAACAGTTTCCATGGTCAATTCTTTACAGCTTTATTCTTTTCTTTATTTTTCATTACTTTAATGTATCTCACGCCCCACGAGACTGTGTTAAAAGTGTTCGTGCAATACGCGTGTTTTGTGCAATCTGACTTAGTTTTCTCTGCCTACCAGCCGGCCTGCATTTTTCTCTGGAGTGCAAGATGCTTTCCAAAAAATTAACCAATAAAGGAAATATGAAAGAAAGAAGAAAAGCAACAAGAATGTGACCTAGTTCCTCTCTGTTTTTGTTATAAATTTCAAGGGAAGAGGCACCCAAACCCTCATCCCGTGTTTAGTTTTTCTTTTCCTTTTTTTTTTCAAGTTGAGTCGCCATAATTAAGGGAAATACGGAGGCAGGTGTTCTAGGGCGCCCTGGCTCAGGTACAAATTATAATAATTGAATATCATCGACATGATTTAAGAGGAAGCAGTCTTTCCTTCTGAGAATTTTAATTACTCTGCGTTATTTTCAGTCCACTTACCTTAATTTCTTTTTTCCCGCCTGTAATCACTTGAAACCAACCCCACCAAAGCAGGTAATAGCTATCGCGCGTGAGAAAAAATGAAAAAAAGAATAACTTCCCGAAAAAAATAAACGTATGCGAAAAGGGAAAGTTTCGTGGTGTCGGTTTCCGGAAAGAAAAGAAAATACTGAAAATTTTTGAGCGGAAGTTCACCAAAAAATATTTCTTTCCTTTGTATAGATTTTCCTATTCATATCCACGTTTAGGAATCATAAAAATAATTAGAAATTAAAAAATACAGAAAAGTGAAGATTATAATGAGAGAGAGAGAGAGAGAGAGAGAGAGAGAGAGAGAGAGAGAGAGAGAGAGAGAGAGAGAGACGTAAAAGTAATACATTCATGAAGCTTTTACCGTTCATCACTAAGCACACGAATGTAACAACTAGAAACACGTACACACACACACACACACACACACACACACACACACACACACACACACACACACACACACTTCACTACGTCCAAACACATTTCAACACATTCAAACAAGCCTGAACAAACTGCAACACCCCTCAACACTTCCAAACATATATCAGCACGTTCAGACACGCACGCCTCGACCTACAACACCCACACCCACTCTCTCTCTCTCTCTCGACACATTCCCTCAATACACTTCCTCTCTCTTTCTCCTCACAGCATCGACTCTAGAAATGGGCCACTCACCAAATCGAAACACTGGTCCGGCCTTGGGGATCGTGCAGAGTTCCAGGTTTCGCCCCCGCATCAAGGCCTCGCTGTCAAGAGAATCAGAGACGAGGACGAGGGCGAGTACCGGTGTCGAGTTGACTTCGGCTCCTCCCCCACCAGGAACCTGAGGATGAAGTTACAGGTGGTAGGTGAGTGTCATTCCTTATCTTATTGTTATCATTGCCTTTTTTTTTTTTTTTTTTTTTTGCTTTTTGTTTTCAGCTGGTCGGGAGCAGAAAAATAGAGAGCTGGTTAATTTTTTGTCTTTGCCATTTAGTGACTAGTGTATAGAAACGTGGTAGGTAGTCATAAGAAGGGATTTTAGAGGTAAAAGTATAAGATAGCTGAAGAACAAAGGTGAGTGTCAACTCTTTTAATGATACTGTTGCCTTTTTCTTTTTACTTTCACTCATCTAACAGCAGAAAAAAAATAGACTGTTTTTGTCTTTGCTGCAGAAATAAAAAGAATAGATAGATAAATTTTTCTCTTTGCCATGTCTGAATTAGAGCCATTTAGTGACTAATGCATAGGTCAGTCTCTAAAAGGTAGTAGGTGATCATGGGAGAAATTTCAGCTGACAAGATTAACTTACGAACACAAAAAGGAGAATACGTTTTTTTTTTTTTTTTGTCTTCATGTCTACACTATAGCTATTTAGTGAGTGAAGTACATAAATAAGTCTTAAAAGTGGTGAGGGATTAAATAGAAGGTGTGTGGGTGCAGTGGTGGCTGTGATGGGTACGCCTTAAAATGGAACTTTTCTGCGCGTAATGTTGAGATAATGGAGTGTTGTGTTTAGGTAGTGGGCGTGTTTTTAGTCCGTGGGGTGAATGGTTGGTGAGTGTAAGTGGATGTTTGGTTTAGTGTTGTGGAGCGTGGAGCTAATTGCAAAATCTTGGTCAACAAGTCACATCACCAACTCACTATATTTGGCGTTTTCTTCAGTGTTCAACCGACAGGCCTAAGTTGATGATAAGCTGACAGTCTTAGGTTCCCTGATCAACTGACAGTCTAAAGTCCCTGATCAGCTGACAGTCTGAAGTTCCTGATCAACGTTGTGAGATGCTTAACACTTTTACTACTAACCTTATAATTGGTTAACATTCACAGCATCAAAAAACGTTTGCATGAATACAAGGGAAATGAATAAAAAGGTAGTTGATATATTTTTTTCTAGGTTTCTGATCTATGTGGAGACTATAGTACAAAATACTAAAATTGTCTACCAATACCACGTACAAATTTGTCAAGCAGTGAAAGGAATAAATAGTAGTATATTTCAGTGTGTTATGTATGAACAGATGTTAAGTGGAGCAAACTTAGCAAGATGATGGTACGTCCAGATTACATTTAACTCTTTCAACTGAGGACTAGATAACATGGATGATGCTTGCATATCGTAAGTTTAAAGTGACCAAAAACTACCTTTAAGTCGGCTGACCTTACGCAGACAGCTTGTTTTAATAACCCATTGTGAACTTTGGCTGGTGTACATTTGGTTGCTAGAGTGTTGTCAAGTGTACCCAGCCTTTGAAGTGTTATACATATGCTTCAAGGTACTGTGTGGGTTATTCAAGGTTCCTAGATACTGTGTGTGTGTGTGTGTGTGTGTGTGTGTGTGTGTGTGTGTGTGTGTGTGTGTGTGTGTGTGTGTGTGTGTGTGTGTGTGTGTGTCTGTGTAGGGGATGCATAGGGTGTAATGAAATGCGCAGCGAGGCATGTGCTGTGAGTTGTTGTGGGATTGGTTCAAAGACGTGTTATTGACACCGAAATATACTAGAAAGGAGTGGTGGTGACATAAACAGATGAGCTACAAGATGACGTTTTGTGTGTGTGTGTGTGTGTGTGTGTGTGTGTGTGTGTGTGTGTGTGTGTGTGTGTTATTTAAATGTAAATCTAGGACACCAAGATATCTGAGGAAAGCAACTTACATAATATCATGGGAGTCTACAACTACACACGAAAATAACAAATAACAAGGCAGCTGGAAGAAAAAAAATGTGAGAGAGGCTGAGCAAGTCTAATAAACATATGTAAATGTATAAAAAAAAAAAAAGCACATTTGCAATGGGGAACTTCACAAACACTGCGTGAAAGTAGACACGGTGTGAGGCGAGTAACTAAGTTAATAGTGTGAGGAGAGAGGATCCATAAAAAATGCAAGTTGAGTGGCTAGAAGTTCACCGAAGAAAACGAGGTGTGTAAGATAGGTGGCGTGCCAGGAATGACTCAACTTTGATGCACAGAGTGAGAGAGTTAAAAATGCAAGGATCTCTCACAGATTTGAGACTTGGCCGGAACGAGAATGAGAATACTGGACTGAGAGAGAGAGAGAGAGAGAGAGAGAGAGAGAGAGAGAGAGAGAGAGAGAGAGAGAGAGAGAGAGAATTAAATAAACAACAAAGTTAAAAAAAAATCATAAAACACACACATATACACAATATATATATATATATATATATATATATATATATATATATATATATATATATATATATATATATATATATATATAAACCACATGAAAAAAGTTAGAGATACAAGCTTGCAAGCAGACAGTGCTTTATGGCATACATAACGTTTTGTGGTGAGGATAAAGACCGTCTTTCAGGTAAAGAGAGGTATAACGAGACAACACACACACACACACACACACACACACACACACACACACACACACACACACACACACACACACACACACACACTTATTCACCACCACTATCTGTAAGATAGAAGGTAACTTTTTTAAATTCTTGTTCTTCTTCAGCTTCCAGGTAGAGTTACTAGTTAGTCAGTGGGGCCAGCCTCCTTCTCCATTCTCTTCTGTCTATCTTAACTATTTATTTCATGTACCTATTAGTCCTTTTGTTTACTGAGAATTATGGTTCTACTATCCTATTCACAATTTTTGTTAGCTGACAATGAATGGTTTCTATTATCATTAATTATTCATTCATCATTATCTTTATCATTATTTCTTTTATACGTCCATGTCAAATAACAGTTATTTATATCCAGTGCTTCCTTGTCTTCCTTTCCATTCTTTATAATACACGATAAAAATTTCCCACTATAACACAGTGACATAAATAGTCTGATCATTGCAAATCAATAAAACTAAGAAATATCGCTACAAACGCGTTTCCATCCAATGCATCCCATTTGTTATTCCAAAATAGACATGCAAACTGCATACACACACACACACACACACACACACACACACACACACACACACACACACACAGTATGCAAGATCTGCCCAAATTAACTCAGTATTAGGAAAGAAAAACTACACTAACTAGCTCCACAATACGAGGTTCTTTGAATCACTCCTTGATAATTAAAACAAAGAAAAAGAAAGCTATACCAAGAAAAAATGTTTTGAACAGCTTTGGCCTCAGTTATTCGAGACATCACTCATCCACACACCTGGTGACCTTCCTGCGACCTTGAACACTAACTTCTGTGGTGAAAGCGAGACGCCACGAGGAAGGGAAGGACGGGGAGGAAACATGAGAAGTGAAGGGAAGGAGGGAAGGGATAAATGGGAGTGTGTGAAGATGATGGCCTAAGGGATGGGAGGAAACGAGGAAGAAGGAAGGTGAAGAAGAGATAATGAAGAAGAGGAAGGAGAAAAGATATGCAAGGTGAAGGAATGGAGGGAAAAATTCGGAAATATACAAAGATGATGATCTAGAATTTCTAAGAAGAAAAATAATGAAGAAAATGAAGACCATATTAGAGGCAAAGAAGAAGGAAGAACAATAAAGGATGGAAAGAAAAAATGAATGAGAATGAAGGAAGGAAGATAGTAGTCTAAACATAGGAGGAAGCAAAAAAAAAGGGAAAAGAAATAAAGAGAAGGAAAAGAAGATAGGAAGAAAAATAATGAAGAGAAAGGGATGGGATTGTAAGAAAGATGAGTAAAAGATAGAAGATGGGTGAAGATAGGATGAGAGGAGGGAAGAATGGTGATAAGGGGAAAGGGAGAGAATAATGGAGAGGGTGTTGATAATAGTGAAGGAGAAGAAGAAGGGAGGAAAGGAGGAAGAACAGACGCAAGAGGATGATAAAGTTGGAGAGAGAGAGAGAGAGAGAGAGAGAGAGAGAGAGAGAGAGAGAGAGAGAGAGAGAGAGAGAGAGAGAGAGAGAGAGATAATATAACGATGATAATGAAGACAGCAAAATGAGCTATGAAGGAAAATGAAGTGAGGGAAGAGTGAGAAGCTACTGAAGGAGAGAGAGAGAGAGAGAGAGAGAGAGAGAGAGAGAGAGAGAGAGAGAGAGAGAGAGAGAGAGAGAGAGAGAGAGAGAGAGAGAGAGACAAGGAGAGCTGGGAGAGAGGTGAGGAGGCAGAAGTGAGTAACGGTGAGAGGAAGGCGGAGAAAGAGGGAGGGAGTGAGAGAGGGCAGAGGTGTTTTGCGAGGCAGGGTGATGGAAGAGGAAGAGGAAGAGGAAGAGGAGGAAGGAGGAAGGAGGAAGAGGAGGACAAGAAGGAAAAAGAAGGAAGAGAAGGATGATGAAGTAGACGGAGAGTGGAAAGAGGAGGAGGAGGAGGAGGAGGAGGAGGAGGAGGAGGAGGAAAGTAAAAGTAAAGTTTTAATGCACTTAAGTATACATTTTAAGGTCACAACATGTAGGAAAAGACTTACCAAGCACACACACATACACACACACACACACACACACACACACACACACACACACACACACACTAACCTCCTCCATAATCACGCAGGCTTTTCCTCTCATTATGCAACAACGATAATCAGTCAAAACTATTTTTCACCAATTCCTAATCCAAGCCATCAATTTGCCGGGCCAGAAATGCATTACGGATCAACCTCTGAACAACACTAATACCCAACACACGGAAATGTTACAAAAATGTGAACCCCGCTCTTATTGCCACTGCTGTTGCGACTGTCACATTAATAAATACAAACACGTAAATCATCCTCACGTTTTCAAAGGAGAACAACAAACAACACAGCGAGAGATTATAACTTATGCATTAATTCACACTGAGCTTCACAAAGAGGAAGATTCAAGGATTATAATATGAAACTGAATTGTATATATATAGATCAGACATTCGTTCAGACGGAAAAAATGTAAGCAATAAAGTGACAGAAGGATATCAACATCTCCTCTTCCGCTTCTTGTTTGTGTTTATGAATGTACTGACGAAAGCCTGAAGTAATTGATAGTTGCTTGCAGACATGATTAATCGGGGATGTAATTAATAGCGAGGAAGTGTTTCAGCCTCATGGCAGCCACTCACTCAGCTTAGGCAGACTCCATTACCAGGGATAGGCGCTCAAGTACTTCCGTGATAAGAGATGAGTGATAAGGTTATTTACATGCACCATATATCCACTGTGCAACGATAATGAACCTCTAATTACGTCATGGATTCAAATATTGCTTATTTTATTCATACTTCGACGATAAGTGATAATAAACTGTGCTATATAATGAATTTGAATATTTTTATCAGTATTTCCCAAAATAACTAATAGTAACCACTAAGTATGCACGAAAACGTAAATTTTAATACCTATCCCAAGATAAGCAACAGTGAACTCTGCTTCTGTGAATTTAGATACTTTTGTTATCACATTTCTCTTTGTAACTAATGACAACCGCTGTGAGCTACACGGAGAATACAAATACAGCTTCAGCTATCTCCACTTCCCAGGAAAGGAGATAGCAACTTCTTAATACTACACCGTGAATTTAAATATATAGTTTTATCAAGATAAGTACTGTACACTGAGTAATACGGCGTGAATATTTCTACTAATTTTCATATCAATTTCCTAATTTTCTTTATCCACATGTCCAGCAATGAGACGAATGATGATTGGTAAGACATAAACTCAGGTGTTTTCTCTACTTTTCTCACGGTACGACAACTGGCAGTAAGTGTTAGATAATACACAAAACAAGTGACAATAAGTATAAAGTAATACCACACCATGCATTCAGATATCTTTTTTATCCACATTTCCCACGTGTCAGGGATTAACCTGCATTTACATACAACACAAATGCTTCACCTCGCTAAAAATGCTCAGTTGCATGCGGCAAATAATGGATGGCGCGATGGTGTGCTGAGCCGATGGAGTCAGAGCAGAATAATAAATGTGCTTGTACTCGTATTTGTTGAGTGGCATACATCATTACGCAAGCCAGTTAATAATAGAAATAGAAACAATACCTGAATATCCAAAAGGGAATGATGAACATTAATTGATAAATTTCCATACATATAAATTAGATACAGGTCAATAAATACTGGGTGTGCGATACATGTTGCTGTATAAAGATTCAATAAGTCAAGAAGCACTATATAGTATTGCTGAAATTTAAGTCATCGATACTTGTCACTACATAAAGGTTAAATGATAAATAAGACAACACAACATGCTACAAAATAAATACCAAGTCAGTGTACAAACACCAACTCTACGAATAAACACGTTACACCTTAGTAAATAACTGTTGGTCAAGTAATACATGCTACGACACAATATCTAACGGGAATGAAAATACTGGAATTTATTAAAACCGTAAAATTATAAAAAATTCTTTATAAAGAGAAAATATACGGAAGGAAAAGCAATTCCTTAACAATTAAAGGCCACGCGAATGACAAATGCCAGTAAACAAAGACTGAAGATAAAGAAGAAAAGCTGAATGTATTAGTACGAGTAAATGCTCTCTAAAAGTAGAAGCTAAGTACAACATGCTCTTTAACCGTTTTTTCTGCGTCCCAAGTGGCTTGGTTAAAATAGTGAAAGAAGTGAACAGCAGCAGGTCACAATGCTATTGAAAGTAAAAGGAACATACAGAACACAAAAAAAGTAGCACACATCAGCATACATTTCAGTCCTTACCTAAGCATCAATAAAACAATG